>NC_135503.1:6418316-6738949 GCF_052857255.1 Amblyomma americanum | reverse complement strand
GCACACAGGGCACCATGGGCGGGGAAATAATCCTCGGAAGTGAAGCGAATTACTAGTGACTGCCGTAGTTAGGGTAACTTACTACAAATACGAGGTTCGAGGAACAGTATTATCTGTCCTGGTACGCTATGCTGTCATAAAGCGAGGAAATAACGAGAGAGGCAGGATGTCTTATTTATCTGTTTTAGTAAACGAAGAAACAAAGTTCAGGAATATGGCGTAAGGATCAAAGGAAAAAACTGGCAGGGTTTTAACGGAGTTAAACCGAGTAGATGGGCGAAAGAATGTGCTTAGCCTGGTTGGCTCATGATTTTGCTTTGCTGGGTCGTCGGCACATCCAGCGACGATATTACACTCAGGTTAAGCTCTGGTCAAGGTTTAGAAGAGCGAGTTGACGGGCTAGTTGGTATTTCATGGTGAAGGAACAGCGCTAAGTACGGTACAGGAGACAAACATGGAGACAAACGACCTTGTCCATCCATGTTTGTCTCCTGTCCCGTACTTAGCGCTGTTCGTTCACCGGTCAAGGTTGAGCTGATCTGACCTGTTTGCGCCGCATATGGAAGTTGATGAAGGCGACGATGTGTAATGCAGAACGCGAGAGTGTATTGCAGGTTGACATGACACGTGAACGGCTTTGGCGATAGCATAGGGCCCCTATAGGCAGTGGTCACAAAACTGATCTCTCGACGCCGCCGCGGGTTTGAAACACAGTCGCAGCAATATTTTAGGGCGAAAGCGCTATTCTGATGGGCAAACCTCGAGTAAGATCTTGCGATGTTTGTATGATTGCGGTGTTCGTGGGCTTGTGCCAAGTGAAATAAATAACAATAAACCAAATAAATATTCGCGACTGGATTCGAACGCGCGGCGGGGCGAACAGATCAGCTTCGCTCGCCACTGCGCGAGAGCAATAGGCTGTCGCCGCAGCCGAATACGCTTGCAACTGCAACACTCTCTCTCTCGCTGTGCATTGCACGTCTTCTTCACCAACTAATACTACTATCAAACCAATATTCTCGCTTTGAGCTATGTGGTGGTAGTGGCAGAGGTGTGCGCTGCATGCTTATGGCGCGGACAACGTCGTGGCAGAAACATAGTAGTAAAGCAATACGCGTTGGAATTGGTAACATTGAGGCAGAAACGCGGCACTCGAGCACAGGCCGCTGGGGTATACATTGGGTAAATTGGCACTGACGATGAAAAAGTTGAAAAGGTGCGTATAACTGGCTCCCTAGTTCAGTGGACACCTCGATCGTGCTATCAGGTACCGTCTTTGCCAAAAGTAGCTGAACAGCCGCGCCGGCGGCCGGAGCGGGCTTGCAGCCGAGCCGCGGCGCTGCTGTGTTTGACGCCGCCGCTGCTCCGTGGCTGCGAGCGTAAACTGGCTGACGTAAGCTTGCGCCCTGGCTCAGCAAGCCAGCACTCCAAAGGCGCAAAATTGCTCGCCGCACCTACTACCTGCTTGCGTCTTATCAGCCAAGGGAGGAAGGCGAGAACGCGGTCTTACGCCATGCAGTTTACACTCCACAGCCGGGGAGTAGTGTTCCTGCATATGCTCCCACAGGGAGCATATGCATACAGGGACACTACCGGGGAGCAGCGGTCAGCGCCGGGGACCGCAGCGCCCACTGCCGTCGTGCTCGGTTACTTTTGACAAAGACAGTACGCGTCAGTGGTGCCCACCTGCAAATAACTGTGCTGTGGCTCAAATGAATGGTGCTTGGCAATGCTAAACCGCCAGCCATTTATATTTCTGTATGAAATGTTGCTGTGTTAGGTTTGGCCAAGGTCACCCTCAAGGTCAAGCTTCACACGAACTCAGTGATCCGGTAAGACCTCGTGAAGTAGTGCTTTCGCGTTAAACTCGAGACTGGCGGGCAGATAATGTGGTTAGATAATCAGCTCAGCATGTGAATACAGTACGGTCAACCGATAACTACTACAATTTCTTTGCTTGTACTGCGATAGCGATATGTAAAACCTTCTCTGGTGTGCCTTATATTACGAAGTAATGTGTAGCAGTTTAACTATTATTTTATTTACGCGCATAATTGTTCTGCTTCCCTGTTATTTGCAAGGGTACCAAACGTATTAAGGCTGTTGATATTAAGGATGTCATATTAAGGCTGCTGGATAGTATCACACGAATATCAGGGTGTACTTATACGAAATATTCTGAAATTTCCATTCCGTATGGTATGCAGCACAAAAAAAAAAACACTGATAGGTGATCATGCAGTGTGGTGCGGCTAACCTGCCTTGGCAGGCACGCCTTTGCATTTTCGTTTTTGTATGAGATATGAATACCGCTGGCGTCGCTGATCATGTGCGAGATTTGAGGCGGCGACGGCGCAAACCAATAAGCCTTTTCCCGCTGACTCAAACCGGTCAGCCAGCGCCATAGCCTTTCGAGCCGCGTGCTTAACTGGTAGCCTCATGCGTCGTGTTTTTGATATTGCTGTCTTCATCTCTTTCATCTGTGCGCTCTGCGCCGTGAATGTTTGCAAAGGCCACCAAGAGAAAAACTAGTTTAGAAGGCAATGGCGCAGTAACTGTCTCACTTTTTAGTGTACCTCGCAAAAGCGCCGTGAGGGAAGGGGTAAAGTAGAGAGTGAAAGAGGGGGAAAGCGGGCAAAAAAAAAAAAGACGTAGTAGACGGTTCCGCATTAATTTGGTGGTGGTGGTGGTGAAAACTTTATTTAGTGAAAAGAGTTTGCTGCCCAACAATGGCCCTTTACATAGGTTGAGTTCTTAATCCGGGACCCCGCTGGAGGAGGTCGCTACACGCGCCCTGTTGGACTAGAGCCCTTGAGACTCCAGCCCCGAGCAATTGAGCAAGGCTGCCTCCCATATCACTCTGGAAAGAGAAGGGTTTGGGGGAAGGGAAGGATTCTTCTGACAGGCCAAAACCGTGTTGAAGTTATCGGACACTTCCCCACATTGAGGGCAGCGCCCATCAATTTTGGGGTCAAAATGTTCTTGCTGTTGTAGCGCACAACTAAGTGTTGTTCTGCAGGCGCTTGAGTTCGCTCATCGACTATACTCAGGCCCTTAGCAGAGACCGGGAAAAGCCGATAC
Organism: Amblyomma americanum; assembly: GCF_052857255.1. Classification (NCBI taxonomy): domain Eukaryota; kingdom Metazoa; phylum Arthropoda; class Arachnida; order Ixodida; family Ixodidae; genus Amblyomma; species Amblyomma americanum. Next base: position 6,735,868 of record NC_135503.1, on the reverse strand, counting down.
CGTTCGCAATAGAATTGCGGAGTTTCCCTGAACCGCAGAAGCGGTTGCCGAATCTATAGTCTAGATGAGGTGCCCGGTGGGTATGCGCTCGGGCCACCGGGGTTTCTTTACCATGCAGACATCGTATACGCCACATGAGTGTCTTTCGCATTTCGGATCTGACGAACCCTGCCCGCCACGGCCGGCTCCCGTCCTCGGGCTCAGCCGCCGAGCTCTAACCGCTAAGTACCGAGCGCCGCTGAAGAGCGAGCGAGTGTTACGGTGCTTCAAACAGCGGAAGGGATCTTAAAGAGGCTATGAAAGGGGGTCTCAACAAAGATTCGATGTGCCTAGGATGCTAAAGGACGCCGCTTCACAAATATCCTCCAGCGAGAATTTTTTAGATTCGTTTTGTGGAAGCTAAGTGATCTGTACTAAATGTTTGAATTTCCGCCTCTGCGCGCCTTTCCCTCTCCTCTCGTCACTTTTTGCACGCCGAAATGTCGGCGCTCCTCTGCCTGCCCCTCGCACACACACCCTCCGCCGGCTGCCGACGCGCGCGAACCAATGCTAGCAGTCCGCTGCTGACGTAACGAGCGCTACATGACGTCACAAGCGCTGATGCTGACGTAACGAGCACGGATTCGGGCGAAAAACCAGCACCGCTGGTCGCGGCTAGGCGCAGTAGCGGCGACCTGCGGTGCTGGCCTTTACTGCGGTGCGGCTCGCTTTTGAGGTCTTGTACGCGGCATAAACGCTCGTTGGCCTGTACTCTACATAATGTGAGCATTTTATAGACATCCTCAAACGCCCTCTTCAGGGACTCTTTAAGGGTGCATCGAGAGACGTTAAACGTGCTGCCTGGTATGCAAAAAGAAGCGCCCTGAACGCAAACGCTCTTGAAGCAGCATAGCAACCTGCGCGACCAGCGCCGGCACGTGCCATGGCCTTCGCCGAAGTCGGACACCACATCGATGCGACTGCAATAAATGCGCTCGCTGTCGTCAAGGTGACCGCTTCCGTGACCTTCATCGCCTGCTCATGCCATCTTTGGCGGCCAGCGGTGTTCACGCGGGTCGCTAGGCAACACAGCGGAATGGGTACCAGAGTGCGCTGTCCTTCGCTAAGAAAAGAAAAGATGACCGAGGCTCCAAGATCTGAGTGCGGCTACCGCCAGCTCTGGCCATCCTTAAATGCGCTACGCCGTTTATGCTCTAAACTTCATGCTCACATCTGCTTTAGACGACGAGACAGACAGTGAATTTCTTGGAGGAAGCTATTATACGCATCCTCCCGGCAAAGCATTCAGGATATGCATGCTATACCATGTATAGCATGTAAGTCAAGCACATTGTAACTTGAAAAAAAAAAAACAGTCATAGAAGACAAGGGACAAGAGAAGGAGAGTCGTTGTGGCGTGAACACTCCTTCTCTTGTCCCTTGCCTTTTATGACTGGTTTTTGTCAAGTTACTATGAACCAACTGGCCCGCATTTCAACCCTTCTGAAGTCAAGCACAGTCGAGCATCCAGACATCAGCTCGACTATCTTCAGGTCAGAGACAAAAGATTTCGCCGCAAGCGTCGCGGCAATGACAGGGAACGTATCAGCATAACAATATTATGGTACAAATGTCATGATCACATTTAGCTAGACGTCTTGAACGCTTACAAATGGAATGTTTTTCGTCACACTTATTGCTCAGTCACCTTATTGCCCAACCAAGAAGCAGAACAACAACGTAAAGTGACCGCCGCCGAGTTCCAAGGGATTCCCGCCGACGGTTAGTGGAATTAATGTGGGTTAGGCTGTAGCCTTCTCCCCCGTCATTTCTGACGGGTGCAAACTAAAGTTATCTCTCTCTCTCTCTCGCCACACTTTTCTTAGCAGCCGACCCAAGAAAGTTAGCTTGAGGAACCAAGGTGCTTGTGCCGATAACCAGACTGGGCTGAATTAACTACGCTGTTCGCTCGGCAAACGGTCTTCGAGACTTCGAGTGCTTGGGGCGTTTGTGAAAAGCGTCGCGGCCCGGAATCAAACGATTGAATATGCAGCACCGCTCGGCAGGGTTGACCAGCTAAGTGGCCAGGCGGGTGGCCGAACCAGCCATCAGGCGAGCCCGGTCGCCCTTGCGAGCAGATTACGGTCTCGCGTTCGTGTATGTCGGTCGGACCGCGCATCGAAAAGCGCCGGTCAAAGGTCAGTGGATGAACGCTCGCGTCCGAAGATTCCCCAGGGAGGGGAGAGCAGGGGCGCTCGCGTCTGCGCGGCGCGCTCCGGGACCGGGTCAGGGTGAAAGTGGCTGCCGACGCTGCTGCTTGCGCCGCCTTTCTAACTGCAGTGCGGCACGTGAGCGAAATAGCTGACGCGTGCCGCCCAAATTCCGGCGCTGTGTGCGTGGTCTTCGGCCGCGTCGTAGAGTTCCGGATGTCGCGCCCACCCTCGTTTTTCTTTCCTCCTCCTCCTCCTCCTTGGGCTTAAGTGAGCGACGCAGACGTGGGTTGCCTGTCTGCGGGGCTGCAGCCTCTGGACTTACTCCCGGCGAGATTCTTCAGGGCGTTATTAGTTTTGTAGCGATAGCTACATTACGGTAGCATTTCGAGCCTTCAGCGTGGCTGGTCACGTGGTGCGGAGAAGCTGCCGGCGGCGCGGTGCCGTGCCGTAGTTGGGCACGTGACCAAGTTCCACTCCAGGTTTAACCAGAGATAAACCACCGCCGATTTTTTACACGTTCTGAGCAAATGCCAACTGGCTCAATTTTCCGTTTCACGGCGATTCGTCCAGCTTCCTGCCTAAATTTGCCCGGTGCAAGTACGTCAAGAAAGCACTCTCAAAAGAAATAATGGCGGCGTTTCGATGGGGGCGAAACGCAAAAAATGCGCCCGTGTGCTGTGCGATGTCAGTGCACGTTAAAGACCCTCAGGTAGTGGAAATTATTCCGGGGTATGGCTGCTGTTTCTTCCTTTTTTTTTCTCACTGCCGCCGTCGCAGTGGCTCAGTGGCTATGGCGCTCGGCTGCTCACCCGAAAAACGCAGGTTCGGTCCCGGCCGCGGTGGTTGAATTTCGATGGAGGTGAAATTCTAGAGGCCCGGGTGCTGTGCGATGTCAATGCACGTTAAAGATACCCCAGGTGGTCGAAATTTCCGGAGCCCAATTCACTAGGGCGTCCCTCAAAGCCTGAGTCGTTTTGGGACGTTAAACACCCATAAACAATAAACCTTCTCTCACTACCTCCTTTAGCCCTCCCCTTACAGCGCGGTTCAGCTGTCCGTCGAGATGCGAGATCTGTTTCCGCAAAAACCAATTTTCAATTTTTGGTTTGAGATGCAGCGGATGCCCAACCTAGGACCCTCCACGGCGAGGCGGTTGTCCTAACACGGACGCCACAGCCAAGCCTTTCTGCAATTGTTTTTTAGTGCACAAAAAAATGTAAACGGCTTCATCTCTTGAACCGCTGGAGTCTAACAGTCATCATCATCATCATAAATTGCAACCGCTACACGACAAAGGCCATGCCAAATCCAATTTTGCCCTGTCCTGTGCCAGCTGCGGCCACCTTATCTCCGCAAACTTGCTAATCTCATCCTCTCACCTGATTTCTGCCGCCCTCTGCTACGCTTGCATCCTCTTGTAATCCAGTCCGTTACCCTTAACGAAAACCGGTTATCATGTCTTCGCACTACATGCCACACCCATGCCAATTTCTTCTCCATTATTTTGACCAGGATGTCATTAACTCGCGCTTGTTCCCTGGCGCATACTGTTTTCTTCCCGTCCTTACCGTCACATCCATGATTTTCAATTCCATAGATTGCTGCGTTCGACCCTTTTCCTTTACCTCGACGTTTCTACCCCATAAGTGAGTAGCGATAGAATACAGCTCTTATATACTATTCTCTTGAGTGGTACTGGTAAACTGCGGTTCGTCACCTGAGATCGCATGCCAAATGAACGGCACCCCGTACTTATTCTCCTAGTTATTTCACTCTGATGCCGTGTTCGCGTTCACTGCCTGCTCTAAGTTGAATTTCTATCGTACGCCATAAACTTATCGCTTTGCCGTTAACACGCGCAGCAAAGCTAACGAAAACATACGCATGTGCCGGGCATGGTCTGCCAATCAGGAAGGTGACTGTGTGACGCATATACGCTGTGCACATGTCTAGACATGCATTTATTTAATAAGCAACGTATCTGCTTAATGGAATGCACGCTTCACATTCGTGTTGCGGACAACTTCAAGAAAAAGTATTACTCTCATTGCTCCCGAACCACACTCTGGAGGGGTCATACACGAACAGATGGAGTCTCGCGATTCCGGGACTGTTTTGCTCAATTTCAACGCAACTCCGTCTGCCACACGAAAATGCGACCAATTCTTTCCACGTTTGTGTTTAAGTACATTGAGGTAAATTAGATCTACTTTAATTTCAAATTGTCTATGAAGAAAGTAACATGCGCTGCAAACAAATGAAATGTTATTCCGCCTACACCATCAGCACCATATAACTTACATGAACTACCAGCACCATACGGCTTCTGTCACCTTGACATAACAGGGGCTTTTTATTTATTTTTGTTTTATTTTGACAATGACGGCTGTACAAGGAAAAGAAGCGGAAAAAGGGGGGGGGGGGCTTCGGTACAGCTGTCGATCTCACTCTTTCGTGGAAAGAGAGGGAGAGAGGGACGAGCAGTTCTTCGAGATTTTTTCCTTTTTTACACTTGCTTAACTCCCTGCCAGGCACCTACCGGCAATGAACAATGTAGTTTTCTTAATAATACAAATACACCACAGTGGGTGCTGAACTTGTGCAAAATGGCGTACTTCCGCTCTTGTACGCAACTGCCTCCGTTAAAACATTGCGGAGACGAGACGTGCGGACGCAAGCGGATACGTGGCGCCCTCCCGCGACGCTGTCAGCAGCGGGCCGTTTTCTTCCGGGGTTGGAGGCCACGGCTAGCTAAAACAGAGCAGCAAAACAAAACAGAAAAGAGAGACAGCGACGCAGCCGAGCTAACCACAACGGACATCGAGCAAGCCAGGTCAATTCCGTTCCGAAAAAAGCAGTTTCCTCGCTTCATTATTCTTCGATATTTTTCTCCCACCGAAGGGATCCATCCGTGAGATAAGGACGCGTACGACGCCGACTGCGCCCCGGAAGATGCGGGTGAAGTTCGTGAAGCTCATACTTGCGTACGTGGTGAGCATTGCTTACGTGCTTGATAAGGGTCGAAGCAGGAAGCAGACTGCGCAGAATTAAGACGAGAAATGGATAGTACGCGACAGAAGTGAAAACAGACTGCGCCGAACGCAACACCGAGTTTATCAATGGAAAGAAAAGCGCACTCAGTGAATAGGAAAAACATGTTCTAAGAGAACTTCAGAGAGTTCTTGTCACGGTCATAATAGCGGCATTTGAAATTTCTTAGACTGGAGGCTGACCTTACTCAACATGCCTCTGCAGTGAATAGCGCAATTTACTGTAAGTTGTAGTCCGCACAAGAGGCTACAAAGGAAGTACAAAATTTAAACAAGAGTGGAGATAAAACGACTTTGTGGGTTGAACAAAGGCAATAACAGCCGTCAGGTCCAGTCCTCGGTCGGGCTTCCAGCTGGTTCTAAGAGCTGCTGCTGCCATATTCTCCTATTTTATTCACTCACTGCTGGATGAAAGAGTGAAGAAGAAGCAACGTTGCAAACTCGGAAACATGAAATGTTACAAAATTTCATGAAACAGTTTTGTTTGGTAAACTTCTCAGACGGGAGGCGGGTGGTTTCTCGCCATTGCTCTGCAATAGTTTACTCAGTTTATGAAATGCATAAAAATTCAAAGCGGTTTGCCGAAGTTAATCGCCCTTTTACTATGCAAGTACAAGGGCACATCTTTAACATTCCGGCACACCGATTTACGTGAAACGCCGTTTGTAGCACTAAAATGGAGCGCACAGCTATTCTAAAGACTCTAAAACACTAGAAATAGAAGTGTCACCCATAGCTGACTGCGAAGTGCGGAGGCGGCGCATCCGTCTGCTGTTGGCCCCCGTAAACTGGCCAAAGCTCCCTGATTCTGATGCGGGCTTCGTAACAGGAAGGATTAAACAACCCAGAACGTGTTACGTCCGCCATAAGGAACTTTCCCGGACGGCCACTGCCTTACAGCACACGAGGAAGCAACTATAGGCGCGCTGCTGCGCTGCTGATCTCATGCGCATTGAAAGCAGCCTTATGTAACCTGATGGCGCAAGACTAGAATCAGGTGGCGCTAGTAACGCAGATTAGACACATTCCTCGAAACAAAGCCGTAACTAATCAGCAATCGCTCCCGATAGCAGTGTAATAACTAGCAGCCTTGGCTCTAATACCGCAAGGAGTATGCGCGGGCGTATCCACAGAGCTGCTGCCCGGATGCAGACCCCCCCTCCCCCGTACACTCTAATCATCCCCCAGAAATTTTGCTGCCCTACACAAAGGATAAAGTTTACGCCTCGCACCGCTTCCCAGGTTCTGACGGGTCTTAGCTCCCGTAGAAAAAAAAAAAACAAAACAATCTGGACTCGTTACAAGACGTGCCCGTGGGAGCTTCGCGTAAGTTGTGCAATGGACAGGTGAAGGAAGAGGGGAGGAAGTGGGAAATTAAAAATAAATGAATAGGCGTTTCTTGCGCAGTGAAGGAGAATCACGAAGCGCTACAACGCGCCTTCTCGCATTGAGGAGACGGCCACAGCGCGGATCACAAACCGTACGCGGGTTTTGCGCAAGCCGACGTTGGGCCGGCACTTTGTTTCGCGCCATGCACTCACCCCTGCTCCTCGCTGCGAGGACGAGCCTCTTTCCGGCAGCCAAGCGGAGGAAGAAGAAAAGGAGAGAGCGAAAAAGCGACGCGGGCTGGCGCGTACGCCTACTGGCGCCAGCTTCCGTCCGGAGCGGGAGTTTTGCGGAAAGCGACCTCAATACGGCACGCAGCGGAAGACGAAAGTCGGCGGCGAGTCGTCCTACGTCTGGGACTGAAAAAACAAAGAAATAAAGAAGTGAAAAGTTGAAAGGGAGAAGGGTGCGGTGTCAAAGGGCACGGCGGAGAACCCGCACGCACCAGCGTTCCTCGTCCTTGCAAGGAAGGCGGTAGAGCGGAACGGGGAGGACACGCGCGGTAAAAAAGAAGCTGGTAGTAGACAACAGTGTCGCTCGTATATAACGAGGGATCGTGCACACCGGCAAAGTTCTGCCACGTAACACCCGCCTACGTGCGTACGTTGCCTCCACTCTAGGTGGTGCGTCTGACGTGACGTAAGCCGACGATTAGAGGAAAAAGGAATCAAATATAGCTAAGTGTTAAGCCAATGAAACTGAAACAGCATTGTTGGCCTCAGACAAACACATTGTTTGCGGACTGAATGACTTTGAGCTGTATGAAGAATTGCGCGGCACAGCGGTTCGATTCCCATTGCCGCCGGGTAACCACCGATGATACAACGCGCACAAGTTTTCCCTTAGCCTGATGTTCGGCTCCTTCGGAGTGAAATGCTTTGGAAATGGGCCTTTGACCACGCCTTGAGTAGACGAAAACAACTTGTGCCATGATGCTCTTTGGCCACAGATGTCATTGTGCCATAAAGAATCATTATCATCATGTTACAATAGTTATCGTCAGCATCCCACTCTAAAGATGCAAGCGACACCTCAGAGGTAGAGCCGGCTCCATCTATTCGCGCGCACTAGTAGCCATTGCAAGCGCGGTAACGTAAGCCTGACTCGACAATGCATAGTGAGCGAGCATTGCCATGCGTGGGATGCTGAAAACGGGCTCTCATGCTCCTGACGTAGATGGTTAAAATTTTTCGCACTTAGTTTCAGAGCGCGGGAGAAGCTCTCGTAATATGTCTTTTCTCGCGTCATTCTGCAGGTTTCCGATTGATAACATTTAGTCTTCCCTAGCGATTAAAAAATGAATTGATCTGAGCCTGGTTCACACTGTGAGCCTCTGAGGCTGGTTCACACTGTGGCAGCCAACACCTCCACAAACTAAATGGTTGTTTTGGCACTTAAATATAACGTGCTGATTTTTAAGCATTTTCAAAACTTTAGCTGGAACTTTGTGCATACTCTGTCCTGTCTGCGCGCGTATATGTCGCACATGGTTTTTGCTGGTTCTGCAAGAGTTGCTGCTTTAGGCCAAACGGTTTTGTACTGTTCAAGACATAATAACAACACAAATTCTTTCGTAACACACACGTGCAGAAAGAGTCAAGTTTTCGCGTCGCCTCTTACGCTAGCACGATGAGGCAGAACAAATATTTTGTTCAAACTTGAAGCTTTTGGAATTTTTGGACTGTAATGATGTTTCTTCTTTTATCACCATAATCGGCTGGCAGCACCACCTGGCTTGCATGCAGGGAACCGGGCGAAGCCTTCTCGCGCGATGACCCTTTTTTGCCGTGTTGTTGTCTCCTGTTTACCTCCTGCTTTCCAAGAGCATGAATGTATCCTTCAGAAAAATCTCAAAGAAGAAAGGACTCCAAGTGGCTTTGAAAAATCAACTTGCCTTTATTCATGAAACATGGTGCATCGATTCGCAGGCCTCTCCTTTACAAGGATTACAAAAGACATTAAAACGAAGGCAAAAATCAGCACTTTCATTGTGGCAGTTTGAAATTAGTCCGGCATCTTCAGCCATTTATGCCGCATATATTGACATAGAAGCGCCAAACACAACTCCACTAGAACTGAGACGACACAGGCGCAAGCTTGCTGTCTCTGTTCCAGTATAGGTCGGTTTTGCCCTTCCTCAAACATGAATGGCATCCAACTCGTCCGATTTTCTACCCGAATACAGCTATTTGCATGTGGCGCTCTTCTGTCTACGGCTGTAGAGTGCAGGATACTGCTGAAAAAAAAGAAACATATTGAAACTTCTACCACTTCGCTGGGCTAAATTAAGCAGTTAAGTAGTACCGACTCCACCAGGGACATCCCGAAACGACAGCTGTGCAGACAGTCGAACGGGCTCCGTCTCCCGCTGCAGCCAAATTCCAGGACGGTGACACAGGCGCCATCGGAACGATGCCAAGAGCGGGCACCGTGCGGCGTCTCCTACACACCTTGACTCACATCCAAGACTTCTCTCTGGGAAGCAAAAAACCGCACGTCCAACACGGCGAACACCGTACGCTTACCTGTCTTCCGACGTGTGCATGGCCCCGTCTTCGTGTAGACTTAATTTCTCGCATTGCAGTCAAATGCTGCAACAATTCCCCGCAGCAGTAAGAAGAGGGACCAACAACCTCCGCAACGTATCCTGTATATGTTACAGTTTTCGCATACTTTATAGCGACGCTTATAAGACCTATATTCAAACGTAGGCCGAATGCATAGCAATCTTTAGAAACCTCTCTTAAATAGATTTGTAGCAGTAATAGCCCTGTATTTATTCTTAAAATCAACATATCATCTATCGTTGACCGTCCAGAACGGTACCATGCCCGGCAATTGGGGACAAAAACATTTTTCAACCAGAAAGAGTTTATGAACGCAATTTATTTCATATATTGTAAGATTTCACTATAACAATAAATATATCCGCTGACTTCCTCTCGTCAGGCCTGCATTGTTCTGCTAATAACAAACGCTTTTGCTATCGCCAAAAACGTTCCTTATTGGCTTTCTGTGCCAGTCTTAACTAGTGGATGCGAGGAATGGAAAAGCTTTAAAAGAAAAATTTTGGTACGCGTCGGGAGAATGGACCATTACCTTCAGTTTTTCCATACAGTACCTTACAATATTCCCATATTCTAATTTTTTATTCAAGAAAGTTGAACTTCATTTCTTAGCCAACGTAGTCTGAACCCTAGCCAACATTGCGCGCTGTCCTTGCTCAGCATTTTGGAACGGGCGGTGCAAACGCCATCTCGCTCTAGGTAGTAACTGTGTTCAACTGTGTTCATCGCGCTGCATCACCTGGGGATCCAGCTGCTATTTGGCTCTTTCCGTCACAATGAACTGCTTAATTAAGATTTTCTCTGCACTGTGTACTGCCTGAGCGCTACATGGGGCACACTAAAAGATTTGGGCGCGAGCCTTGCTTAGGTAGGTAACGACTTGCATGTGATTGGTGGGAACTGCTGACGCAGACAGATGTAATTCCCACGACTCGGTCTGAAGCCACGGCGTAACGCGTACGAACGTGACTACGCACCTCCTCGCTATCACCTTTAGTCACTTACCGAATTGATTAAGCGCGTTGGTGTCACGTCTGTATTGCATAACGCATCCGTGGAGCGATTAAAGTCAGTTGAAAATGTAGTGCATAGTTAGCGCGTAACAAACAGGCCACAGTCTTGCTTGTGCAATTCGAGATCAATTTATCTTGCGCAAGAGCGACGGCGGCATCTTTCTTCGCGAACAGTTTTGCCAGTGCTGCACCGAACTAAAGTCTCCAGCGTTCACAGTGCTTCCTCCGCACACAGGCTGAGGCCGCGTCGTCCCAGAGGGAAGCGTACTCAACTCCCGGCAGAAACGAGTTCGTCCTTGCGTTTTCGGCGTGGATTACTGCGCGGCTGAAGACGCTCGGCCTCCGGGGAGGGCCTTTCGGCTGTGCCCGTCCTCGTGCGCGAACAATGCCGCGATCTTGGCATGCGTGATGTACGCGATGCGTTAATGGCGTGAGAACGGCACCTGGGGTCGCGAGGAATGCCAGCCAGCGTGGGCAGCCTCTGAGCTCGTTTAGTGTGAGTTCCAGAAGGCCTCGCATTGTCTGGTGATATCAAGTGGCAAATCGAAATTTCTGTTTCCTAAAAGGAAACATATAGCCTCAGGGCAGGAAGCCGATGAAATGACTGCATTTGCAAAGCCTTTCCTTCTATTTGTGCAATTCCGGCATCCGTTATATAGCCAATCACGATACCGTTTTAAGCGTACGAATAACTCCTCAGGTTTGTCTTTCGTGAGTGACGTTCTATTCGGAGAATGTTTCTTTTTTCAGGAAACTGGAGGGTTAAAAATCGGGGGAAAGGCAACTTTTACGGATATTTAGGAAAATTTAAGCACCGGATTTGTTTTACTTTTTACAAAATAACAGCGTTTTCATGCTGCTGCAGGAGAAAAGGGCCTAAAATAGGAAATTGTTGTTCTGATTGAGGGAATTTCGTGCTTCGTGGATGAACTAAATATTTCTCTATGTAGAGGTTGGTTGCAGCAAGCAGTGATTTGCAAGAAAATTCAACGATTATAATGCGAACAGTCGTGGTTAGAAATCGTTTTTCTTACGATGTTCTGTCACATGCATTGTCAGCGTAGCTAAAAAATCGCACTTGAAGACGAGACTAAGTGCTGTAGATTATTCGAGGTAGTCGCGTAGCTGCATTCGGTCATGTGTGTAGGAAAGACCAGCGCTGCGCTAAGCTGCCCTGGAGGCGCCAGCCTTCCAATTTTCTCTCCTGGCATGCTTCGAAGGATTCCATGGCAGCGCACCAACCAACGTCAACAGCAGCTCCTATCTCGAGTCGCATCTCTGCCCCTCCGTTGACCCCTGGTGTGCCTACGCGTTGTGGTACGCCTTCAGTGTCTGCGCCGCGACTCCCAAGGACAGCCGACTTATTCATGTGCATCCGTCCTTGGTAGCGAAAGAGTACGGCCACCCTCGTGTCACGAACAATCTTGTGGCATTACCGGACCCGCCACGTTGGCCCAGTGGCTCAATGGCTGCTGCACATGGTGCTATGCTCGAGGTCGCGGGGTCGCGGGGTCGAGCCCGGTGTCAAATCCGGCGTGATCGAATCCATTTCGACGGAGGCGAATTGCCAAAACGCCTCGGTACAATTATTGCTGTGCGCGTTAGAGAACATCAGGCGGTCGAAACAAATTCAGAGCCCTTCCACTAACGGCGGCTGCTCTGGAACGTAAAAATCTATTAAGACAAAATAAAATAATGTAAATGCTAAGATGAGGCAGTGATGTCCTAGCTACTGAAGACCACCTTGTAGTTTTACCCATTCATACCATAAGTGAAAGTTGCCAGATTTGTTACCATTCTCTTCACCGTTTTTCGCTTATATGCGTCACGACAAGTTTACATTTTTCTTGATCAGACATGAGGAGGTCTTTTCTTTAAAACCTGCATGCTAGGACACGGGGAAGCAGTGCGCCTTTGCATGTCTCTGAGCTGGTTGAAACTACGTTTGCTACTTGACAGAGTCATCCAGTCACATTTTACGTGGCTACCGCTACGTTTTCAAGTAACACACGCTGTAGGTTTTATCACGTTCCTTGCAGATTAGAAAACACTCCGGCTGCATGTCATCAGTACGCTACGTTCACGCGCTGTAGTTCAGAGGCATGCCACTTTCCACTGATCTTACAGGTGCAAAACAATTTGTGCTTCAAGGGGCACAACCACGGAGTACGACGTGCGTTAGATTGCCGGTAGGGCTCCTTTTTGCGGTGTATCAAGCGTCAGCGCATGACAGCATAAAGGTTGTTGAAGATGCGCAGCAGCCGCCCTTGAGTGCTAGAGTAGTGCACTGAAATAGTCGTAGTTATTGCGTTCAATAATAACGTGCGTGCTGTACAAGGAACGGAGTGTACTGCGTGCACGAGCGCCGGAAAAGAGAAGTAGACCTGCTCCACGTCGACTTCCACTATATAACGCCCTTGGACAAACAGTGGTAGTCCACCTGCTTCAGTCTGGCTCATATGCTCCAGAACTCTCTCGGTGTGTCAGAGAAGACAGGTTCCGCAGTTTTTGTCAGTATTTTATTTCAAAGCTGCCATATGCCTTGCTTGACAATAGAAGATGATCGCAAACTGCGCTTGCTCGGATGTACTCAACTGCTCGTGCTCAATATTTCCTACCTACCGCCGAGTCTTCCCTTGTCTTCTCTCTTTTTTTCTTCGCATATGCGTTCGGAGGATACAATGCGTTGTTCCTACACAAGGGACCTGCAGAGGTGGGTGTCGTTCCCACCGCTGTCCTTGCTTCGCGTTTCGTGACCTGTGGGGGCGCGGGCGACCGCCCGCTAACATTCGTTTTTCGTTACGTTCGCTCATGCAAATCGTCCTTCCAGCGTGAGCGTCGGAAAGAATGCCGTTGTTGAGTCAGGTCTGGCATATAGGTGGCAGCCCTACGCTGGTTCCCACCATTTTTTTTCATTCTTTCTTTGTAACCTCTGTCGGCTACAACTCCTTCACTACGACTCGCATCATGGGTAGTAAAGATGATCGTTGTACGCTCTTCTTCATTGAAACATCTCGTCCTGATCAAATGAACGTCCGCATAAAAATGGGGAGCAGCAACCGTCTTCACGGTGTGTTTCATACCTTCGCATTCAAGTGCGTACAGGCTGGTAATGTAAATGCACTTTTCAGAAATTTCACGCGATAAACAGAAAGTAACGCTAAGCCGTCGAGGAGGCGCGGAGGAGAGGCTGTCATTTCTACTTGGAGAGAATGAAGCATTAGCCATCTTGGCAGTTTCTCTTGAATACACGCGACACTGTTTTAATTCGAAAAATTGCTCCAGGCACAAGCAGCGCGCATGCTTTTGAGACCTTTGATATCAGACACTTTTCATGCTTTGCCTGAGTCGTTTCAGAAGCCGCATGTCTATGACACGCGTGGAGCTGATCGTGTGGGTTCATGTGTTTATCTGTCAAGGACCGGCTGTAGTCGCGAACGACCCGACAGATGTCCCGCCAGCAGTCCACCAAGAGGCCAAGCATGAGTTTCATTCTTTATTATGCACATGTCTACACCGAAGTCACAAGTCGATTCACAACACCGAACAAATATTTTTTTTTTCTTTGAGGGGAAAGGAGAAGGCGTAGGACGCCGAGGTAGCGGCAATGACGTGTCGAAACAGGACGCCAGCACAGGGACAGTCACGACATACACGAGGGCAGCACATGGTCGATTTCGCGCGTCTTGGCACGTACAAACAAGAGGGGGAAAAACGACCGGAACAACGAGGGACGGACGAGAAGGAATATTCCACTTAAGGGAGTACTGCATTCACCACAAGCTATAGGCCGTAAACCAGCGGCTGCGACAACCCGCTTTCGTAGCAGAAGACCAACGATGCACCCTCACCGGAGAGGACGATGCCGTTTTTCATAACGCTGCCCCTAAGTAAAACCTAAAGCGGCAGTGTAAGTAGAAAAGGTGAGTCCGCACCAAGCAGGAGGTAGACAGGGACGGGCAACAATACAACTCACACCACAAACCCAGCGATACGTTCAACACAGGGACCACAAGGGGAGTGCAGGGTCTGCAGGGGACTGCAGGAACACAAGGAAGGGGGAATAAAAACAAGAGGGGAAGAAAAATTTACAGCGCCAGCTAAGCGGCGTGGAGGTGTCCGCAAACGAACACGGATTCACAACACATGAAGCGAGGGTGGTCATGGACGAAGCTGAGCTAGGAGAAGCCTAGCCCCTGAGGCGGTTGGGCTCGTTCTGGATGGCGGCCTCGGGCCCAGGAAGGGCGCTCGACTGGAAGATGACGTCGGCCGGGTTCTTGGACTCGGTGCCCTGCTCGTTGGTGACGACCTCGGCACGGTAGCCGTTCTCGTCGGCCGTGTAGGTGACGGTGCGGGTGCGGCCGTCGGCCAGGTTGATGGTGTAGCGGCCCGTGACGCGGCCGGAGCCGTCACCGCTCTGCTCGTGCGTGTGCGACCCCTCGGCGTCCTGGCTGGCGTAGTTGAAGGAGTAGGGGATCGGGGGACCGTAGTCCTCCACCGGAGAGAAGCCCCGCTGTGCGGCCTGCGTGGGAAGACAGAAGAAAGCGCACTGAGGCAGCACTTCCAACATAAAGCCTGTGCCAATGGAAGTATACAGACACCTCCATACAGCGTATAGAGTGGCGCGCCTTTTATGAGGCGTTCGTGACGATGAACTACTTGCTTCAACATAAGGCGCTATCAACGTGGAAATGAAACTCTTGCCTATTTTTCGTCTTGGAACAGGTAATTGTTCAAAGTGAATCGGGAGAAAATGGTCTTGGATAGATTGCGCTAGTTGAAGATGAAGAGCTTTGAGAAATGACTCTTAATTGTTCTTCCCTCCACCCCAGATGTGGGTTGAAGAGGTTAGCAGATTGCACTGACTGCGGAGTTGCTCAGGCAACGAAAGTTGCTCTCAGGAAGGATTAATTACAGAGCGAGGTCATTGCTTTTGGCTTGGTCATTTGTTTGCTTGACCTTAATTTCGGCTCCATTTAGACTATTTTAATTGTAAGATACTCCTTTTTCTCTCATCGTTTTCTACCAGGATTGCGGCCTCACCAAGTTAGCAATATCAACAATTTTTTGTTTTCCCTTGCTTTCATAACTTTTCCACTGGTGACGCGCTAACGCCTAAAATCACCCGCATGCTACCATTATTTGCACGCTTCTCGTAGTTCCTTTCCTTCTCTGTAAATGTTTGTAGCACGTGTTTATGCCACTTTGTAGCGTCTGCTCAAGAAGCAGTGGTTTTCTACGATGTAAGAGCGAGTTACCACTAAAATTACTTGGATCCCCACGTTTTATGACATTAAAAAGTTACTGAAAACGTACTAAATGCGAAGTGAGCCAACTTTCTCTGTTCTAAATAGTGCTCTATTAGGCTACAAGAACGCAGATGGCAGTAAGGACCAAGTACTATAGTAGCTGTTCGCGGCGTAGAGTCGTGCTTTTGAGCTACAGTTTTCACAAATATGATATTTTGGGGGTTGTCCAAGCAAAACCGCTCATACTGTGCCTTCTTTTTTTTTTGCGCCCTGCTTCCTATAACGCTGTTCCTGTTTTAGAAATGCAACAGAACCAACTCTGCCAGCGCTTCTCTTTGTAACGTGTGGTTTGCTTACGTTACTTCTGTTATTCCTCTGAAGACTAGTAGTTGCGAAATGAAATATGTGCCACAAAAAAATACAGTGCGAGAAAAAGGGACCAGCGGACTTACGGCAACGCAGATGCAGGCCAGGAGGATTGCGAACTGAAAGAAAAAAAATGCAAGTCTTTATAAATGGTTGTTGGCAGAACATTATGCAAAATGAAACTTTCTGTCTCCATATCAACTAGAGGCCCACAGTTGCCGTCAGTTTCACTGATAGGAACTGGACGGAGTCACGTGAACAGAATCAATGCTTAATAACACACAAATAAAAGACGAGCTGGTTCTTTAAAGTAGAAATGCAATATTCTCCTCCATCACGCCTTTGCAGTAATATGAATCCTGCTGTTCCATACATACTGTTAAAACTAGTCATGTTTAACAAATCCAGCACAGAAGTTTAGATGTAAACTGAGTGTTGCTCTTGCGCTACGAAGTAAATAATGTGACATATCTACTCAAGGTGAGTGTTTGAACGAAAAGTAATCCAATGGCAGTTATAGTTTTCGTGGAGCTCATTTTTCGGACCGCCTTCATAAGAGCATGCATTTTCTCGAGAAATCATTTACGCCTAGATATGGTATTCTGTCTTTCCAGCAATAAACAAACAGCGTATGCATAACTTGCTCTGATTATTTAATATATTCCGCGTGTACAGAATAAGAGTTCTTCGTTTTGTGAAAGCGCTGGTAAAGCCTGTCACTGCAGAATTAATCAAATTATAGAATAAATACTCATGAATTAGATGGTGGAGTGCTGACTGCTCAAATCAAACAGTTTATAGTGTACATCTAGCACACACACCGTAGCGAGTTTAAGCCTGCACGAGAAACGCTGAATCTATCGCATCATGATTTCAGTCCGCCGTTATCACGAATAAATCCCAAAGTTATGTGACTTTCCTCGGGAAGGTAATGCTGCACTAACAGCAGC
This sequence comes from Amblyomma americanum, assembly GCF_052857255.1. Lineage (NCBI taxonomy): Eukaryota > Metazoa > Arthropoda > Arachnida > Ixodida > Ixodidae > Amblyomma > Amblyomma americanum. The sequence continues at coordinate 6,719,095 of NC_135503.1, read as the reverse complement.
TACTCTCTCCAGAACACTTACACCCAACCAAACCAAGGACGTCAGTACATGACAGCGTAAGCCATCGAGCCTTGGGTGCATGATGAGAGAATTACCCTGACTAGCGAAAGGAACACAAGTTAAGCCATCCGCTAGAAAGCTCGGCGGTGCCGGTGAGAATGACCGACGCTGGTGCATGCGCAGCTCTTGACGGACGCTCCGGGCCGTAATCCCAAGTCCGCGCGGCGCCACGGCGAACCAGAGGACGGGGCACAAATCCAGGGAGCGTGCCTCCGCCTCCGGGGCCCGGTGCGCACTCACCTTGTGCATGGCTACGGCGTCTTCGTGGGGCACACTCGGTGATGAACCGGCTGGGCACTGCGGGCAAGTGTCGGGATGTGTTCCGCCGGGGCTCATCTCCGTTTTTATAGAGCTACGCCCGGCCATCGGCGTGCTCTTCCGCCGCCAATCAGACGCAGCCGACCTAGATTGCGCAACGCCTCGTCGCCAGCCTTAGAAGGCGTGAGCACACACGCACACGCGCGCGCACACGCATGCACGCACGCACGGACGCGGACAATCGTGTAGAGGGCCTCTAACCCTGGCCACCCCTCTCCCGCGATTTCGTCTTCACCTTTCACCGCTCGAGTGCCCTTTCTCCGTTTCACTCTCGGTTTCTCTGCGCGCAAAAACAACAAGGTCCGCACCGTGAGAGCAGCAGCGGTCGAGGGTAGAGGTAACGGCTGCAATACGCAACGAGCGGGCAGTCCATACACGCGCGCGGCTAGCTTAGGAATGCTCCAGATTCAAACTGCGCCCTCATCCTCCACACTTGTTTCAAGCGATCACGGCTCGCGCTTCGTTCCGGCGTGGCCAGTCTGCGGGGACGACGGAGAGGAAGAGTCGTCGGGGGCGAGGGTCATCGCTGGAGGCGTTGACGCTCGTGCCTACCGGGGCACGTAACCCGTTCGCGGAGAGAATGGTCGCCCATGGGAGCCCGCCGATGGGACAGCCGTGATTTTCACATTATCTGTCAGCTCCGAATCGGCGAGCCTCCCGAGCATGAGATTCCTCGCTTGTCCTTGCTGTTGGAAGAGAGACTTCTCACGCGCATCACAATGGCGACTGCTCTTGCTTGACCGTGGGGCTGAATCAATCGTCCACTGACACGTTCGTGTCCAGGCTGCGGCGCTGGTATGCTCTTTGCTTACGAATTCTAAACTGTCCGAACCCTTTCCGCCTTTGCGGACTGGAGCGCACTGGAGTGTGGCAGACAGAGCGCAAGGTGTGGCGCGGTTCACAGAAAGGTCCAGGAAGCAAAGTCTGACTGGAGATGTTCGGCGGTGGATACGCTGTACCCTCGTGTACTGATGGGCAGTAGGTCTATTTGGCCGCGCATTCGCTGACAAGCAGCCACGTCTGAAGCCCAGTGGCTACACTCAGATGACAGCTAATAAATGAATGGTACAGTTTAGGTTTATGGGCTTTAACGTCCCGAAGCGACTCAGGCTATGAGGGACTCCGTAGTGGAGGGCTCCGGAAAACTTCGACCGCCTGGGGTTTTTTAACGTGCACTGACATCGCACAGCACACCAGCTTTTAGCATTTCGCTTTCATCGAAATGCAACCGCCGCGGCCAGGGTCAAGCCCGAGTCTTTCGGGTCAGCAGCCGAGCACCATTTCTACGAGCCACCGCGGCGGCAATGAATGAATGAATGAATGAATGAATGAATGAATGAATGAATGAATGAATGAATTTTAATGGATTCTTATATGTTTTCGTACAGTGCCCCATTGCATTTTAGGGGTGCATTTCCCAGCATACGCCTGGAGCACTATTTCGGCATGCTTACGTTTGTTAAGCTCAGGTGCGTGAAAGTTAGGATGCAGAATAATCCTTCTGATTAGGCGTCATTCGCAGATACTTGTCTGCAGCGGCATGAAGCGCGCTCCGTTAGTTTATCAAACTGACTTCGTCAGAAAGATAGGTCGCTAAGAAGAGACGAGGTGACTGTGCATGACATGAATGGCGAAGGCTATCAGCAGCGGCCTGGGACACCTTCACTCTTGCTGATACATATTTCTTATAAGGTCGAAGTGAAAATTACTTTTAACGTGTAAATACAGGGGCTCGTAATATTTTCTCGTTCAGGAGTGTGGGCTTATTGGCAGTGTGGCAAGTCTTTGCTTCACGCGTGAATCCACATTCTGTTATGTCTCGCCGTAAGCTGAGCGATGGGGAGAGGCCGCAAAGAAGCGAAAGGAGGAACTCCGGCGCCATCAAAGCGCATGATGGGAGACGCAGCACTGAATTTACGCGGAAAGCCGAACTTTTTAAACTAATAGCAAGATAGAGGCGCAGGACAAGAAAAACTTTGCTTAAAGAAGCATTGTATGCTCTTGTCAAAATGCGGGACTAAAACACTCCGCCCTATGGTGGTTTATGCTTGAGCAGCATAAAATAAAAGATGCATCAAAAACCGACAAAAATGGGGCACCACTCGGCTTTCAAGGTGCTTTTAGTTTTAGGGCATTTGGCGGAACTTAGGAGAATGTCAGTGCGCATGCTCCCAAAAGTGTCCCATAAAGCTGTCAGCTGTTCTACGGTATGCTGTTCTGTCGACGTGTTGTTCATCGCTGTGCTGCTTTGTGTTCCGCCATTTTTCGTGAGCTGTTCTGACGCGTGCATTTTTGTCGCTTGCTCTTTCCATGCGTGGTAAAACTATTTTTAAAAAGCAATGTAGCTGATTTAGCAATCACCCTATTAAAATCGCGCAAATGTTTTGAGGTTACTTTACAAATTACTGCTCACAAAAGGTAATGATATTATATAATATATAAGGACATTATATTATAACGGCAGTACAAAATTCTGTGTATACTTGCCGATTCCTTGCAGCCCTGGCCCACGCTTGCCGCGGGTCGCTAGCGATTCGAGGTGCTCCATCCGGCTCATGACAGACCAAACCTTTGCTTCTTCTGACACAAAGAACATTATTGCATTTCAATAAATGTTTTTCGGACGTAATTATTTTTGGTGGCAAGTTACAGTTTCAAAGTACTTTATTTAATTACTAAATTAGTAGATAAAGTTATTAAAATTACGTGTTTATTACAATAGTGAAGTTCAATGGCGCGTTAGGACAACAGCTTGCAGCCGAAGAGCGCCCTGGCACAAGCTGCTTGTAGCGGTCTACTAAAGTGGGGGGGGGGGGGGGGGGGGGGGGGGGCGGGGGGGGGAATTACACGCTGCAGATGAAAGTAATTAGATTACTATAATTTACTTTGCAGAAAATTAATTTATTCCTTGTCTCGCGCTCTTGATCCCTCGTTGCCATGTCTTCGGGCTAATCTGTTAATGCGCCGATGGCCGATGCGCGCATGTGTTTGGCTTCACGCGATCAAAATGGGCCTTGTTGACTTGCATGTGCGTGTCTTTCTGTCAACAAAGCCATTCGATGTCTGTCGTGAAACCTGCCGCTTTGTTTCTTTTTCCGGCGCCCTGTTACGCTATGCGTTCCTTCAGTCAGCGTTCAACCAAAGAAAACACCGTGATTGTTTTTGCCTCCTTTTCTCACCTGGAACTAATCGTTCCACCTTGCTATGAACAGAGCCATTATTGTGCACATAATGAATTTTGCTTGCTTACTTCCCTGCGCAATTAAATGTAAAACACTACGATTCGCAGTATGAGCGCTCCAAACTGGGGTTTCCTTGGAATTTTCGCTTGCTTCATTCCTCCGCTGACTCGACGTATCGATGGGTGCGATCTGGCTTTCTTCAAGCGGCTTTCTTCGAGTAATAAGCAATCATGTGAGCTATTTTCGTGTGACAGAAGGTCGTGCTCTGATTGCTAAGTGTGTTTATTTAATCTCTTTCTTACGTTCCTACCTTGCTTCCTTCCAGGGTGTGAAAAAAAAAATGAAAACGCGTGATAATACTTTTCGAGCTCTATTGGAACGATCCAGCGCGCTCCGACCCACTCCGCTGACCTCACCAGTAAAAGCCGCTCGTAGGCCTATCTGGGTCACGGGAGCACAGGGGGCAGCATGCTCTCGAAAGCCACGGCTTCCCCCCTTATGGGGGAGCGTGCTTCTGATCCCATATGGCTCATAAGTGCGTGAGTTACACTGATCTCGGGCAGCACGCGAACAGGACAGTTTTTCGTTCCGACGTACTCCGACGTCCACGACATCATCTTACACTCCGAAGAATGTCCCTCGCACAACTACGTCCCCATAGTTTCGCGTGTGTCCACTGGTAGTAGGCGAAGGACAAGTTTCACGTAGCGAATGCAAACGATCTGAACTGGTCAAACTGGCCTCGCTCCTCTGCGGAAACACGAGACGCCATGTAGAACACGCGCTACTTGCGCTCTCGCTCAACCTTGTAATCATGTCAACGATCGAGCAAGAGATACACCGAAATTTATCGTCACTTACTAGAAACCGGAGGTTGCCATTAATCACAGCGCCGTCGCACGTTACTCTCACGATCGTACTTTAACGGGAGCTGTTGAAACAGACAATACAGTTTCTTGAAGCTGTGAGGCTACTGTGAAGAAAATTTATTGCGCCACAGCTGTCTTCATTCCTTTAAATCATGGCAAACAGAGAACACGAGAAGTAATGGTAGACAGCAGCCAGGGGATTTATTTATATGGTACAGAGGGACAGCTGCCGCTGATTTCATGCGTTCTCTCAATATTTATGAGGTGACCAAACGCCTTTAATGAAGATGTTCCTATATGTGAAGCCAGCTCCTTCACATCTGCCTTTTTCAACTTCTTAACTGCCATGGAAGAAGGAAAAAAGGTAAGGTTTGCAGACTTTTTTTTTTTTAGACACTATAATTGTCCATTGTTTAAAACCTCCATTCATGTGTCAATGCACACAGGTCGTGTTTGCAATGATGGCTTGGTTCACTCCGATGCATTCTCAGCTTGCGATCATTCTTTCAAGCTCTCCGAAGACAATGAACATGCCAAGCTTGGGCATAGACGTGAGGACAAGAGTGGCTGCTCAGGCACCTCGGCGCAACACGTATATGTCACGTAAAGACTTGGTTGGCTGGCACCACGGACCTGACAGCGGCTTGGTGACAACGGTGATGTCATAATGCAGGCAGTATTTTGTATACATGCCATACGGGCATTCTGAATGCCATTGAATCAATGACCATCGAAAAATTTTGATGGTCACCAGAATGAACCACTGCCACACGGCCAATTTCAATGCTCATTGAGTAGTGAGCATGCAATCGTACAGAGGGCGCTAAGGTTAACAACATGAAAATCAAGAGAAGCAGCAATCAAATAAAGCGAATATTGAAGTAAATGCTATTTTTCCATGACAGTTTGTCCGGAAAGAGCTATTCAAATACCTCACAATTAGGCTGAATTCACAGACAGCGATGGCGGGCCCACGATAGGCAACGCGCTTCGTTTTAGAAGCAGCCACTTTATGCCGGCAAAGTTGCCACAGATCAGTGACCGTCTTTGCTCCGTTCACAACCACTAACGTTGCAATACTTGCAGGGCACTTAACTGTCTCGGTGTTCACAGGGGCGCTGGGAGATGAAAACGGGAGAAACACAAGACCAGCGTCAGTTTATTTACATCTGACCGCTAGACGTCTGCGAAGCTCTCATTTTGGCTAATGAATAAGAATTAGCTTGTTAACTTTTTGACGTAGCTTTTAAATTTTCTGCATAAATCAAAAAGATTTTCTTTACTTGTTTGATTTTCTGCATTTTTTAAAACTTTACTGCGTGTGCAAGGCCGCTCATTTGCGAACCTCTATTAAGCCGATCCCCATCGAGTTCAAAGACTCTCGTTCTCGCCATCGAGAATGTTAGTGAAGCATCTCGAACTTAGTACCTCACTACCAAACGACCCCCCCCCCCCCCCCCCCCTCTCGCCCCCCTCCCCTCGAAGTGAACCCCGTTTGCTCACATTCCTCCTTTCCTCCACGCTGCAGCTACTTCGGGACGCCAGCTAATGCTGAGCATTCGAAATATGCACTGGAACCGTCCTGTGGGGTTTTTTTCTTTCGAACTTTATTGCATTTATCGTGGCTCACACATGGTCATATCATCTTTTGTTTGCCACGTGGCATGCGTTGTAATTTTCATTCTCGCCAGACACGGCTGGATTGCTCTGGAGGAATCGTGATCAGGCGCCACACCTTCGACAATGTACGTAGGAGTGCTTGAAAAAAGTTTTTCGCCTCAATTACTTATTGTCGTTCTCGCTCATAATTGAAGATGAGACGCTGTCTTTAAACCCACGAAAACCACGCGATAGCGCATGCTTAGGTGGTTCGTCGCCGAAACATGCAAGATGAGTTATCTGTCTGGTCGCTGCAAAGCGGACAGGGCCTGTTCTAGCGCCGTTGAACTGCGCGAGCGTCGTGGTAGCTGAAAAACAGCGCCGCCTTGCGTCTGGCGCTGCGTATCACCAGTTTGTTCCCCGGAAGCACGCAAAAAGGTACGGCTGCGAGGATGAAAGGATGCGCGTGAGCAAACCGAGGTCTCGACGCCAGAAGCGCAACGTCAGATGGAGCGCAGTTGCTGTCGTGCCGAATCTTGCCGCCAGTCGTGTGCCGCGGCCTGTTTGTCGCCGGTTGTGCGGTGAAAGATAGAAGCAGCTGCCAACTGCTGCGTATTGCCCGTAACCGTAGTAAGTCGTATAACTTTCAAGCCTCCGCAGCCGTGTTCCGCTACGCTACAGACGGTTTTCGGGCCCAGAGGAAGCGCATCAAAAAAGCTGCCCACTTGCCACAAATCAGACTGCACGGAAGCGGAGTTCGTCGTCGGAAGAGAACGTGTCGTGACATTGAGCGGTTACGTTGCAGAACGGTTTTGATTGATACGCCGTATAGGTTCAGTCGATACTGCAGGCTGTAGCAATCGAACAAGTGAATTTGAAGACGTCTTTCAAGACCTGGGAGATTCAAAGGATGTTGCGGGCCCCATGTAGCTCAAGGCCGGCGCTCAAGAAACGGTTAATCCAGCAAGAAGAGCCGCCGTTGCTGTTCAAAAAGGCGTGAAAGTCGAGCTCCAAAGAACGGAAAGAGCCGGGATCATCGCTAAGGTAACTGTACTTACTTCTTGGTCAAGTCACGTGATGGTAGGGGTTAAAAAAGCGAAAGTGCGGATATGCTTAGACCCGTCAGACAAAGGTGTTCTCAGGGAGCACCACCACATGCCAACGTTAGAGGATGTAGTACCGCGTCTTTCTGTTGTCAGTGCACGGTAAATAACCCCCGGGTAGTCGAAATTTCCGGAGACCTTTACTACGCTGTCCCTCATAGCCTGAGTCGCTTTGGGACGTTAACAGCCACAAACTAAACTTTCTGTTATGAAATATTGTTCCACCCAATACACATCACCGGGATCCTCAAAGGTCATGTTAGACGAGCCAAGCTCACGTAATTTCCACCATGAGCACTGCGTGTACTGTAGATATAGGTTTTAGCGCACGCCATAGTCGACATAGCGTCCACTCCAGTTTTTCAACAAGCCATGCACAGAACTGTAGAGGGTTTGGCCGGTGTAGCCATTGTGGTGGACAACGTTTTAGTCTGGGGGGAAACGCGCAAGTAGCACGACAAAATCTGTCCAACTGCTTGTTGCGTTGCAGAGAACGTGACTTGAAGCTTAGTAAAACTTACTTTTTTCAGCCTCCAGTACTCTACATGATCCATGTACTCACCGCGGAGAGACTCTGCCTCGATCCTGAGGAAGTGGAGGACATCCTACAAGTACCACCACCACAGAACAGTAAGGAGCTTCAAGTTTTCCTCGGGGTGGTCAACTTTGTGGTGCGCTGTGTTCCCAATGTATGTGCCATATATGAGCCACTTAGAGAGCTGTTAAAAGACATTGTGACGACGAACAGGAGAGCAGTTTTTACTAGCTCTGAGTTAGCCTCGTGCAAGCACTGGCATACTTACTTTCAGCAAGATCAACCCATGGTATTGTCAGCTGACGCTAGCCAGTACGATGTGGGTGCCGTGTTGCTGCAAAACGCGCACCCTATCGATTACTAATCCCGTTCGCTAACCGCAGCACAACAGCCCTATACACATCTAAAAGGAGGCCTTGGCAGTCGTGCATGGCTGCAACACGTTTCAAGATTACATATTTGGGCAATCGGTGGCATCGGTGGCATCTGATCACATACCACTCTAAATGATATTGAAGAAAGCTCTGTGTGAATACCGAATGCGCCTCCAATGCATGAGGCTGGTGATTGAAAAGTTTCCAGCCAACGTTAAGTACAAACCAGGAAAAGAACGGCTCATAGCTGATGCCCTTTCGAGTCTTCTAAGGTGGAATTGTGAGAGGAAACAGAGCAGCTTGAAGTACACCATCGGAAACTGAATTGCGCAGGACGCGCGTGCACGAGAGCTCGCAAAAAAAAAAAAAAACAAGAAACGTATCGCTGGCGGTGGTACTATATGATTTTATCGCCATGTATGTTCCAAGAACGTCCCCTGGAACGGTGCTCCAGTCTTTCAGCTACTCGAGGCAATGCTCGGGCGTTCAGTAGCGGCGAGCTGCTGGTAAAATTCAAAAATAAATGCAGCTTGCCGACGCCTCATCAGGGAGCAGCATACGCCTGGAAGCGCTGCATCTTGTCGACTCATCGCGTGGGCTGGTTCTCGCGCCAAGCCCAAGAGCATACGCTTTCAGACGAGCACCCCTTGGCGGGCGAAATGGACCCGTTATTCTCGGACCACTAGGTGACGCAGCGATGCGTATGAGCCACCCCCGGCCAGTCCGGGGCGTTCTGTCCGCGGTAGTATTATCGTGAGCAAAGTTGGGAGAGCCCTGCAAGCGAGTGCCGCTGCAGACGGGCCCCACCTAATGAAGCACCCCTGTTGCGGAGACTGGCGCAGCGATGGCGCTGCGTCACTCTCCGCTAGACAGGCGCGCGCCAGTGGACCGCTCTCGGCACCAGGGGCCGAATTACGGAACGATCAAATCACAAACTTGTCAAAAACTTGTCAAAGACGGATCAATCAGCCTCGCTTCTATTGGTCGGTTGTGGCCAACGGCCATGTCGCTTTTTTTTTGCGTCATGGGTGGCTACAGATTACGTCACGGATGTGGCAGAAGTGATGACGTTGCACACCTAATTATGCAGCCGCAAATTGATTGTTCTTTGTGATCGCCTCGAGGCGGTCAATTTTACCGTTGCGTTCGTGACAGAAAATGGCGGTAGTGTACATAGCGATGCGACTGCTGCGCCGGCGCGAGCAACGGCGATGGAGGGCGCACGAAGACGCGTTTGACTTGCCGGTTTAGCTGTTTCGACGCCTTTTTCGACTGGAAAAGCAGAGTGTGGAGTGGCTATGCGACGAAGTCGCCGATGAACTGGGAGGTATGCGTGCAAGCGCGTCGTCGGTGTGGCTGCAGGTGTTGTGTGCACTGCGGTTCGTTGCTACCGGCGGCTTTCAAGCTGCCGTTGGTAACAAGGCGCACGTCGGCATCGCACAACCGACGGTGAGCAAATGCGTGCGGCGGCTGTTGGAGGTAATCTGCAAAGTTAGCGCGCAGAATGGGTGGGTTACCGCGGTCACCTCTGTGCCGCAGCTACATATGAACAAAACACGGTTACGCTGGCAAAGAACTATTTTTCCCAACAAATCGCACATCGTGGTCGTCTTATGTTTCCCAATAGAAAAGAAACAGACAACCACATATCACGTACTGCAACACTTCACCCTGTGACACTTTTGTAATCGATCGTAAGCGCCGAGCAAAACTGACTTCAACGAGTTGTCTTGGTCGATTTTGTACCAAGCGCTCCTTGCAAGTTTGTTCGGCAGGCACGCAGCCTTCACTGCCTTCGTTCAAATTTTTCTGCTCACTTAGGCCAACCGCACAATAGCTTGATTTCAGATGCCGCGTAAAAAACAACACGGTGTGGAATCGGCTGCTTTCGTGCAAAGCGGCTTGTTGACTTTTACCGCCGTCAGAGCACCCCCGCGGCAGCAAGAGTAGCGCAACATCGTACTGTTTTTGTTTTGCTTAATATTTTCGAACTTTAAACGCAATGTTTGGCAAAATAAAATATTAGTTATTTCTATCGCTGCGTATTTCTTAAGTCGAGCTGAATGAGGGTTTGATAGATGTAGATCACTGAAATCCCAAGTGTAGTGATAATGTGAGCCGACGTGAGAATGATCAGATGGGAATTTCTTTGGGAAGTGGTGAAACAGAAGCAGTTATAAAAATGGTCCCACGTAATAAGTCACAGAGGCACTACTTTAAAGACGGTTATTGATTAATGTGGGGACCTGATGGCTTTGCATACGATATATAGTAAGAGGGCTTTCGGGAGATGAAGACGGCGCAATATACTGGCGCCCTCTCGACTAATCAAATAAACCTGGTCTAATCAACGACCTTGTGCCATCCGACCAGATTACGTGTGAAAGCTGTCCGCCATCTTGAGTCGGACCTTGGTTCAGGGTTGCCAGAATTGCTGCTAGCCTTAAACTAAATCAAACAATGAAATTGGCAGTATTTAACAAAACTTTAGCGTTAAAACCTGTATTTTTCAGTTTTTGTTTACTTGCAACATTTAATCATCGCAGATGTCATGCATGTTTTCGCTATTCCGCGTCTGACAATTCTCTTAAAGACAATAATAAACGTTAAGAAGTAAGAACAGCGCAGAAACACGAGACGCGAAAGAACAGGATGGCACTACGTGCTGCTTTCTGGTCCCATGTTTCTGCCCTGTTTTTCCTTCTTAAGCATGATGTAACAACTTGCCCAAGTCTCTGCCTTAACACAAGTAATTAACGTCCTGAGGGAATACGGAGCGCAGTGCCAACTCAGGCATACTTGCGATAGAAAGCGCCAACTTTCAAACAGAAAGTCTTGCGGTACGTTTATTCAGAACACGAGTTCTCAGCACTAGGTCCGTTATCCCACCTCAAAGACCCTATTATATATTTGAGCGCTTTTTTCTGGTCTGCTCGAAAAAAAAAATTAAATCTTATCTTCATTCGTGGCACCAGTTTCTTCAGGTCTGAGGGAAAAATTTCCATTGAAGAGGCCGGAGGAATATCATTGGAAACGAAAGCAAGACAGGACCCAGGGCAGATTTCCTGTTTCTGAATGATTCACCTGCTTCCGAAGTCAACGAACAGTTATTTCCAGATTAACATTTACGTCAGAGTTTTTCTCAAGAGCGTTGTTAAAATTGGTAACATCCCAGGGAATCTATTCACTGGCAAAACTACTGCATTCACCACCATGGTGCACGCGTATAGTATTGTTAGTAAGTGCCGTAGCCTGTCATATACCGCCTATTATCCAGCCCATAATAGCTATCCTCAGTTGTTTGGCCTCTGCTCGCATAGAGCGAAGGGGACGGCTGGATCCAAAGCTGTAGCATCAGCGACGATGGCTCGTCCAACAATCGCTCCTAGTAGTCTTTTGTCAAGGCTTACGACCGCAGAAGACTATTTTTTTCCACGATGATACCAGGAGCAGCCTCGAGTGACTTCCATTGCGAGCCTTTGAGCGGAAAGCCAAACATTCCTTGCCCTTGGATGCAGCAGTTCCGGCTTTTGCTCCACCTGTGCAGCACTGACGCACGTGTTTACGTTGCTGGATCTACCTCACCGATGAGCTTCCCTAGCAATGTGAATGTATAGTCTGCTACATTTGCCATGTTTGGAGAGGACCAGGTCTCTGAATATCATCGGCCTTGAATACTGCTGGTCACGTGAACAACATGGAACCATGTTTTTTTACTGTATTTTTCAGATTAACCTCTTACCCCTTTTTGTCTTCATGTCTTAAGGCCTTTGTGCTGGACCGGAGACATGCATTGCTTGCTAGCTATGAGCGCTGACATCGTAGCTGGTAGCTGCCAATAGAAGTAAGCGAAATGAATGAATCGTGATGAGAACCGCCAGGAAATACGGCTTCTGCAACACATTGCCCGAGCTGCAGACTTGAAATGATCCCTGTTTGGTGGCTATAACTTACAAGGGGCGTCAGCAGTGGCGCTTCGCATGAATCGGCACGAAATTTATGCCGACAGTAATATTGATAAAATTGGAGGGGATTCTTAAGCTCCGCCTTAAGGTTTTGGCGCGACAGCGTAATGGGTTAATTCCGATATATGCAGATCCCTATACTTTACATTCATAGATTCCAGGGGGTCCTCATACCAGTACTCCTGGTGCAGTGGTGCAGCGGTTAAGCGATGCGCCACTGCCCTGCGATGGCAGGTGCTCCCAGCGATGGGCTTCGTGCGGCCCATGTTTATCTTCTCGAGCGACCAATCATTAATTTAACTGTCACCTGCCACGGTGAGCAGCTTGCTCACTATCCTTCGGGCAGTTTGTGATGACGGCGCATGGTCACGTGACCTAGGTTGGCCCACCTGCCTCCTAGGTTGCTCTCTGGGGACAACCCGCCGTAGCCATGCCAGTGATTTTTCGCTCACAACGACAACGCCGACACCGTATTTTGAGGTCGCGTTAAAACTAGCGTAACCCACACACTTGGTCCCGCAGATTAAGCAGCCTTCAGCAGAAGAGAGGAAACGATAATTCTGCGCTGAGCGGCTGAATGGGTCATCAACATTAGCTCAAGTGACAATGAATCTGTACTACATGTCCGCTAATGAGCTCTTTCGTTTTCATTTTGATGACGAAAGCGAATGCTTCCACGAAACTTTTTTTTTGTTTACTGAAGACGTTCCGTTGCGTAAAGCGCCTAGAATCAACCATGAACTCCGACTTTTCAAAAGGAGCACGCTGACTTCTACGGTGCGACATGCAATTCTCATTGCCACCTGTTAATTCCGAATGCCGTGACATTTAATTCGGTCACTTCTGTACACACGGCTGCACGGCCTTGAAGGACGCGCATAATTTTCATACCAGGCTGGCTGACACTGTACTGTCAGCGAGGTCTGCAATAGCAGAAAAATGCCAGTTAATGCTTTTTTTTTTTTCACGGCTGCCTGGTAGCCAAGCACCCCTTTTCTGAATGACACAAGGCAGGTATATCAAGAAGAAATTGCTTTGCAAATGATTGTGATAATGCAGGCCACTTTATCAGCGAGAAATCACCGTGCTAATGATCGCGATAATGCTGGCAATAGCCAGAGGGAGTCACCATAGTATAAAGTGGCGTGTGTCGCAGAAAGTGTGTGTCGCTCGAAAACTACAGGCCTGTGAGCGTACTCTGCCGTTTACAATGGCAGAGCTAGTTTTGTTCGTTTTTTTTAGTTTGCCCTTACTCTTGTTGTTGCTGCATCTATTTGGTTTCTTGTTTCTTTTTCCCAGTGCAGTTACCTTCGACAGAAGTGTGTTCCTGCTGACCGTCCTAACCTCACTACGGTATTGTTGTATCAAGCCTTGTGTTTGATTCGGCCGTTAGGCACGTTCGAGTAGAACAAGGGCAGAAATTGGTCACCGACAACTCTTAATGAGCCAAAACACGAGCACCATGGTTTATTGAGCACGCATTTACATAAAAGATGCAACCGAAGTTCATAACACCGGACAGCTACTTTTCCACTGCGAGAGCGCACGGAGGAGCAACACGCCGAGGAGGCGGCGATGACGAGGTGACACGGGACGCGAGGGCAGACACTTCGTGGGTGGCACATGAGCAACACACGTGGTCCGCGCGAGTCGATGAGGAGGCTACACGATCTCAACTAGGAACGGAAGAAAGAGATGCCACACGAGATCCCGAGGGGGAGCACGCTCCCAACAGGACGCGAGGCCGTATACCAGCGGCTGCAGCGACCAGCTTCCATAGCGAGGAACGCAAGGCGGTCACAGGTACGTGGCCTACCTAGCAATACCACTTTAGGGAGCGCTTACTTTGATCCTAAGGCGGAGGTTGTGACGTACAAAGAAGGTTTTACACAGTGCGGACAGAGACGCGGACTAACGAAGACGAACACCTACCCACACGAGACGGCTACACAAGGACAAGAAACATGCCAAAACCACGAGGACGAGAGGACTGGACTTAGCGGGAGGGGACAGACAGAGGAGCAGGAAGAAAAATTTACAACACCTACAAGCAATCGAGTTCCGAGTGCTGTACAGGCGTCGGATTTTCCGCAACCCAACACGGAGTCACACAACACGAAGCGGAGGTAATCAGCGACGCAGCTGGCTCAAAGCAGGCTTAGCCCCTGACGCGGTTGGGCTCGTTGGCAATGGCGGCCTCGGGTCCAGGAAGGGCGCTCGACTGGATGACGACGTCGGCGGGGTTCTTGGACTCGGTGCCCTGCTCGTTGGTGACGATCTCGGCGCGGTAGCCGTTCTCGTCGGCCGTGTAGGTGACGGTGCGGGTGCGGCCGTCGGCCAGCGAGAGGGTGTAGCGGCCCTGGACGCGTCCGCTGCCGTCTCCGCTCTCCTCGTGCGTGTGCGTGCCTTCGGCATCCTGGTTGGCGTAGTTGAAGGAGTAGGGGATGGGCGGGTAGTTCTCCACCGGAGCGAGGCCCCGCTGAGCGGCCTGCATCGAGGCACAGCATCTCTGAACGAACGTTCTGACCCCCAGAATGTTTCGCGTTCGTCTCACGAATATGGCTCGTCGCTCGTAGAACTTGGTGGCGAGCAAAGGTAATTGCAATGCAACCACATTCTACGATTCGAATTTCCGAGGGCATGAACCTTGAAAAATGAATTTCGGTTCTGCGGAAGAGGGAAATAGGCCTGACGGGCAAATAAATGCTGATGTCTCGCTTTATGCTATATTTCCATCAGGATTGGCAGTATGTGCCGTTTTCATTTGTCATTGTTCCATTCATAGCAATCCTGTTTGCGTAAGCTCCTACTGCATTTCTTTTGCTGTTGCTGGCTGTATAACCAGGGACGATATCTCTTCCCGAGAAAGGCAAGGACCGGTTTGTCATGTCTTGCATATTCACGGTCTGTAGCGCTGGGGCCATATTGCTCCCACATATACCGCTTAAGACATCGCCTGTTGCAGCAGTGCAAGTTCTGTGCTAAAGATGCGTTTTACTTTTCTTGCACTTGCGGCTACTGCGAAGTTTAGCTCTTGTTCTGCGTTTTAATTTGTTCGCATTCTCTGCGATTACGCTCATTCTCCCCGCCTTCCTTTTGTCCACGAAACTTCTACTTTCGTCCCCTTATTTTTTCACAATAATGGTTCTGTTGCGAACGAGCCGCTTCCTTGGGGCAAATTCTATGACCCATGTAACAGGAACATGCGTTCATGTTTAAGCGCCAAGGCGAAATTACAAGCTATCTTACCTCATCTATGTAAAGCATGCAGCAGCAAGTTTTCCGCGTTGCAAATGGTCTTGGAAGTATTGCAGTATTTTACTTTGAACTAATATTTGGTTTAAAATTATGCTCTGCGCTGTACCCATATTCTTTAAAGCGCCAGGTTACTTCTCGACGCATATGCCTTGATCGCGGTGTAAACTTCTCTGCAATAGTTTCTGAGTGGCTACATGGGGTTATGGTTACATGCATATCGTAAAGAACAAGAGGAGATAAACTTACGGCGATGCAGATGCATGCCAGGAGGATGACGAGCTGAAATAGAAGCATTCACGAGTATTAGCAAATAATCAGATTCCGTTGGCATGACCCAGGAACTCACCAAGGCCCTGAATAAACACTGGCCCAGTTGTAACCAGCCGTGTAGAATAACAATAAAACATTCAGATTAAGGCCTTTGAGGCTTCTCAACCAAATGACGCGCTTTACAGCTCAGAAAGCACAATGCAATTTGGATTTCACCAGTGTAGTAAAACGCAATATGGATTCCACAGCTATCAACTCGATGAATAGATGAATCGATGAATTTCCTGGCTCTGACGCGACCTGGGAAATACAGAATATACCGTAAAAAGAAAATGACATGTAGATCGTTAACTGACGTCACACTGATAATTTAATTTTTCTTTAACCAAATACGGCCCGAAAGACGCGGGCTCGATCCCGGCCGCGGCGGTCGAATTTCGATGGAGGCGAAATTCTAGAGGCCCGTGTGCTGTGCGATGTCAGTGCACGTTAAAGAACCCCAGGTGGTCGAAATTTCCGGAGCCCTTCACTACGGCGTCTCTCATAGCCTGAGTCGCTTTGGGACGTTAAACCCCTATAAACCAAACCTTTAACCCAATACAGAACACTCCATGGGAACATACGCGAAGGCGGGAGCAATATAAAAATTATTTTCCAGGAAATGCGGCTTGAAAAAAAAAAAACAGCGGTATTGAGGGGTACGCATGAGGAAAATAATCTAAATGAAGGGAAATGATTTACTGAGGTAAGCAGAACGGCGATTCATCGCAAAAAAGCTAAAACCAGGTGACGTGTTGGTAAGGCAGCTGACTTATCTGAGAAGACGATCTCCAGTGAACTCAGCGTTGACAATTAGTGACAAGCTGCTGAGAGGAGCGATTACTGCGTCGAAATTAACGGGCGGAGAAGGGTAGGGGGCGTCGGGGAAAGGAGGGACAATACAATGGAGCGAAGGGAAAGGGTCGGTGCCACTGGAATCCGGAGTAATCAGCCGGGAAGCAGGGGCCGGGAGACGCGGCGTACAAAATCCATGGAGCGTGCCTCTGCATCGCGTGCACTCACCTTGTGCATGGTTAGGCTGGCGGTGGAAGTCCGGCACGAGGTGGGCAACGGGAGGCGGATGAGTCCCCAGCGTGGCTCATCTCCGTTCTTATAGGGGCTTCAGCCGGCCAGCGGCGCGCTCTTTCCACCGCCAATCAGCTTCCGCTGTCCTACATCGCGCCGCACACCTCGTCGCCGGCCTTAGCAGCAGACGCCGTGCTGCACAGACGGCGACCGCGCTCACACACAGCGAGCCGCTAACCTTAGCCGCCCTCACCCCCTCTAACCCCCCGCTGCCGCCTTCGCTTGGGCTTTCTGCGCGGAAAAGCCCTTTCTCCGATGCTGCCCACCCTCCTTTCGTCGGTGAGCGAAACGACACGCACCAACAACCATCCGCTACGAGTTCTATGCGGCTGCGGCAGCCGCCAAACGGCTGCCGCAAGACGTATACTGCTGGCGAGTAGCCGACAAGGCTGGCCGAGGGACGCTCCATCATTGACCAACTCATCCCCCCCCCCTCCCCCCCCCCCCCCCCCCAGTTCTCCTCCCCACAAACTGCCGCTTGCTTCCCGCACCTCGCAGTCTTACTTTTGTGCTTTTGTTTTCAGCGATCACATGGCGCTTACTTGATCTAAGCCGCTTCACTGTGGACGCGAGACGAGGAGGGGGGGGGGGGGGGGGGGTTTGCTTACGGATGCCAGCGTTATCGATAGCGACGTCTTCTGTGGTGCATGCCTTCGGGCAGGCAACTTGTTATGCGAGAGAGCACGGTCAAGGATGTAACCCGGGGGCAAAGGTTATGTTACTTATACCGTTTGTGAGCTCTAAATTTTGTGGAGTGCACTTTACTCTTGCGCGGGTCTACTTATTTTTTTAATGATAATGAATGCTTTCCGCCGCGCTAAAACAACTTCGATCAAGCTTTTCTGCCACCCACTCATACGCTTGCCAGCTGGCTGCGTACGACTCACTTTTGTTTGCTGTATAAACATAGTTGGAATACCGGAAATGTTTGCGGCCCCTTTCGCTCTTGCAGCGATCCGCCTAGTGCCTGCCCGTAAAAAGATCACTGCCGCACTCAGTGTCAAATCACTCAGTAATGCAGGCTGTATATCATTCGAACAAATAGCACTAACATGAAGTAGTGGCGCTCGTTGTCTTTTTCGCATCGTCAGTGCCATTGATATTACCAGCAAGGACGGGCACAGTGTTCTGGGTGATGCGATGTACACAACAAACAAGGTGATTTAGCCTAACTCATTTCTCTGGTCGGGTTTTGCATCCGCTTTAAAGGTCGGGCCTCTCAAAGCTGGATTGGAAATTAATTCCCTGTTTGCATGTGTATGAAACTCGGTGCTTTACACCGTCCGCTTGTATGTTTGGATGTGAGGCACTAGAAATAAAATGAAGGCATCGAGGAAGTGCCGTAAACTGTGCCAAGCCCTCTAAGGACTGTGTGGACCGACCAATCATTAGAGGCCCGTTGTAGCCCTTTGTCTAACGTAGGTACACTATGAGATACTACAGAGTAATGCAGTAAAATTATTCACTATGTTCACTTGCACTTCCAAGTTACGCCAGGATCATTTAGCTTGTGCGTGCGGGTTTGCTTGCATGTGTCATGACACGTACACCATATTAAATGTAAGCGAACGATAAAAAATTGGGGCATACGTTCAGCGAATCAAGCTTTAACAGCCAGAGCAAATGTGAGTATTATTTACTTCACACTTTGTAATTAAGGATAAGAACTAATCGCGTAATGTATAATTATTAGCTATTTCAGCGCGGGCGTTACAAGAAATGATTCTATTGAAATGTTGCAGAGCTCCAAGAAAAAAAAAAAGGAAACTGTGTGTAGCGCACATTCTAAACATACAGCGTCACTGACTGAAGGAAATAAGTTTTGGAGATTTTATTAATTTTACGAGGAGGTGTGATTTAGTGTCTTGATCTGTGCTGCATATTCTGCAGTGAATGTATTCAAGATTTCCCTCTGAAGGCACCCTGATGCTCCTTCAATATAGCCGACCAAGGCACTACTGTTTTGCAGGGCATCTGCTTTCCCAGACCGCACCGAAAAGGTAATTCTATAGGTTAGTTCGCTTCTTAAATCAATAAAAAGGTTGGTGGTTTAGCATTGCTATGCACGAAATATTGGACGGAAGAAAGTTTTTTTGAAGGTGGACACCACCGCCACGTACCTGAAAGCACGATTGAGGTGTCCACTGACCCAGGGAGCCAGTTCTGCGCGTGTTCAACTTTTTCGTCGTCAGTGCCAATTTACCCAATGTACGCCGGCGGCGTGTGTTCCAGTGCCGCGTTTGTGCAGCAGTGTTGTCACCGTCAACACGTATTGCTCTAGAGCTGTGCTTTTGGCGCAGCGTTGTCCACGCCAACGCATGCAGCCCACATCTCTCTGTCACTACTGCCACATAGCTCAAAGCGCGAATATCAGTTTGATTGCAGTATTAATTGATGAAGAAGACAATGTGCAATGCACAGAGCGAGATTGTGTTGCAGTTTAATACGAGGCGCGATCGGCTGCGGTGATAGGCTATGCACAAGGAACGACAAGGAACAACAAATGGTGCCATATAAGTAACGGTCGAGTTAATTGAAAAACATTCGCGTTAAAGCTTTGGCTATTTAAATGTCATGTAGCCTTTTTTTCGACCTCTTATGATGAGCCCAGTGGTTTAAAAGTTATTAGTTAAAGGGGACAAAGCGCCTAAATTGTGAATTACAAATGCTCCTACTTAAAACGCCAGTAGCAAGACTGATCATTTCTGGCGCATGCAACAATTGCTTTTTTAGTTCCTTGTTTATAGTAATACCTTGAACACTACACATATCTTTCCCCTCCATTCAGAAACGGCACAAAATGTCGGCAGAGACATTTAAGACAGCTTGCGTGTGAGAAGGCGTAGGCCCGCCCGCTCACTTTGTGAACGCAGTCGCTGCGCGGCGTGATGTAACCCGATGCCGCGCAGATGGCAATTCTACACCTGCATGGCTCTACGCAGCCGCCGCTGCACCCCTTGTGGTCGGCGCGCGGACTTGAGGCCAGTCGCCGCCTTAGCGCAGCACGCGCTCTACGGATTGATGTTCATATATGCAGAATTGCTCATTCTCTACTTGACAATAATAGATTCCTGGCGGTCCTGGTATACCACTCCTGGCGCAGTGGTGCAGCGGTTAAGCAGTGCGCCCTGTGATGGCAGGCTATATGCCACCGGTGGGACTTGTGCGGCCCAGGTTTCTCTTCCGTAGCAACCACACGCGACCAATCGTTGCGATATGGGATATGCATCTTAATGATATATGCTCAAAATCATACAGGAAATTGTGCTCTCTGCGCAAGAAACTGAAAGTTTCCCCGTAAAGCGTGAAATTCGAAGCATATTGCATTATGATTCGACCAGTATTATAGAGTACGCCTCTCTGGCGTGGGATCCGCACCATACCAAAATCAGCGGGCAAGTGGAGCGCATCCACCAGCATGCAGCCAGGTTCATTTCATCCAATTATCGCAAGCGTTCATCAATCACAAGTGCATTGAGGCAGAATGAGTTAGAGCCGCTCCAGTTGCGCAGAAAGATTGCCGGGTTAAAATTTTCGTGCTTGCTGTGTGAGAACAAAATAGGATTGCCATGTGAATCATGCATTTTTTCTGCATATCAGCGATAACCAAGATTGAACCTCACAAAGGCTATACGGTCATATTGCGCCAGGTCTAAACAATTCAAGACATCGTATTTCCCTTTCACAATGGAACCGCCTGCCTGCTTTGATTGTTCAATGTATTAACGTTAACACTTTTGAGCGCTCTCTGCAAACTCATTTTCTGTAATCCTCTCCTGCTTGGGCAGCACGGCTGCTTACAGTATTTAGAAATTAATAAATAAATAAATTTATTTTACTGTCAGTTACCTGGGGTCCCAGATGCTGCCATCGGTGGGACTTGTGTGATCCAAAGCAACCTCACCTTAATGATCCTAATAACGTGGAGCACAAAACGTATGCATTGTGCGGTTGCACGAATACTGTAGCCAGTCGAAATACAGATAAATGGCGAAACTGTATTCCAAACGCATGAAACTATTCAACGACTTCGGATGCTTTGGAAGCATTTTAAACTCCAGGAGGCCACACCATCCATAAAGCAGCGAATAGGTAGTATTATAACCCATACGAACGAGTCGACTTTTATTTATTTATTATCCCTTAAGACCTACATACATATTATTTATTTATTGATACTGTTGACCCTCGCTTGAGGGTCGTTACAGGGAGGGAATACAATACAATATACAACAAAAAAAATTCATGTCTCATAACATCAAGTTGGGTGCCCCCGACACAAAATATCGATAGAACGTTCGAACTTGTGCACTTCCGATTGTTCGACGACTTCAACAGGCAAAGCATTCCAAATTTCGATGACATCAGGAAAAAAAGAGTAACGAAAAACATCAATACGTGAGTCGTAAGGCTTGATCGATCGAGTGTGGCTTGTTCTCGCGCTCCGTCTTCCCGGAGGCTGAACATATCTATCTGATTTTATCTTGAAGTGCCCTTGAATTATTTGAAAGAAAAGTTTTAGTCTTGATTTTTTCCTTCGATTTTCCAGTGACTCGAGCCCACATGAGTTCAGCATTTCCGTCACTGAATCCCTTCTTCTGTATCTTGACGATATAAACCGAGCAGCCATTCTTTGGATTCGTTCCAGTTTATCTTTTAGAACTTTTTGGTGCGGGCTCCAGACGACACAAGCGTACTCCAAGGATGGGCGGATGAATGTTTTGTAAGCTATCAGTTTGACATCTTTTGTTGCATGTTCCAATTTCCTCCTCAGAAAGTAAAGTTTTTGGGAAGCTGTCGAGCACACATTATTAATATGTTTATGCCACTGCAGATTATGTGCAATTGTGACACCTAAATACTTGAAGGTATCAACATTTTTTAGATTATTTTTTCCAACATTATAAGAAAATAACTGCAAAGTCTTCTTATTAGTTATATGCGTAAAAGTTGATTTTGTGTAATTAATTTCCATGCCCCATTTTTCGCACCAAAGATGCAAGGAATTAAGGACACGGTTTATTCTAATTTGGTCGGCAGCTTGTGTTATTCGAGAATAAATTAAACAGTCGTCTGCAAAAAGCTTCAATTCTACGGGAGACTCGGTAACCTCGTTAATATCATTAATATAAATTAGGAACAGTAATGGAGCTAAAACCGACCCTTGAGGAACGCCAGAAAATACTTCTAATGTAGAAGAAAAACAATCATCCACATGCACAACCTGCCTGCGATTATTCAAATAGGCTTTAATCCACTTAAGAATGGTTTCGCTAATTCCTGCTTTGTGTAACTTGAAAAGTAATTTACTGTGTGGAACCTTGTCAAATGCTTTTGCAAAATCTACGCAAATGACATCTATTTGTTCTTGGGCATCTATGGCTGAACAAAAATCATGTATCGTTTCTATGAGCTGTGTTATGGTAGATAGCCCTCTTCGGAACCCGTGCTGATGCTGATAAAAGAACGCGTTATCCTCGAGGAAAGTTAGTATATGTTTACTTATGATATGTTCCAATAGTTTACAGCTGATACTTGTCAGGGAAATTGGGCGATAATTATTTGCGAGTAGTCGGTCGCCGTTTTTAAAAACAGGTGTTACGACTGCGCACCGCCAATCTTGTGGCAACGAGTTAGTGTGTAGGGACTTTGTAAAGATTATCGTCAAGAAAAATGATATCCACTCAGCGTATCGCTTTAAAAACTGGGTTGGAATCCCATCCGGCCCGCTAGCCTTTTTAGAATCCAAGAGTAACAATTAAGTACGCCGGCCTGGGTCACGACCAGGTCTTCCATCGAACATGAAAGGGAGGAAGCCGGGTACGCGTCACAGTCATCATTGCTTGGTTTAGAAAAAACAGACTGGAAAAAGTTATTGAAATGATCTGCTATTTTTGTTTTTTCTGTTACTATGTTCTCACTAATTTGAATTCTATTGATTTCCTCTTTATTGCCACTAAGGTAAAGCCAAAACTTCCGAGGTGCCGTTTTAACGAAGCTACTTAATTTTTTATTAAAAAATTGCTCTTTTGATTCCATCAGAGCCGTTTTTAAACTCCTTCGCAATTTCGATACCTCAGCTGAGCTCACTTTTCTCCTGCGCAGCCTCTTTATCTTGCGCTTGATGTGTATAATAGGTCGATTAATCCAAGGGTTACGGGGTTTTATTTTCTTTTCTCGAGTTGGAATGAATCTGTCAACGCAATGTTTTATGATATTCTTGAAACGTAGCCATAGGTTTTCAACTGGTTCACAATCGCAGGCAAGTTCGAATTCATTATATGACATTTCTAAAAAATCTTGAATGGATGTGTCGTCTGCCTGCCTATAAGCCTTAAATTGTACAGATACAAAGGGTTGGCCACGAGTGTTTGTTCTGATCGGAATGTGCACAGAAACCATTCTGTGGTCAGATATCCCGTCTTTAACAGACACAGTACAGTCACCCACTCTGTCCGAAAGAAACACCAAGTCCAAAAGTGACCGGGATTCGAGTGTTACCCTCGTGTCTTCTTCCACGATTTGTTTAAGATTGTGCGAAAACATTATCTGCAGCAGTGCTTCGGAACTAGAAATTTCAACGTTCCCAGGTAGGAGCCTGTCCCAGCTAATGCTAGGCAAATTAAAATCTCCGGTCATTATTAGTCTGGTGGTACGGTTCAAGTGAGTGCATAAGAACATATTAAGGTCATCCAAAAACTCTGGTGAAGTGGCAGGCGGCCTATACACTGCGCCAACAAGGTAAGCAACACTCGCATAAGTAATTTTGCACCAAACTGTTTCAGGCAAAGTGCACTCGACCATTACTGCATCTATAGATCTTTTGACAATGATTGCAACACCCCCACCACGAGTATCCCTGTCCCATCTGAACATCTGGTAATTTGGGGGCACTATACAGTGACTAGGCACACCGTTGTTTAGCCATGTTTCGGTTACGACGAGCACGTGTGGACTTTCTGTCAGTAATACATATTCTAACTCGGTTACTTTGTTAAAAAGGCTACGAGCATTCAATGATAAGATTCGTAGCTATGACGGGGTGAGTTTAGGTGTTGATTCGCCGGAATTATTCGAGGTGTTAGAGCCATCATGCGAGTTGCCTGCTTTTCGAGTGCGGTGCTTGAACTTATCTCGGGAGTTCAGGAGCGAGCGTGCGTTCTTCTTGTTATCCCATGTGTATAACTTGTCATTTATTTTGAGCTTGTCGTCGATCAAAAAGACCTTCTCGCCCTGTGCCCTTTCAGCAGAGGCACTTTCCCACAACTTCCTTCGCACCGCTACCGTTTCCTTCGCATAGTCATTGCTCACACTAACCGATTGTCCTTTCAGTTTGCTGCAGTTCTTCAGCACTTGTTGTTTTTCTCTGCTGTCATAAAATTTCATAATAATTGGCCTAGGCCGTTCTTTGTTCTTTTTCCCTATGCGATGGATTTTTTCGACGGTTTTTACTTCAACTCCCAGCGTATCATAAAAAATTTTATCTATGACAGCTGCCTTTAACTCCGTCTCTGAATCGCCGATTTTTTCAGAAACACATATTGCAGGGTGAGTTGGTAAAAGTGAAAAGTAAACGCAATTAAGCAACGTGAAAGTATCAGTCTCAGAGAAAAAGGTACTCATTTGGAAAATGTAAGCTAAGTTTCGCAAAATTTGTCACTCTACAAAAAATGTTGTTTGGAAATTGTTTCTATTTATACAGTACTAGCTAAGTCTTCTTGAGAAATGTTATTGGAAAGGAAAATAATTTCACTGGATCGAGAGTTCAATTTATTTACGGGAAAGAAATGAGTCTGGAAAAAAAGTTGTTCTCCATAATTGGATGTCAACTTTGGGAGGCTTACCGACGCGACGTGGTAGGTAATGTGGTCTAAGAATTAATTCATTTTGTAAGTTGGAATAATAATATCTCTTTCATTGCTACCATGTATTGATTTTTCTTGTTTTATATGCGTTTATACAATGTCAAATATTTTGATGGTGACATCAAAGCCGGCTTAATATTGCTGTACTTTATATACCAAGTTCTCCGCCATTTAGGCAGCCTGTAATAATTGTCATCTTGTAGTACCTGTTCCTTTAGGTCGCAACTTCAAGCATGGCTTTTAATTTCCTTGTTCCTTTCACAATGCTGACATTTGCTAATAATACAACTGCTGCTGGTAAGCAACCACTAGTACGTTATAATAACACTTCACAATAAGAGAATAAGGTACAAACCTGTAGGCCGTCCGTGAGCGCGGGTAAGCCAGTTTCGTGAAACGTTCTCACTCAACCTGCGTCGACCGCGACGCGCATTCCATTTTCTCGTTTTACGGCACAGCCAATACAATGCGTCGTTCTTGCACGGGTGGGCGTCGTTCTTCTGCGGGGTTCTACTTGCACTTCTTTTATTACTTCTTCGTGCGCGGGCGGCAGACGTTCTTTCTCCGCGTTCATTTATGCAAATCTATGTGCAGGTGTGAGCGTTGGAGAGAATGCAGTTGTTGAGTCACTGCGGTCTGGAAGAGTCGTCCTTGCACCTATGCCGATCTTCTTTTTTAGTATCTCAATCAGCTATTCAGGTTTTGCGCGCTTTATGCGCTAAAGAAAGGAAGAGAGATGAAGCGATAAGTTGCAATACCTTTGTACTGTTTTGGTGAATATGCGGACTTGACTACATTTAGAGGGAGCAGTTAGTTGAACGGGTCGTTCTGCGGTTTGTGCAACGCCATCGGCAGGCGTAGACAGCGTGACATAGACACCGTGTCGCGGGTCTTAGGCGTTGCGCCGCAGTGTTCCAGCTGCGCGATGCACCGACGGCTGGCGCTGAGCGAGCCGCAGAACCATGCGCTCAACTGTTCGCGATAAGCATGGCCCAACCTGTACAAAATAACAACTTATGCGGAATTATCAGCGCTAGTATCTTTTCTATAATGGAGGTGATAGGGGAGTGTTCGGGTTAATTTGGGCCAGCAGGGACTATTTAAAGAGTTGAGCTGCTAACTGGCCGTCTACCATTTTGCCTAGATCGAAGTTAATCTCCGTCAAAACACCGTAACTGCTGGAAATGGGGGGTATGACCTCAATGAACAATTTAAAAGATGCACTGAGAAAAACGTGCTGGCTTTCAATACAAGGCGCGGAATTTAATATCGCGACCATAATATCGATTGAAATTTGAAATTTTGATTGAAAGTGCCTTTTCATCGGGATTTTCAACCTAGGATATCGGAGAACATAGCATAAATGCTTGCAGACAGAAGATTTACAAGCATTGCGTGACAATGACAGCATGCGAGGTGCTGCAGTCTCGATAGACTGATCAGAAAACTGCACAAAGTATCTTGACCTTGGCGCGAACTAGGGACCTTGGCGTGAATTGCTGACTTTGAATTGCAACTATCAAGTCGCTTTAAAACAGGTTTACAGCAAGTAATGCTGATAATTTGTCTCATTATTTTATTTCTGGGCGCTGTGTTTACCTCGGACATGTGCTGTGCGATGTCAATGCACGTTAAACCACCTCAGGCGGTCATTTTAATTCAGAGCACTCCACTGCGGCGTCTCCCATTGGGACCTGAAATCGCGCAAACCACTACGTCTGCTTGCCTGCAGATTTTCAAAGACCTCGCGAAAAAGGACGTGGAATTAAGACGGAGAGTCAAATTCGAGGAAAGACATCTTAACGATGCAAAGACTGGATCAAAATTTTAAGAGCTGATCCCATGTATGCAGCGATAACTGCATACATTAATTTATATTGCATTTATACCCTCGCTCAATTTTAATTAAATTACCTTACTTATGCATAGCGAAAGTGCTTGATACTTTCTTATTTCGACGGAAAGTGCTTCGGCGAAGTGTATGTCGACTAAGTAGGACTACAAAGTATGGTGTCCGTAATTTTACTTTGCCTCAAAAGAAGTTGGCCCTTACGTACAGACACCTCGAAACATGCGCGATCTCGCATTTCCCTTACGTGGGTACAGTTTCTTCCCTCTTTAGCTGAAAAGAAGAAACAAAAAAAATGGCCCATTTTTATTAAAAAGAAGACGGGGATCGAACGTGAGTACCACTCTTTATTGTGCACACATTTACACATAAAAGATAATCCAATTCACAACACGGAACGAATATATTGTTTTTCTACAGCAGGAACAAAACAGAGGAACAGGACGGCCGTGCTAGAGGCAATGACGTGGTGAAACGAGACGTGACGACGACAAAACATTCATGAACGACACGGAGGCGGCGGCGGCGCGTGGTGGTTGATGTCGCGCACCTTGGCACGTGCGGTATGGGGACGCTTAGGCGGCCAGAACGAGGTGAAGCACGGTACGAGGGAAGGCTGACAGCTGCTGCTCGAGATCCCCGCTTGAAAGAGCTAATGCACGCTGCCCAGACGGAATGCCGCGAAGCACAGCGACCGCAGAGACCCGCTTCCCGTGGCAAGGCAAGCGAGACGCCTGCACCGCAGAGGACAACCCTTTAAGACGGGGCAAGAAGACGCCCTAAACCCACCCAAAGACCTGCAGCTGCGGCGGTTGGCTCGCGGAGTAGGAAGCGACGCGGACAACGGACGGAGCGCACCCCTACCCACCGACGAACGAGACGATGAGCACAAAGGACACTGTGTGGGAGAAGAGGGAGGGGGCAGAGGAGGAGGAAGAAAAATTTACAACGCCAGCGAGCGGCGCTCGGAATGCGCTCTCGCTGGCGCGGGTCTTTTTCCGTAACCGTACACGGAATCACACGCAGGAAGCGGAGGTGTGTTGCGGCGTTGTGTGTCCGAGGGGAAGCCTGCTTTACAGCGACCGCTCAGCCCCTGAAGCCTCCTGGGGCGCCGCCGGGGGCGGGTGCGCGGCCGCGGTTGGGCTCGTTCTGGATGGCGGCCTCGGGTCCGGGCACGGCGCTCGACTGGATGACGACGTCGGCGGGGTTCTTGGACTCGGTGCCCTGCTCGTTGGTGACGATCTCGGCGCGGTAGCCGTTCTCGTCGGCCGTGTAGGTGACGGTGCGGGTGCGGCCGTCGGCCAGCGTCATGGTGTAGCGGCCCTGCACGCGGCCATTTGAATCGCCGCTCTCTTCACGCGTGTGGGAGCCCTCGGGGTCCTGGCTGGCGTAGTTGAAGGAGTACGGGATCGGCGGACCGTAGTTCTCGGCCGGTGGAGCGAAGCCTCCCCGCTGAGCGGCCTGCGCGTTTCGGAGAAGGAAAGAAAAGTCAACGAGTGCACTAATATACGCATAAATCTCTGTAGTGTCACTCGGTCCACGCGTTCTTATTTCAGGTTCTGTGTGGCAGGCTTGTTTTAGATTCTTTTGACTCCTTTAGCCTGGAATATTGTACAGTGCAAGCATAATAATGGAATCACGAATATAATGTAATTGCGTACATGAAGCACAGAACAGTGTACCATATATACATATAGCGGAATGTAGACATAGTTGAGCGGAGGCAGTGAACAATTAGCAAAAGCGGAAGAGTTCGTGCTTTCGATTGATAGTATGCCCGCACCTACTTGGAACGACGCAATTCTAAACTTGAATCACTGCTGCTAGAAAACAGATAAAATGAAAGAGGCAGCAGTGGAACTGAGTCCGGTAACGTGTAAATATTGCAATGTGAAGTAGACAGCTGTAATGACGCAGTACGTGCATCTAGCCAGCTCTGGAACCGCAAGCAAGAACTTGGGCCAACTTGACGCATGTTTATGTAATTAGTAACGTGAATATTTGAAAAAAGATTAACGTCGTAATAACTATAGCTAGATAGCACCATAAGGAACAGTACTGCAACGTGGGCATGCTTGCAGTTTGTGATATCTGCTGTAAAACATTTTATCAAATCGATTGGATCGTGCAGGACAAATTTGTATAATCTTTTGGTATTGTATAGAATATTCGGTCAAATCATAATAGTGCTACGCAACTTCCCACATCCTCACGTTGTATTAAAATTTACTGCGCATCGCAAAATTGCTTCGTTTAGAGCCAAACAGTCATGCTCGATAGTAATTTTTATGTCACTTTATTTGTGAACGGATCGCTAATATTCAGGATAGTCGGCTAGAGCAGCCCAACTTACGGCAACGCAAAGGCAGGCCAGGAGGATAACGAACTGAAAAAGAAAAGAGAAATAAAAGCGCATAAGAATCATCTTAAATAAAAGTAGCAATGTATGGCACGAATTCTACGCATGTATAAGAAAGAAGCCGGTTTAACTGGCTGACTAATTCGCAAAGAAATATTATTTACTCAGTGATTTTCGATATCTAAAACCGCTTGCACCAATAAAAATTTAGTAATCAGGGAAATGACTGCGTCGTTATTTTATTAATGGGGACTTTCTTAGTGACGTTCCCAAGCCTTGAGCCCCGAACATAATTAACTTGCTTCTTAGCTGATAAAACTTACTGTGCTTAGCTAAATTTGGTGCAGCAGTGAGTAGCTGATGTTTGGTGTAGAGATCTCGTTTTATTTTAAATTTTAACCATTAGATTTGATTAGCACAATTAAATTTGGTTATTTAAACGAAAGGTTTCTTAAAGAGAATGCTAACACCTTCTTACATCTGCAGAGGATGCGAAGAAAAAATTTTCTATCAAAAAAAAAAATTACGGCGAAACTGATTTTTCGATATGCAATGCAGCCACATGCCCACTTCAATAAATGAAAAATGAAAATGAGCACGTAATATAGGATATCAGAAAAGAGCATACAAGAAAATATTTATGGACGGCGTACTGCAAGCAAATCTTCGAAACCGAATAAATGTGTGCCACCGCGATGATTGATACTAGCTATTCGTAAGCTGAGCTTGACTGAGCTCCTTTTTATCAGCATCAGCGTTCATATGGGAAATATAGCGAGAAACAGCATAACACAACATATTCCTAGACACACGCGGTGCAAATGAATTAATGGGCTAAATACGTAACAAAAGCGCTACTTCCGAAACTAAATTAGGCGTAAAACTTGTAGCAGAACGCGTGAAAACGTGATGCGAATGCTCCCGAAGGAATGAATTCAGGGGGCGAGGCGATCTATCAACATACCGTCCATGGATCGTTGAACAGTATCACCTGAGGGCGAAATGCCGAAGACGTGCTCTGGAAGTCTGAGAGCAAGGAGAACTCGGGGGACGGAATCTGAATTGCATTGCGAGGTAGCAAATGCCGGGAGGCTCGCGGAGGATAAGCAACGCGGCTGATTGAAATGGATGAAGATCAGAGATGGGGAAAGTGACTCAGCCGCGAAGCAGCTCCGGGGGGAAGCCGTGAAGGTGAGTGATGGTGATGGCGCAGTGAAGCGACGCTGGGGCAGGCTCTGGCCGTAATCCCAAGTCTGCGGTCGCAAAGGTGAGGTCTCGAACCACGGTACGGCGGCCGGTGCAAATCCAGTGGTGGTGTCGGCTCGTCGTGTTTATCTCTCCTAGGCGACGCACTCACCTTGTGCATGGCTACTGCGCAGGCGAGCGTCGGCACTCGGTGAGGATCGGTCGGGGAAGAGCACTTAGAGGCAAGTGGCGGATGACTCGCAGCGTTGCTCATCTCCGTTTTTATAGAGGTACACCCGGGCATTGGCGTGCCTTCCGCCACCAATCAGCTGCCGCTGTCCTACATTGCGCAACTCGTCGCCATTCCTCAGTCTGCATACGCACACGCGTACATACAATCGGCGCGGAGGAGACTCTTCTAACCCTAGACCCCAGCCCCCCGCCTCCCTTTCTCGCGTGCCTCGGCTTTCGCCTCGCTCTCGTTGAGAAGAAGAAAAAAATCCCGCCGCCCCCTTCTCTTCGCTCTCCGTTGCTCGGGAGAGGAGCTTCGGAAACAACAACATGCCGAAGCCAGTTTGCCCGGGCAGCACCAACACCTGGCCAGCAACGTGCGCAGTTGGTTAATCAGGGAGTAGTAAGCGCAGCGAGGAGCCAAGCTGACCAGTCCATGCTTGACCCCCGATCCCCCCCTCAGCCTCTCCCGTTTTCAGGGATCGCAGCAGGACCTGCTGCAGGTTTGGGATGCACGGTGTCATGAACGGCCTCTCTGGAGGGGGGGGGGGGGGGGGGGGTTAGAAAATGGGAGAGGTGTAGCCGGTGTAGTTGGAGAGGGTTCAGCACCGGAGGGTGCAATGGGGGGGAGAGGTGTCGTCCCTCGGGCGCCCTGCTGCTGCTGCCTGGGGCAGGCAACCCGTTATGGCAGAGTGGGCGGTCATCTTCCGCCGCCAACCGCGCCGCGCCGCCGGAGGCAAAAACGAAAGCAATAAGAAAGTTGGCCTCCGCCGCATGACGCCGCCGCCACGAGCGGCTTCTTCCTCGTTTTCGTGGGCGCACGCCGGAGAAGAGAGCCGCACGCGCCAGCGGCCCTGACGCGACGGCCACGGCGTGTGCGTGCGTGCGTGTGCACGCGTGCGGCTCGTCGGGGACGGACCGAAGGGACAACGCGTGCTTTGCTCGCTCGAGCACCGCGGGAGATGTCCAGCGCGCAGCGCTCACGAGGTGCGCGGGCCGGACGCCGTCGAGGGTCGACGAGTGGGCTCCCTTCCTTGCTGGCTGGTTAGAATCTAACGCGCCTCGGTTGCAACTACTGCTCCGCGTACTCTGCGCATTTGTTCGGGAGGAGGTGCGAGAATCAGTACTAAGCACGCTTTTGAGGAGACCGCCGTTAATATTTAAGTATCTTGACTTTGGCTTTAAGTAGCTTCACTTTTTCAAACATGCCTCACTTTCATTCTTTGAGAGCTGATTTACAAGGAAAAGTGCGTCGCTCTTTCCAGATAGCACTTGTTCCGTCTTACTCGCTGACGTGTGCGCACCCGATGTTCCAAGCGCCATATTTTGGTGAGTTCTGAAGACCAGTTTACACGCAATACCGGCAGTCTTCGTTTTCTATGCCTACCCGTACCGTAAACCACGAGATGTAATTAGTCTCGCGGCTTTTTAGGTGCACAGTAAAAAGAAAAAAGTTTAATGGCGATGATCTATCCTATACAGTGTTCCGTGCACTATGACAGATGCCCCTGGAAAATGTAGCTGGGCCTGCGTTTTTGCGGCGAATTTGCGTAGCTGCGACGAACCCATCAATTAGCGTTTTGCTGTGTCCACTGTGTCTACTGTGCTGTGTTTTGCAGAAGCCTTACAGAAGTCCTTACAGGAGCACGTGAGGACGACTTGGAAGAAATAGATTGTCATCCTTGTAGAGTTCATGTTGACCGCGCCACCGATTATCGAAATTATAGCTTATTTCTTTGGGGAGCGTTGGTTGTCCTTCTTACCTATTCCTTATGCTCTCAGATCAATTTAAAGTGTGATCTCAGTACAAATTTAACGTTTTCCGCCTGTCATTTCGCAGTGAGCTAGATGGGCTTCACTGACAGTACTTTCATCCAACGAATTTTGTTAGCAAACTGCAAATTTGATCAGGCGGTTCAGATAATTTACGTTGTAATTCAACAGATTCGGCTTATCCCATAAAGAGTAACAACTACAAGCGATTCGGTGCTGTTAAAGATGCCGACACAGTAACGTCAACTAGGAACCTCCCAGCACATGTTTATAGGCAGTTCAACTTTTCACTGTCGCTGCGGCGAGGAAATGTCCAGCGTTTTGCGTCCGCCGACTTCCTCGAAAGGTTCGCCATGAGCGACGGGCCTCTGGCACTCGAGTGTCGCTGCCTATTCCACAGTTCGAACTTAAATTACCGTTGCGACGATATTTTCACGCAGCTAGATAAAACCGCTAGCAGCTAACGTTGCCACAGGTTTTCATATCCAAGTCGGTAGCTGTTGCACGACTGCATAAAGTACGAAGCTGAAAGAGCCACTTTAAATAATAATTGGTTTTTGGAGGGAAAGGAAATGGCGCAGTATCTGTCTCATATATCGTTGGACACCTAAACCGCGCCGTAAGGGAAGGGTAAAGGAGGGAGTGAAAGAAGAAAGGAAGAATGAGATGCCGTAGTGGAGGGCTCCGGAATAATTTCGACCACCTGGGGATCTTTAACGTGCACTGACATCGCACAGCACACGGGCGCCTTAGCGTTTTTCCTCCATAAAAACGCAGCCGACGCAGTCGGGTTCGAGCCCGGGAACTCCGGATCAGTAGTCGAGCGCCCTAACCACTGAGCCACCGCGGCGGCGCGCCACTTTAGCCAAAACTTGAATTTACAGATGTCCAAATAAAAAAATCTTAAAATTGCTGCACTTAATATTTCAACTTTGGCACAGAATATGAGAAGCCCGTAAACTACGCAGCTCAAAAGCGGACGAAGCCGACGTCCTAAACCGTACTGTGATTGCAATTCTTAAGCTACTGCCCAGTGAGATTTGTTAAGTCATGTTTAGTGAATTAACTACTACCGAAGTAGTTAGCGAGCCGCAGGTTGTAAATACGACTTTTCAGGGCATTTAGAAGTAACTGTCTCCTATTGTCTTGATAAAAGCAAAATATATTGAAATCTGTTCAGTGGACTCCTAATCACAACGCTTCTGAGTTTCTCACGCCTTTGAATAGGAAAACCGGAGGAGTAACCGCGATGAAAGGCTTCCTCCTGCGGTCTCTAATCTCCTTTACCGGTTTCTCAGCGCCGTGCTAGTGCGACGCTGCCTGCGTTGGTTGCTTGAAAGATGTCCCTTCAGAAGCGTGCCGGTCGTCTTGCGATCTGCATAGTTATCTGATACTTAGGAGCCTCGCTCGCAGATAAGCTGCACGCGACAAGTGGTGGGTGCAGCTCTTGCAAGAAAGTCGGTCTCCCGACCACACCGGGCATCGCACGAACGACGCGTGGCAAACGCTCTTTCCCAGACCCTCTTCCAATCCTGTTCTTGCCCTCTTTTCCTGGCAGCAATTAATGTGCTCCTCTTTCACTCTCCTCTACTTTTGCGCCCAAAACCTGCATGGTTGGTTTTGAGGAACGTGGTATGTTGGAAGGCTGCAGATTATGTTCTACCCCTTGGAGCTTAAACCATAAATACTTTCTGATATCATCATCAAATTGAACTGTGCCAGCGGCGCGTGGGTGTCGAACCTGTGACCTCATGGTCAGTGCCATAAGGCCACCGAAGCGTGCGCCGTCCTCTCGCTGCTATTTTTCGCGATGATAAATAAGGTACAAGGGCATGAACTCTCGCAAAAGTGAAAACTGGCGGATGCAACTGCACAGGCCTGAACAAAAAAAATCCAACCACACGCAGCATGACTCCATAATTTTCGAACATTTCACTCACCAGTTTGAACAATTCATATTGAGCTCGGGGTATATAATGCACGGCGTCAGTCAGTCATATGGTTCAAGTCTTGATTATAAGTTTTAAGTTATCCTTATAGTATTGTTACGCTCATGTTTTACGGTGTATGTCGTGCTGATGTAACACATCTAAGCTGAATTCTTCCTGTCTATGCATTGATTTATTGCACTTTTCATTATCGCACACTCTTTATCGCAATTTTTTCAATAATCGCTCTCATCTGATATAGCGCCACACGTTCTTGCGGGCTAGTGGGTTCATAGCTCCAGAAATGTTAAAACTGCGCAAAAGACGACGCCAGGCAACGAGGAACACACAACTGCGCCAATTGGTGTTTTGTGTGTTCCTCGTTGCCTATGTCCTCGTCTTTTGCGCAGTTTTAACATTTCCGTATATGCACTGGGGCGCGTTTTAGAGGAGAGTGGAGGGTTTCACCGCTCCCTTGCCCGGGTGGTAGTCCTCCTTCCGGCACTCCATTGGCGGTAGCAGCTGCACGCGCTCTTTGAACCAGAGCCCTCTGGGACTGCAGGTCCAAGCAGCCGGACAAGGTCGCCTCCCAGCCCTCTTTTAGTTGGCTGATTTACTCTTTATTTGCGGATTTTTCTGGGAGGCCTATACCATAAATGGTAGAAATTTCCGGAGCCCTTCACTGCGGCGTCCCGCATATCTTCAGTAGCTTTGGGACGTTAAACCCCCATAAACAAAACCATCCACAGGAGTGGAAAATGAGCCTTGTCATTCTAGTTCCAAAAATGTGGCCCGTTTTTTCTCATGGACTCGCTCCCCATATCCTTCACAAGTGCCTGTTGAAACTTAATGGAATATGTAATTTATTCATATCATCATGAAATTTCTTTTGGCTGCTGCTTTTTTTTCTTTATAACCAACAAAGTTTTTTTAAAGGGATTTCACATAATATTCCGCTCGCCCTGTTTATTAACGACGTGAGGTCCAGCCTTGATACTAACACTCTCCTCGGCGCCTTGTTTCCGGACTACGAAAAAACATTCGGTAAATTGCCCACCATCAGTACAGATTGTATGCGTGGCTTTTTAGCCAACCGTCATCAGTTTGTTTTCCTTAGCAATTCTTCCCTCGTCCCTTATCTTGTGAGCCACATGGCACTGTTTTCGGTTCCCTTCTATTCATAATATATGTTAACAACATTCCTGCTAACCGAAGTTATCGGTATTCAGTCTGACCTTCATCGCATCGATACCTGGTGCAGACAATGGCTGGTGTATTTAATAACTACGATATCATCTGCTGTTTCCTTCCATCACAGGCAGTCTCATCTGATCAGGAGTTCCGCTCTCTTTGGCTCTGACATCTTCCTAACTGCTTACAAGTTTTTGGGAGTTACCTTATCCGCTGAATTTTCGTTGATTTTCCACATTACGAAAAGAGAGAAAGAAATTTTAATGAGAGGAAAGCAGGAGCGGTCAGTAGGACCAATGTAGCTAGCCACTTCCTCGGCTACTTACGCTGCACATTCGATTATCATCTCCCACCGTAAAATTACTAGCCGACCTCAACCTTGTTCGACCCAGACTCATATGCTTGTGCTGTCTGTAACCCTTACCAAGCTAATCAAATTAACTTATTAGAGTCAATTCAAAAACGTGCTGAACGTTTAACATTTCCTGATTCCTCATATGCATGTAGTACTACTGAACCTTATTCACAAGCTAGCCTCCACAACCTTCTATATCGTCTCAAAGTCGCCGGTTTCTCCCCCTTCCTTATGTGAATCTCCTTGCACACTTGTTATTTTTCCTGCCCACCGCCACGCCTGCAGCATCAACCAGGACAAGACTCTACCCACCTTCAGCCCGTTCGTCGACCCATTTTTCCTCACTTTTTGTACGAACATTCAATGACTGGAATGACTGTCATGCTTCTGTCATCTTTGCTGTCATCCTTAGCAACTATTACTACTTCAGGCGCTTCATCGAACAACTCTTCAATCATAATAAACGCCCACCTGTCATGCAAAGCCTCTTCACATAAAGATTTCAGGGATAGAAAACAGTTAATTAATCAATACCCATTTGCGTTTGACATTGAATATAGATTATAGTTTCTAATTTATTATTCCGAGAACTCTTTTATTCTCAGCGTTGTCATACGCCTCCGAAGTCCTGAAAGCACAACTGCGCATGCCCTGTCTTTACCTCTCCTCTTTGTCTCTTCGTCCAGTTTAAGCTTTACTTTTCACAGTGAACCAAATTCAACTCGCCCAGCATTGCGTTTTGCTAGCACCATAGGAGGCGCCAATAAGTATGCTACCATGCTACGGTTAAAAAAAAAGAAAAGTTTGCTCATTCCTCGTGTATCCTTGACTCATGATTCGCAGGCGGGATGTAGGAGCTCGCATTTTTTTTTTACCTTCGCAGGTGCATAACTACGCGAATCCGCACACGCGGGCGCATACGTGTACACCTACGCTCACTCACACAACGCATTTCCCCTTTCTTACACACGTACGCGTTTGTAAATGCGCCGAAATGCTCTCGAGTA
Organism: Amblyomma americanum; assembly: GCF_052857255.1. Classification (NCBI taxonomy): domain Eukaryota; kingdom Metazoa; phylum Arthropoda; class Arachnida; order Ixodida; family Ixodidae; genus Amblyomma; species Amblyomma americanum. Next base: position 6,682,694 of record NC_135503.1, on the reverse strand, counting down.
AAGACCTACACATACAGATCCAACGCACTCTTGCAGCGGAAGGAACGCAGCCCCAGGAAAGACACGAAAAGCAAAGCTGCCGCTTTATATTTATTTCAAAAGTCTTTAAGTACACCAAACTGGTATTGACCACCTGTATCAAGACGGCAGATGAAAAAGAGGGACGAAATCGGTTGTTTTCGTTTTTTACAACAATACCTGAATCATCTGAAGTTCTCAGCATTACGACAGTGCTACATAATGATGAAGTGACAAACATATCTGCTGTATCCTAGCTCTAGCCTAGGGTCTAAATGTCATCGATTCTAAATGCGAAACCTTGTCTCTAATGCAGGTGACTTTTAGACCTATCAGTTTTTTTTGTTTATTCACGCCGTTTAATCGACACCAGTACGTCGGAGTTAAGGTACATCGCCTCAGACAAGTACCTGCTCTTTGAAGCTGTTGTTTATTGCGCAGGTTGTGAATTCCTTTCAAGCATTGCCTACAGGCAGTTCGTCAGTGCATATCTGAACTAATTTTGAAAGTACTGGCCTAAGCAGCAGTATTACGTGGTCTTTTTCTTAAATAAAGCCTCGACTCAGTGCATATGCCTGCCTCCCATCCCTCCATTAATTTTCAGCTACCGACGAGGAAACGGGGATGAGCTATAGTACGCATCCCCTGAAGAGACAAGTATGAAATCGCAAGGAAAGGAAGAAACTGCAAGTATTTTGACACCGAAGATCACCGGCACTTATTAAGGCGGAAACTTGGGCTAGTTGGAAGACGTTTGAAATCATTTTGCTAGCGCTTAGTGAACACACGAGGCAAAGAACACAAATACACAGGACAGACGCTAGTCCTCAGCTGCCGTTTATTCGAAAAACATTCAATATAAGGCATTTTAAAATGCTGACACTTACACACGCGCAGTAGCAACGCCACGTTTCAGGAACACCGTTTATTTTCTAAGCGCTAGCAAAATGATTTCAAGATCACCGGCGTTTCTCTTCTTCACACGAGCGGAATTTTCTCACCATACCTGAGCTCACGAGCATAACCAAGAAGCCGAGAGATCCGAGGCGAGTTCCCCACCACGCTTCACCGCCACCTGTCTTCGCGCGAAGATGGAGCCGTCACCCCGTGCACCGGAGGCGGTCCATAAACGCCACATCAGTAGCAGGTCCCGCGGCTGCACGAACGTGATTGCCGAGGCGTTGCGACAGACGGACCGTCCCTTTGTTTCCCTCGTCCGAACACCGCGCACGTGCACCGCCACCGCGCAGTGTCGGCAACATGCCTCGTCCTCGCATTCTCCCGGCTCGACCATCAAACGCATTCATCATGGCCGCGAACGAGCCGTGCGCAAAGCTGGCGGACAAAAGACGGTGCAAGCGAGTCGCCCCTCCATCGGTCGGCTGCCGTATCGTCGCAAAAAGTGTTGCCTCATTCGATTAAACGCCCGGCGGTGGAAACCTCGTGCGCTGCGATGTATCGCTCGAGCCCAGCGGGTCACTGCGGTACGGAAGGACAGAGCCGCCCTAAAAGCCGCGCCGAAAGTCGCGAGTGAGCGATGAACGTGAGAAACGCCTTTCGTGCGTAGTCGCTCTGTCTCTCTCTTTCTTCGCGAATAACGGGCCGTATACTTCGCGGCGCCGTAGCTCTCACTATACTATCGGCCGGGATGCGCAACAGTTGAGCCGCGTGAGCGAAACGAATTGAGCTCGATTTTCATCGCCGATGAGGCAATGAAGAGGCGCTCGTGAAGGGTGCAGGGGCGAGAATGGAGGGAAAAAGGTGGATGGTGCGGGGAAAAATTTCTATTCTAGGCTGTTGAGCTGCAATTTCTGCTCTCGCAGTTGAGAGCAGCGAGGGTGTAGTGTAGAGATGAAGACGCAGATAGCTTTGGTGGTGCGGAAAACTGGAGAAACATGAGCACCGAATTAAAATATACCGCGCAAGTGGAAGGTCTGCGTCGGGAAGCATAATAGTTTCGAAAAAGTTTGGACCCATATACGTACACTCTTTTTCAAAAGTATACAGCCCAAGTATACGTTGCCTTTTCCGAGACAGACGTTCTAATTCATGGCACACCCGGGGCCGAAAATAAAGAAGAATCATAGGAGCATAATGCGAACTTTTTTTATTAGTAATTTCTGGCGGAAAAATTCAAAGTCCGAACAAACCTACCGCGTCTGCCAGGGCGAACGCACCCAAAGTCCGCCAAACTGACTCTGGGGAAACGGGCAATTTTGCGGCGCTGCTTCTGAGCCCTGCTGTGCGGCTCCTCTTGCATAGTCAGTGACCCTAATCTCGCGAAGGCGGAAGGAATTTGTCCTCAATCCTCCCAAGCTTAGTGCACTCATATAGGCCCCACTACAAAGCTTAGAATCAAACCCCTTGAGCTGTGTATTTTTGACTAAGACTGTACATGAGGGGGATGCTTGCGTGTGCCCTGTTGATGCATGTGTCATTTTGCACTGCAGTAATCGTCGCGAAACGCCTCTGTCTGTAGTCAAGCGAGAAAATCCGGCCAGGTCTAAGGAGCAAGCCCAACATTCCAGTGGCCACTCAGTACAGCACGTGGAAGGGAAGATCCCCGAAGCTTTGGTCACGTTGCGTCGGAGCACTATTAGCAGTCGTTGTTTAGAATGAGGGGGCGGCCATTACTGCTTGCAAACGGACAATTTTCTGTCCGTTTAGGCTTCTGAGAGAGACGAAAAGAAACGCGCCTTTATAACCAACTGATCTTCTGATCTCTCCTCTTAATGGTGTTCCGTCGTCAGAAGACCGCGGAATTAGCGATGCGCCGGGACCATAAGTAGGGCGATTCGCCCAGGAATCTCGACGTCCGCATATGAAAAATAAGCTATTTTCAAAGTTTGTACTGCATATTTTGCTGTAATTTTCGTCAGGAAATAGACGAACAGTCGAGAGATGCGGAAAATGTAAATTTAGAAATAAAAATATTGACCAAACTTGCCATATTACTTGCCGCGTCCCCCCTTAAGATAGTCGCTTCACCGAAGAATGTGGGACTGCATTTTTCTATTTGGGGTGTTTGTGTGCGATTTTTTTCTGCTTGTGCCAGAGATTAACAGGCTGCTGATTTGTGCGACGTCTTGGTGTGTGCGGGTGCACAATTACGAATGGATGCGTTGTGCTTAATTAAGGCTGATGTTCTTTTCAAGACATTGCCTTTGCGGAACAGTGGTGCGATGTTTAAGAATTGTTACAGGTCCTAAGGATTGGACTTTTCGGTGTTTTTTTAGTTAAGCGCACTTTTTTAGTTTATTTCAGAATGCAAATCTTTTTTTGTGAATATATTTGTCCGTGGATGAATTTTTGGTTCCTTCCAGTTAACTATGTTGGGTTCATGTGGGGCCATAATAATGGGGTTTTGTTTCGGCCCATTTATTTATTTATTTATTTATTTATTTATTTATTTATTTATTTATTTATTTATTTATTTATTTATTTATTTATTTATTTATTTCCAGATACTGTTAGCCCTTGCGGGCTGTTACAGGCTGGGAATGGTATCATAAATCAATACAACGCAGTTCCAGCTCTTTTACAAAGGTTTCAAGTGAACAAGTTTTGTCGAATACGCAGAATTTGTCGAATTTTACAGGAACATTTAATGTAACAGCAGGTAACGCACAAATCGTCATGTTTAGGGATATGCTTTCAGACGGAAATGGTTACGCCCTTAGAAAAATCCACAAAGCGAGGGTTAGTGATCTTCAGTGCGACAAAATCTTAAGAGGAACCAAATTTCCAGCAGCGTAGTTTTCCCGTTCTGGTTGCGCTCTGGGCGTAGCGATAGGGGCCGTGCGTCACGTGGTCCGTCTGCGTCGGAGCAGCCGCTGTACCGTTGCGGAAGCCGGAGCATTACACTTTTTGCATGCCGATGATTCATGGTTAAGGGTCAGCTCCGGAACGCCCGTGGTGGGGCGACGCGGAGCAGTAGTTGGGGGGGGGGGGGGGGGGGGGGGGGTTGCTCTTCATAAAAATTTTCCGGACGTTTACCCCTGAGGTATTGTGATATTGAACGCAGCTCTTCTTGCTGCGTGTTTAGCGGTGGGCTTAGCAGCTGCGTCTGCCTCGCTCACCATGGTCGAAGAACTGGGCCGATCTATTGTGCCGGGCTTTTTGCGTTGTGCTTATATAGCTGCCACCATCCTCTCTCGGCTACCTTCCCTTTACAACACCGCTCCAACGCCGTCGCGAAAGCATTTGACGATCTTTTGAGACCTATGCTCTTAAATACAAGAAACAAAACTAACATCATCACTCTTACTGTCTTAATCTACAAAATGACATATCCACATATGTTAACAGAGGGCCCGCTGAGGCACTTCTCTCCTTTTTTATGGATACTCATGAATGTTCCGTAAAGTTACTCTTTTCGCTGAAGCAATTAACATTTTTTTTGTTCTTAAACTCTGGAGTGCATTTGCAGGCTATCACATCCTTGGCGAGCGTGATCCTTTTTTCCAGCCTGTCATCATTCGCGCCGTACATTTAGGTATGAGGCAACTTTTAAAACGCAGTAGATGTGATAAAAATCAATTTATCAAATTTTTTTTGTTCAAAATGCCACTTTACTACTGAATGAACTGCAACAATAATTTTGGCTGAAATTAACACCGTTTCGAAGATGCAGCCTAGGTTTTAATTCTGCGCATCTTGTGAAGTGGAAACTAAAACATTTTCAGATATATAAAAACTTCATTTTCGCTTTGTTAGTTATTTTTCTTGTTCGTTTTTCAGTTTGGACGTATACAATATCTTTTTATTACCGTCTTTGTCTATTTTGTTTGTATTTAATAACTTAAACACTCATAGAAGGAACGCAAGACGTTTGGAACACGATGGCTGGTTATGTCAGGATATCAACACTCGTGCTTGGCTTCTATGATGGCATGCGTCATTTCAGAAATGATAACAGAAGTACGCTAGGCGTTCTGAAGCACACTGGAATCAAACCTGGTCTTCATACGCAGAAAGCTTGCCTGACAGGTAACCAACAGCGTTTCTCTCTTCCTTTCGGTCTACTGAGGCGGCAAAAAAAAAAAACAAGAAAAAAAGCGAGCTGTCACACGAGCAAGATCAAGAAAGGACATGTGTCAGGAGGAGCCGAGCTACAAGTACGATGGATTTGAACTGTCCTGGACATTGGTTTATGGCTTTTGTAGTTCCTAATCTACTAACTTGTTTTTCTTGAAACTGACTTTTCTTCCATTCCTTCTTACGCGATCAATCCTATCTTTAGCCACGTAAAATATTTTTTATTGAGACTTTGTGCACTGATTTCTTATATATGTAGCTGTGGAGCGAACCACAATAATTAAGATCCTGGTTTTTTTTTTGTTACTGCCGCGTTCTTTCTGGGAAGTTTCCGATACGACAACCATCGTTTTTGGTCATTCCACTATTGCACAATGACAAGTGGTCGTATCGTAAATATTTTGGTTCATTGCCCAGGTCCTGCCTGTATGTGTAGAACAGGAAAAGCAATTTGACCAGCGATGAACTTAAGTTATGACTGCTGGCGTAAGATTTACGTTTAGTACATATAAAAATGCATATTTTTTACATTTTTTAACATTTTGATTCGTATAAAACAATGTCCTCCTTAAGACAGACACCTAATTTCGTCTTTATCTGCTATTAATTTTTTTTCGGAAAAGTGGCCTCACACTTTAATTAGCCATTTAACCAGTGGCCTGGATGGCCGACATTCGTCGCACCGCATGACGCAGCACTCTAGTAGACGACCTTGCTTCTGTATTCAACATACCGAGCCTCGTGCTTCGTGCTGAACTCTACTTGACCTTTTTTTTTTTTTTTGCAGTTCCACAGGCACTTTCTTGCAAAGCTTCCACTATTTATTGCTGTGCACAACACCAGGATCAAAGTAGCGGTACCGTATTTCTCGTTATGTTCTCGTCTCACCTTTACGCCATTTGCATTGTGATAGCCATGAACCAACTGAGCCAGCAATCTTCCCTATTGCAAGATAACCATCCCTGGGCCGGCAGGAAAAGTTCTGGCTATATACACGCGTGTAGAAAAGTTCCTTAACGGCTAGCCGGGGCAGCATTGTATAGCGACTGGTTCCCGTTCTATGCCTTGATGCCACTGCTCAGTCCCTTCTGTTAGACCGAAGCCGGAGATCGACATCGCTTTCGCAACTATCAGCGTTGTCGGAACGGACGCTGTCTACCATTGGTAAAACATACCCATTGTCGTATCTCGCAGCGGTGGGTTTGCTTCTTCGGAGTGGCTAAAGGGTGAAACAATGGATCGAAAGAAGAGTCCGCTCGACACACAGCTCCGCGATCCGCCCCCTCTCGAGCCAGTCGCGTCGTGCAATAGCGGAATCACGCCGCTAGAGCGCTTCCAAATCCGCACCAAGGTCGGCGGCGCCTCCGCCGGGCTCGGGGATGAGCAGCGGTGCCGTCCCTCCTTCGCAGCCCGCTAATTGGGACGCACAAATCAAGCGGACGCCCGTTTGGCAAGCGTAGTACATGACACGACCCGAGCGGATACATAAAACAAAGGCTCCGCGCGTGCCCGTGCGCGCACACGGCTAAAAGGCCATTGTTTTCCTTCCCTCTCTCTCTCCCCCCCTTTCGCTTTTTTCAGCGTTCGCTTCGCTTTCTCGCTTCCCACAGGTTCGCGCCACAGCGCGGGCCTCGCTGCGCGCGCGTATCGTCTTCGCTTAGTAAACCATTCGTGAGGCATGCATCTCCCACGCTCAACCACAAATCATGTCTTCTCGCTCACCTGCCGCGCCTAAGTGCGCTCGAGCCTAATAGGCGCCTCTCTCTTCGTCCTTGTTTATTTTGTCAACCCGATTCTCCGCGCCGTTCGCAATTGGCGCGTTCCTCCCCCGGCCGCGCAATAAAGACAGAAAGGCCGCCCTCCCCTACCGAACTTTTTTTTCCACGACGATTACACTCCCCCTCACCTCGCTTCAGTGCGCGCAACACTGTCGAGGCTCGGCGCTTGTAGGGGTGCACCTGTCTCTACATGAGAGAGTACAGCTCTCACGACGCTGGCAGCGATTTATCTGCGCCAATGCGCACATTACACTTGAAGGCTGCAAAGTGTTCAAGTTTCGCTTGCTCCTGACTGACAGCGCTGCCCGCCTGGAGCTTCTCCCCGAATCTACTTTTGAATTGCAGGACGCTGTCCTAAAACGGTGCACTTTAGCTTTTCAATCAAACGCTGATGCAGTGCTATACAGCTCTGCTTCGCTGTCATGGACGGTGAAGTCAACGGCCATTTATAGTGACTGTGTGTTGTAATTTCTGAACGTCTCTGTACTTTGTATGGAGAGCTCGCGGCTGCACTTGAGCCGAACTAAGCGCGAACCATTGCGCATAGGTACGCCCAGGCACCGTCTTGCGTCATGTGCTGCTTTCTCACACACAAAGGGCTTAGCGACGAACTCTGAGTATGCTTTACTATACACGCGTTTAGTGAACATTTATAAGCGTGCTAAAAAACTGTGACACCTTCTAGCGCGATGAGATCAACTGCCGCGCTGCTTCCACAAAGGTCGACTAGCGAAAGTCAACGGGGTGCGTTTCATTGATTTAACTCCACAGAGAAGCTGACGAGCTGTTCGCAACTGCAGCCGGCTTACATTTCTGCACAAGTGACGTGTTTTTCCTTCATTGATGCTCTCGCTTACTCCATCGGTGGACGAAGCTTTTAAGTAAATTCTTGTTTTTCCTTGTCTTTCCACTCTAGTGTAAAGTTCAAATTGTGACGGCCCATTTTACGCCTCCTTGGTCATTTACACCTCCTTGGGGGAAGAGATCACAGGGCACAACCAATTTGAATGGCCGCCATCTTGAATTAGAGCAACCGAAACTATGCCGCCATTTCGTCCCCTGACGTCATACTCAGTTCCACCTCTATCCACCATACTGGCCGTGACGTCATCATTGGAACACGGCAGGTGGTTGTTTCTACAATGCTATTGTACATGGCGTTACAAGTCTCAATGTGAGATGAGCTATTTCCTAGTTGCAGCCACAGATAGATGGCGCTTTGATCTCAGGGTGGTAGGAGACCTCACAAATTCCCGAAACGTGATGAGTAGTTGCTGCCACAGATGGCGCTGTGATCAAGGGCGGCAGCAGACCCCACGAAATCTCGAAACGTGGTAGTAAGAGCTAACGCTCTTAAAATGCAGGTATCCCAATCATTGGCCGTACAAGCAAGCATACCGGGATGCGCCAGGGCATTCACGACACCGATCCCAGAGGCTACGGTACAGCGCTACTTACATCGTCGCATCAATCACTGAGCTCTCCTTGTTCACAACGTCACGAGTTTGAATAAAGTAGTGGGAAAAGCTGCAAATTCAATTTTCTCGCTAATCAGTGTTTTTACCAGCCGGAGAAACATGAATAGCCAGAAAGATAGCGTATAGTTTTATTTAGAGCAAGGAATTGGATAAAGTTGTCTTCAGTGCGCGTTTAAAGCACCTATTCCCGGTAATATTGCAAAGACGGGAACAAAACTCGCGCTGCCACTGTCTTCATTCTTTACGTTTCACGCCAGTGTAAATTCAGAAACACCTAACTTTAAAAATTAGCTTTAATCGCAGCTTTCTTGCGGAATTAACTACGCGCAACCATTTGGACAAGCAAAGAGAACGAGAATGGAGGAAGTCAAGGAGCTTAAGAACATAGGCGCTTGAGTTGTGTAGTTAGTTTTCGTGCCTTCATTCGTTTTCGCGCATTTTGCTGTACTCGAATGTTTCTCCATCGAATGGCAGTGGTCTATGCAATTCAGATTTATTTATTTATTTTTATTTCATGCCTATAATAAATTTCTTGCCATTGTAGTGGAGATTGGCAGTGTATACCGGCAAAGCAATATGCACTGGGCTGGTACAACACTAATATACACAGTGAAAAATGAGTAACTTCGCAGATACAATGGAAAAATGAAAATAAAAGCAAATCTAGAATGCAATGCAACAAACAAAAAGGACGTACAGAGGGCGCAGTGCACATCAGACCAGCGCAACGCAAGGTTTGACGAAAGCAGTAAGGCACTCACGACAGGTGCTGAAATTTGCACACTTTTCGCACGAACAAAGAGGGAAAATGAAAATAGGAAAGGTAAAATATGCGAGAAAATAGGATTAGTGTCGCGCGTGAAACGCCCCGAGTACGCGACGAGCCTCTCGCCTGCCGTGCGCAACTGGAGGCCACGAATGCTGCTCGACTCCGCAGCGGTGCACGCAAGTGCAGAGGCGGAGAACGGAGCTGCTCGCCGCGGGCGTCTGGCAAGGAGACGGATTTCTCAAAAGTTTCGCGCGGGGCTCTTTCCGGCCTCGAAGGGCGTCGCGGGCCACGCTGGGTGGGCTTTTGTCTCGGCGTGCCGGCCTCTTTCCGGTGGGACGCGCGAAATTCTTCGCGCGCTCTTCTTCGGGGCTCGGCTCTCCTGGCGCGACCTAGCCGCGTGTCGGTGTGTGTGTCTGCTCCAGTGAGTCACCATTAGAAGAAACACGCTCGGCACCGCTGATCACTTCCGCGCGGAACATATCTACGCGCCGCGGGAGAAAAACATTAATGACCCCGCAATGTCGAGCCTCCACTTCCGCTTACACCTCCTCCATTTGCATACACGTGTGCGCTACGAGTGCAACGTTGTGCGCATCATGATGTCGGGAGTGCTTCCCCCCGGTTGACTTTGTGTAAACTTCGCTCGCAGCCTGAGGTGACGGAGGGCGTGATTAAGCGCTGTATGCTTGCTCTAGACGGTGCAAGAGCAGGATGCAGGGCTGGGGGGGGGGGGGGTCTCTCCGGCGCGTCAAGTTTCAAGTGTTCTTGCGTAATTGAGTAAACGGAGGTCGTTTATTATTACGCTTTTGGTTCTGCCTACTCGGCACACAAAGCCGGATGATTCTGCCGTTATTAACTTTTCTTTTTCCGTTAGGTGGTTGGCTTGGATCTTACCTGGAATGCAAACCAGTTCAACCTGGACCTTTGGTTTATAGTGAGGCGACCGCAGAAACGAGCATTAGCATTGCAGATCATTCGCAGTGACAGTAAATGCAAATTCTATCGCGCAAATCACTTCGCCTCTCGTGAGCGTTGCGAATCGTTCACGATTCCTCGGTTTCAAGCATAAAAGCCTTATTTTTCATCTGGGTAATTTATGCTGAGCAGCTGCTATCCCGCGTAGACACGAAAAACAACATTTCAATAAGGCGCATCTCTTTATGCGCGTAAAGATCAGTCGATCAGTCTAACATGCAAGACATCAATCATTGGATCACTAAGGGAATCGATGGATCGAGCAATCAATAGCACGATAATAAATATTTATTGAGCTAAACAATGAACCAATCAGTGAATTTATCAACCAATATTAGTTACAACGCTGAATCAATCAGTTGACAAAAACTCTTGGAGTGCAACGTTCATACCTGCAGGGGCCCAGTAACGAATGTTTACGGATGTATGGAGCCAAGCCTTAGAAAGTAAATTCCGTTATAAATTCGCCTGTAAGGTTCTAGAGGGTATTGAGCACACTACATAAAGCGTCACGCCTGTTACAAAGTGCATCCGGAGCAAATTAAAGACGGAAACACGCGGTCATGTGCGAGGATAGAAGTAGAACGTGATGTCGTCTGTGTAGGACTGCTCAGTTTTATTCTCGGAAGGCCCTGTTTCGAATCTAGTGCCAAAGACGCCATGCATTACTTCCTCGTGACGTCGAAGTGTTATGCAAAGAAAAAAATTGTAATTTTGCATAAAAAGGTTTTCATTCATAGTAAAGGTGTGCAGAGATAGTAGGAACAGTGCTACTGATTTTGAACATTAAGAATGTCTTTGCTCTGTGAAAATCGAACTTCATTACACGAACTACATTACTCTTGCACTATAAAATATAAATTTATCCTGTCTTGCTGCCAGCTGCAATGCTGACCAGTTTTTTGACGAAGCAAAGACCTCGTTTGGTTTGGTGAATGTGTTAATTTCGATTTAGAATGCAATATGGGACATAATGGCTTATGGTTGAAGCCAGGATTACGCGCTTTCAACGAATCACGAGTCTGTTGGCGGTATTTCAGTCGGAATCTCAGCGCCATCGCTTGCACTACTCCAGGAACAAGAGCATATTAAACTATAGGCGATCAATTCGATTGATGCGGCAAAATGTACGGTAGCATTAGTGTTACCCCCGGACCAAGCAACCGCTGCCCCTGACGTGTTCAGACAGTACATGCGACACAGTCACTTCGCCTTCCTGACAAGCAATATCCGTGCTGTAAAAAAATTGATAGTGAATAGATCGCGACAACCTGCCCGCGCCAGCGTCTCCCCACCGAACTCAGAGGGCGTCGGCCACAGGGAATGCTCGAAACAAGCCTTGTAGACGACTTTCCCGGGTGCGAAACGCATTCCCAGTTAGTGTAACTGCGGTGTGTGCATTGCTTGCGGCTTCGAACTCACCCTGGGATATTTGTCAACGGCGTGACGAGATGAATCAGCGTCCACTGTATTCATGCCTGTGTGCTCTCCAAGTTATTCGCGCCGTGTGTCAAGCTGGGATGTGCGAAACTCGTCAGCTCATTTTGGTTCTCCTACGTGAGAAACGTGAATTAAGTTTGTCGCTGCTACAACTGACACTGACACATATTTGCTTGCTCTGTTCGTTTGTCGCCCAACTTATGCTAATGTCAGGCAGTCAAAGGTTTGTTTACAATCTTGTTTGCGGGTACTCCTCTTTGATCTTTTTTTGGGGGGCTCACCTTCTGAACGTCCATCGCAATGTGCGTGTCTGCGAAAACGACGTAGTAGCAATAAAAAAAAACGCTGTTCGTTGTTAATAAATGAATTATTGCTTCCTGTGAAACTGGGTTGCTATAGTTCCTGTGTTGGTCATGAAAAACGCCTCTACTTGCCTTCTATTGACTCGTCTACTTGTCATGCATCGAGCTAGTTGCATAGCATTTGATGCAAGCATCCCTTCTGAGCGGGAGCTTACCTTCTGAATCATTAGGAAATGGGGCAGGGCGTTGTTAATTATGTCAATTATGTGCCATGTCACTCTGTTGCTTCAAAAGAGGTTTTTTTTTCGTACATATTCCTCGTCATGTGTTTTTTGGTTAAAATTTATGTTCGCGCTGCAGCTAGCTCTATTAGAAAATGAAAGGGGTGACATGCGTGAAGTGCACCGCAAGAGACCGGAATCTCGCACCTGCATCCTCCTGCACTGCACAAAACGAGCCTTTTGTTTCTTGAGGCAGCCCATCTTCTGATAAGAGCCGTTGGCTTGTTTACATAATCTAGCGAGCTTGTTCAAGGTGGTGCCGTCATGTGCCTCGTTTCGAGATGACGACCTTTAATGGGCAGCCATCCTTATGTGTCTTCGCTGCAAAAAAAAAAAAGACTTATATGCACAGGTCACGGCTATCCTTCACGGATGAGACCAATTTTGTCAAAGTTTTATAATCGCACAAATTGATAGCATTCCCTTTTATTTTCGCTGGTCGTACACCACTCGTGATCCGAAAGTTGTCAAAAATTTCTTGTTGGGACATAATGTTGTCATCTGTCGAGATGACTGCCTCAAGTCAAACCTTATTTAGTTCCGCTGTCTGATATGTTCATCTTTTTTTTACTTGTTTTCAACGTTTTATATTTATTGCGTCGTTTTCAATAAACTTATAATTATTAGCAGAGTTCGTATTGTCTCTTCTCTCGCCCAGTTTTGTGCGCTAACTTCTACTACTTTTACGGTTCTTTTATGGTTTTACGGTTTTTTCTACTACTCTTACGGTACTTTTACTACTACTTTTACGGTTCCGTAACCGCGCGAGGCGACATGCCATTCAGAATCGTTTCGTGCAGCTACTGCATTTACGATAACATGAACAGCTACGTACAAATGCTTAAGCATGCCAGAAATCGCACGGGAAGTAGGCCGCCACGCTGCGAACTTTCGCCGTCCCTACAGTCGGCGGTAGGGGCGGAGGAAACTACTAGAAGAATACGAATCGTTTTTGGTTTATGGGGGTTTAACGTCCCAGAACGACTTAGGCTATGAGGGACGCCGTAGTGAACGGTTCCAGAAATTTCTACCACCTGGTGTTCTTTAGCGTGCACTGACATCGCACAGTAGGCAGGCCTTTAGACTTTAGCCTCCGTCGAAATTCGACCGCCGCGGCTGGGATCCAACCCGCGCCCTTCGGGTCAGCAGCCGAGTGCCATAATCACTGAGCCACCGCGGCGGGTAGTCTGATTAATAATCTTGAAGTAACGCAAAGTAGTTTATTAGGTATGTGTGCAAAGCTTTCCATTTGGACCTCAACCTAACTTCACGACGTGAGGTTCAGGTAATTTTGAGGTTGATGTCGATCTCATGAGGAGGTCTAAACCTCGTGAGGTTGCCCACCTCTGGTGGCTACTAATAGTTTGAGGTCTTGGACTTCGCGGAGTAGTTTTGACTGACCAGTGGTTAAATTTTATAGTTCGACCGAAACGGCATCAGCAGTAGGTGGCCCGGATTTGTTTCAACATCGTCCAACAGTAGCAGGAAAGCAAGGATGACATTGACACATTCAGCAGCAAGACCAAAGCAGCACTGTGGGCTCGGTAGCAGTACCAGACAATTACCTGTTTTCTTAGCGAAAAGGCTATAAGTACCTCCAACCTCCATGACAAAGATAAGCGGATTAGCGGTCCGTGCAGTGGCACTGCCGCAGAGCCCACAGTGTGCTGGAGGTGGATGCCGCTATTTTATAGCTGACGTATACGGCGCTGTCGGTGGCGATAGAGCTGTCGATGCAGCAGTTTTATTTACTATCCTCGACCAGTGCCTTCGAGTCTTCATCCTCTGCATTGATTTTGTCACTGACCATTCAGCCCTCATTCGATTGCGCCACAAGTGCTCTACACCTACCTGTTTGCCCGTGGCCGCCCGATTCAATCGTGCACCACCCGTATCCCGCCGACTTTGTCCGTCTATACCTACGTTTCCTTCTTATCTCTACCTCTAGTCTCTGACGCTGAATACATCACTTCCCGAGGCACTGACGTTCTTCTCGATGAAAATCCTGATATTCGCATACCGGCGTGAGCACTTTCGCCGCTTTGCCCAGCCGTTGCTTCAAGGAATGTCACTGGCGACTCCTTGGCCCCCAAATGAGTGCCGCATCAAGTCCCTCAATGCGATCAAGGCGGAAAGCGGGGCTAGTTCGTGTGTCATCATTCATTAAAAGACTAGCGCATCTTTTCGAGACATATGTTTAGCGCTCGTCCTGTCTTCTACGCCTGTGTCCTACGCAAATCTTTTAATTAATGAAGTCCCTCAAAGCGCATGCGCCGTCCTCATCTAGATGCGCACCTTCTCTTATTCTGCAAGGAAACGAATATTCGAAAAGGATAAATCTGGACATGCCGCCAGCACAAGCTCAGTGTATTCGACGCGTGTTGGAATCTTTTCGAGACATGTTTGATTTTGACGACCGGCCTTTGGGTCGAAGTCCCACCGATAAGCTTCGCATAAACGCCGGCGACGCTGCCTTTAATCATAGACGGCAGTTCAGAGGTCCACTGCCGAGCAGGCGCTCGTTCAATAGGCAGTTGACAAGATGCTAACCAAGGAGATTGTTGAGCTGTCCTCTAGTCCGTGAGGCTTACGATTTTGCTGTAAAGAATAACAGTTCCTGATGTTTTTGCGTCGATTACCAACACCTGCCGGTGTTGTTAAAGAGAACATCAGCTTCTGGTGTTTTTGCGTCGATTTTCGTCTCCTTACCGGTGTCGCTAAAGAGAACAACAGTTTCTGGCGTTTTTGCGTCTATTTTTTTTTCAGCTTAACCGGATCACAAATAAAAAAAAACGTTAATTTATTTTCTTGCATAGATGATGCCATGGACTGTCCTCACGGAGCCCAGTAGTTCTCATCTGTCTATCTCCGCTCCGGTTATTGGCGGACCGCTATGTACGACATGGATCCCGAAAACGCCGCCATCTTTACCTCTGACAGCCGGTATGAGTTTAAAGTGATGCTGCTCGGCTTAGGTAATGCACCAGCAACTGTAGAGTCGGTGATGAACTCCCTCTTTTGGAGATTGAAGTGGACAACTTGTCTTTGTGATGTAGACGATGCCGTGTTCTTCTCGCCGACGTTTGCTGTGCATCTCAGCGCACTTTCAGCTATCCTCGTTGTCTTTCAGAAAATAGGACTCCAGACCATTACAGAAAAGCGTCAGTTTGGCCTCCGCCAGCTATCGATCCTTGGCCATCTCGGCCCGGATATCGGTAATATCCGCGCCGTCAAGGACATCCCTGTTCCCTAGTCTCTGAAGGATGTCCGCCGCTTTGTTGGCTTGCTTTCTGCACATATCTTCGTTCCCCCTCTGCAAACATATGTTCCTGTTACATTACTATTATTAGCGAACATAAATAAGACGAACCTCTGTATAAAGTGTCAATCGCTAGTAATCAACTAGAACGTTAACGCTGTTCAGCGCATGCAAGTCGGTGATTTCAACAAAGAGCGGTAGAAGTGTGTAGCAGATGGGTCCCCTTATTTGCCCCTTGGTTACAGCTTCAGTGGAATAAGGAAGTCTACTCAAGGATGTCCAGGGGCAGCAGCAACACGCACCTGTATGGATGGCCTGCCTATATCCATTCCAATATGGGCCTTCCCTAATGCGAAGAACGCCCCTACCGCAGCGCTCCAACACGGATATATATATACAGCCGCTTAGTTTGCCACCTACGCTGCAACACCAGTACCGGCAATACGTTGGGAAATTTTCCCCCTGTTTCATGAGGCGCCAGATTCTCGGGGCACTTTGTACGTCTTCGCTCTTAATATCGATTTTTGATTGTTCACATCATTATTACAGTACATCAATTCAATACTTTATTTGCTTTTGCATTATATGCTTTATTTATCTAACATTTTCCCCTCCCCGTGTTGCCCATCTTTATCTTTTCGTTCATTTGCGGACGAACGCCTCGGCTGTCGAACATCTCGATGTCTTCATTGAAAACGCTCAGAGTGTTTGCGTGGCAGCACATCGTGGCGCAGCACGCATTAGTTCCCCCAGTAACCTGGTCCGGCGTTAGCACGAGCGTGACTGCACGTATTTACCTGACGTCACCCGTCGACTCTTTAACACTCTTTAACTTTAATACTCTTTAACACAGCAATGGTTAAGCTGGCTAGACAGCTAGAAACCATACAAGGCATAAGGCACGCAAAGTACGCGGACGACATCACTGTGTGGGTCACGGAGGGCTCACTCAGCGAAAAGGAAGCGAAACTGCAGGCTGCCGCAACGTGCGTAGAAAGATATGTTAGAGGCAGGGGCTTGGCTTGTTCGACAGAAAAATCAGTACTAAGGGTCTGGCGAGGTAAACTCAACCGATCAGTACCGTAAACAGGTCTAAAACTAGATGTTTATCTAGAAGGGCAACTCATACGAAAGAACAACCATCAGAATATTAGGGACGTGGATTCTATCCAACCAAAGGTGCACGCAGGCGCTCAGACTAATATAGAACTCGGCGACACAGGTCGCCCGCATGATTACCAGGGTCTCTAGGAAAACACACCGCATGTGGAAGAGCGACACGCTTAAGCTAGTAAAGAGCCTAGTGGTTAGCCGAATTACATACAGCATACCGTACTACAACTGCAACAAAGCAGAAATAAAGCTAGCGGACACAATACTCAGGAGAGCATACAAAACAGCGCTACACCCACCGCAATCAACACTGACGGAGAAGCTAGTGGCTCTAGGTCTGCGTAACACCTTTGAGGAGCTAAGGGAGGCCCAACTCGTAGCTCAGCTCCAGAGGCTAAAAAAGACCAAAACAGGGACAGAGGTGCTCAAAAGGTGCGGCTACGAGGGTGCACTGTCAGAAATAAAAAAGATCAAAACGAATACCAGGTGAACTGTGGCAAACAATTAGGGTAGCACCAGTTGCCAAAAATATGAATCCGAACCTGCACAAAGGGCGACGGGAGGCTAGGGCACAGTATGTGGAACAGAACCTCGCCAACAAAGAAAACATTACGTACACGGATGCGGCTGCATACGGAAGAACTAGACAACACAACAGAAATTAATCATGAGCTCAAAGAAATAGCAGGCGCGACTATCAGGGATGGCACGATTGAGGAGGCCGAAGAGGCTGCCGGTGCCCTAGCTGCGGCAGAGGGCTACCCAGCTCAAAGGTCTCTAATAATTCTAACAGGCTCGCAAACAGCGTGCAGAAACTACATGAATGGCAAAATAGGGGGGAGGGGGGGGGGCAGCGCTCCACATCCTAAAGACAGCCAAATTACCGCCGAAGGAAAAACAATTGCAGCACATAATAATGTGGGTACCGGGACACGCAGGCATCGCGGGGAATACCGAGGCGGATAGGAGAGCTCGAGAGCTTACAAACCGAGCCTCCAACCAAACCAGCCTCGAGCAGCCTGACGTGGAACCAGTGCCCTTAGGATACTCAGAAATTCTGGATTACTATAAGGGGGTCAGGATTAGATATATCCCCCCACCTCACAAAAATCTCCACCAGCAGGAAGCGGTCTATCGGAGACAGCTACAAACGGGAACTTTCCCGAATCTAAACATGCTAAGTAAGATCCACCCACGGCTATATAGCAGCAAATGCCCGTGGTGCGAGGACAAAGCCATGTTAATTCATACAACGTAGTGTGAAAAGAGAACAAATGCGGCTGCGATAAACAAAATCCCGAGCGCGGAGCAGTGGGAGAGGATGCTTTCCAGCGAGGATCCGGCGGTCCAGGCAGGACTGGTCCGGAAACCCTGCCTGGCGGCAAGTCTCAGTGGGGCCCTGGACTAGGAGCTCCAACCCTGTCAGAAGAGCCACAGACCACGTCAAAAGATCAGAAGAGTAGCTCGACACCGAGACCCACCCATATATTTCTGTGAATGAAGTTACTACCACCACCACCCATCGATTGTTCACTCTAAACGCGAAAGAATAAGAAGTGAGTAAGCAGTCCTCTAACGCACCCCCTTTTTGGGGCAGGCTATGCTGTCCAAGCCTTGGGATAGATTTATATCACTAAAATACGTCATACTTTCGGTTGGCGAAGGACATAAATTTCCTCTTCAAAACATGCGAAGTTCTAGCAGTTACGAAAATTTTAACCGAAGTTTCAGCCTCCCCTATTTTGCTAACTTCAAAGAACTCCTGCATCGCGCTTAAAATCCTCCTCCCATTTGTAACTGCATCAAGTAATTATTCTTTGCGGTGGGAATATACCTCCCTTGGCAAGGGCAAGCATACCGTATATTTAGTGATAGAAATATGCTCCGGACATTGTGCAGCATACCTCGCCCCTCAGAGGGAGTGCCCTAGAGTTAACTACCTTTTTAAACCCATATAGGCGTATTCGTGTTAATAATGTCCTCTCTGGCGCCAACGGTGACAGGCCGAGCACGAATCGATCTTAAGTAGGATTACGTATGAAACATTTTATGCAAATATGCCTCTGGATATACGACATCTAACAGACACTGTGAGCGAAACGGTTGTAAAGGCATGCTAAGACATTAATGAATGCAGATGTTGCTAGGCCGTACCTGACTTAGACCACGGAGCATTGTCGAAGCCCCGGCCTGTCCACTCGTAAGAGTAGCTCTCGATCTGGCGGTGCTTTGGCGATTCTTTATTCCGCAAACGGGAGAGGCCAGCGCAGAAGTGTAGAGACCTTCTCATTCATACGTGCGAGCAGCTTTCTCGGGTTCGACTCCTTATCAGCTGACGTTTGGTCAAGAATTCGCAATGGCTTGCAGTTTTATTTTATCATTTTACAACTAAACGCCCGCAGGCCATACATAAGCATGCAAGGCATTGCAGGCTTCAGGCATTACACGGGGGAGGAAAGTAAATCTAGCGGATAGATACACTGGAAGTAGCGTGAACGTAAAAGTGGTGGGAAAAAAGCACTTATATTTTTCGTTGCTTATTTTTGCTTTTTTTATTTCAGTATCAAGTATCATGAGCCCACTATAGTCCAGCCCAGATATACTCGTATAGAAGTAGAAATTGATTACGAAATAGGTCGATATATCATTAATGCGATATATAAAAAAGCAATAGATACGTTTGTCTGCAACTTAGAAGTAAGAATAGATTCCACTCACGCTAGTGACGCGGGCGAGCTGGCAGCTCACCGCTAACTACACGCTGTTAGGCCTAACCACCTTCGCATCCAAGCTGCACCGGTCGGCTGTTTGTAACTATATACACATACCTATTGCAAGATGACTAATCCTGTTACCCTTACACAGTAAATATAATATTCGCTCATTGAAATTAATGCACAGCCGGCTTCGCAACGCCTTCGGCAATGAAACAAACAAAGCACGCCAGCCGAGGGCCGCCGCTATAGGCTCTAGTTGGGTTGGTTTCACCGCATGAGAGCGGTGTGGCATCCAAAACGAGTGGAGTCGCAAGGTTTCATAGCGCTAGTGCTGCCAGCAGGTGCTCAAGTCTGTGCAATCGACCCGTCTCCAGTGCGAAAAGTGATCCAAGAGCGCCGTTAAGGGATGCACCAATGGCAGAAGCGCAGCGCGCAGTTAGATATATCGGAGTACACAGATTTTTTGGGGGGATAATCTGTGCGTTCGATACGGCCAATGATTCGAAATATCCGGGCTCGACTTAATGCATTAAGATGCCTCGTTAATAAATTAAATGGCAACGAAAGTTCAAAGACTGCTCGCCAGTGGGTGGCTGAAGCTGTTGGAACAGTGGAGTAATTACGCGCCCCATTATGAATTCTGAAGGGCGAGGAATCTAGAAGCGACTTGCGATGATGTTGAGGGTTTGTCTTGGATGTAATTGCTTGTAGACAAAAATTCTCCTTTTCTGTTTTTTTTAGTTGCTTTTGTTAGCGCCTATCACTTCTTCCCCTCGTGCCGTCGTCCTTGCTTAGTCGATCTTGTCCCTCTCCTTAAATTAAGCCGAACCGAGCAGCTTGTGGCAGGGTTTTATCGGCGCCGGTCCAGCGGTGAAAGGGCACATTCTCTTTCACCACAGTTCATTAATACTGTGCCCGCACGAAGGAGCCAGCAGCCTCGCGGGGCGGCTGGCCTGGACCTATATACACCGGAACACCGGCCATTTACATAAGGACGCCGGGGATGTTCGTGATAAATGATTCGACTTAGCGCCGGGATCAAAGGATACTGAGGCACGCCGGCTGAAGTTAAAGCGAGGGGGCTGCACGTTCGTGTAGAGCGCCGCCGATACGATTACAGCGCCGCATCTCGTCAGGTCGGCGTACTCAGCCCTAAGTCCTTGGGTGGCGAACCGTCGCAATGTGCGTTGCTGTACACTGCTGGCGTCTCCTTTCAGAACCGGGAACTTCACAGGAACAAGGTTCTTCTTCGTTTCTTAGACAGCCCATCCTGAAAAAATTTGGGAGTATTAAATAGGAAAACAAAACGACCACAGCAATATATCGTGCTTCTCTACCTTTTCCATGCCGTTTCAGTTCCAACCTTGCAACTACCAATGCAAATTCGACACGACATTACACTTTGCTTTGGTACATTTCTTACACAAAGAGTACAGATTGCGTGCTTTGCTGCAGAAGTCGCTCTCAATGGGCAATCTTCTGTAACTCACAGTTCTAAACGTGAATTCTGGGAGCGACCACGTTCACTCGTAACCAGTCTTATTTTTTAATTATTTGGCTGATATTTTCAAATATTTTCGTAGAAAAGAGTAAAATGCTCTGCCTGATTGTGCTTAACCAGGAACGGGACATGCTTTTGTATGCTTTTGCATGCTTTTGTAATGTTTAATGCTACAAACGCAATATGAGGTAGCGCCACGCATATTTAAGCAGCGCGCCACATCACTGTCAAGAGGACACAGAGTGAAAAAAAAATCCAACTAAAACACTCTCAAAAGGCCGCTGACGGCAAATCTACCCGGTTTTCGTTCCCTGAAAAGTTCTATCGTTCGGATTTTTCTACCTTTGTTCACCTTTGTTCGACAGCGAAATACGCATACGTTTTATTGACGGGAAATTCAGAGTTTACAATGAAACACTTTTTTTTTGTTAGCCACTCATTTCAATCTTCTGACGATAATGATGCCGTCGAGCGCGTCAGTCTCCGTCACCCGTGACTCAAGTGGATGGATGAGTGGTCTGGACTCAGAAATTGGCATTGAAAATACTTGACTGTATCGCACTTTCCTTGTGAAGGCGGCCTGCGGTGATAATGCTTGTATTTACTTGTCTTTCTTCGTTTTCATCTTTCTTTACAGTGGTACTGATGTACCTCTAATTAGAAAACGCTAATCTATCAGTATAGGCAAACTGCAATTTGTAGTCAATTAAGGAGCTGCATTACAACATCGGGAACGCGCCTTTCGTCAGACAGGGCTTGTTGAAAGAGTCTCACACGGGCTTTAAAATGCACGTGAAGCATTTCAGTATTCACCCACCTGATTTAGCATGTACACTGGGTTACGACAATGCCTTAATTTCTTTCAAGACTATAATCGAAGCTAATTGAGTAAAGTCTAGGTGTTTTTTTTTTATGTAAACAGCCGTTATGTAGGCCGGCAGTGTTCGAAAAGAAGTACACGGGAAGGGTTGTACACGCCGTTAAAGTAGAATAGGCAGTGATGTATCGAGGCTAACGGCAGAGGTCACAAGACCACGGGGATGCGAGAGCGTGAGGGATTTCCGCGTCACGAACTCCGTTTGCTGCCGCGTGACCCGTGAAGATCAATGAATTCCTGCTTACGAAATACATCAATAGCGTCTTTCAACACCCCTGGAAAGCGGCGCTGTGATTCATGCATTCCTAATGCGATCATCACATGCCCGAGACGCGGATTGAAATAATTTCGAGCGTCCTCGACAATCACTCCACTGTGAAACACGAGGAAAGGCGAAGGCATCCGCGCTCAGGACCTTGTATT
This sequence comes from Amblyomma americanum, assembly GCF_052857255.1. NCBI lineage: Eukaryota > Metazoa > Arthropoda > Arachnida > Ixodida > Ixodidae > Amblyomma > Amblyomma americanum. The sequence continues at coordinate 6,660,726 of NC_135503.1, read as the reverse complement.
AGCGAACACGAGTCAAACCGCAAAGTGCCCGCGGATGCTGCTGCTGAAACGATGCTCGCGACCTTGTTTGGCAACGGGTCAATGCCAGACGCCGTATTCTTTACACTGGGCAATTCAGTACAAATATTGATTGTGCCATGAGGCGCAGCTAATCCAAACGTTGCGTGCACTCCATGACGTTAAGAGAGCTACTCGGCGAAAAGAATGGGGCAAATGACTTCTTGCCTAAGCGATGTGCACAGCGGTGAACGTGCAAGCGCATCGCCGATGAAAGCAGGTTATCCTCCACAGCGTCTTTGGACCAAGGGGGTTCCGACTGTCTTTGTATGTTCATGCTAGCCAGATGTTCATATGGTCGCTATGATCACTTGCAAAGAAAAGAAAAACCCCACCGCAGTTAAGCTGAAGCTACTATAGACATTGTTACCTGTCTACCAGTAACAGCGGACAGGTAACTTCTTGCATTTTTGAATTTGATGTAAGCCACTCTCCTCTGTAATGCCCGTGTGCTCTGAGGATGCATGAACAAACAAATGAACAAAAAATAAAAATGGCGTATGCGCACGACGCGCCGAATCACAACTGTGTGCCGCGATTCGGTCGTCTGTCTAACCAGATGGCGCCGAAACGTTCCAATAACGTTACTTCTGAAAAAAAAAGTGATAAAATGTCCAAGATAATTTTTTCTAACGTTTCAGGAACATCACGTAAGCGCTAAGGTAATATATTACCAAACATGCATTTCACATCTATTAAGAAATAACAACTGACCAGTTCCCACTGAAACGTTAATTGAAGTAACATTCGAGTACCAGACATGCCAGTCTTCAAACCAAATAGTTTTCACCAACACTCTGAAAGGAGTGAGTAACGATGCCTAGAATAGAAAACTACAATAGAGCACAAATATATGCTACGTCCAAACACTCACCATTCATTCACGCATTCATTCGCTCCACTGATACTAAACGGTTCCATAATATGCTATTCCATTTGCCTGCCAGTAGTATCGCACTTGTCTCAGTCGATGGCAAAAATTTGCTGAATCCGGCACCATACATCACATTTTCTTGAATAGCCTACAACCAGACCGTACTTTTCATAGTATTTCGCCTATCAGCGGGGCAGTTTAGGAGAAATAACGTCCATGCACCGTGGAACAAGCTTCAGCACACACCCGCATAGGTCCATGGTCACAGTGGAGGGCGTGGAATGGAATGCGTTAATGAGTTGATTAGAGAACCTTAAAGAATCTGGAGCTGATCACACCGACGTCGCTATATGCACCCTACTACATTTACGGTAAAGCTGTGTCACCGGAGCGCACGAGCCGCCCCAAGATGCACTCCTACTGGACTATACACCGACTCGATCGCACTGGCGCCCAATATGCGCGACGCCTAGCTTCAGAGCTCGTCCTCTCCTATAGCGCGGCCACATCTTATTTTTACATCCCTGCTTCGGACTAGCAGCACGTGGTTCATAAAGTTTTGTTCTTCATCCTATTCGGATCTCGAGGAAGTTACCTCTTGTGTTCGCCACTTGCATGGGGTCGTTGCTGGATGTTTTAATTCTGCCATTTAGACTTGTGCCAGTCTTGCTTTATAAACGGGGCATAAATTCGAAGAGCGGCAGTAAAGTCACTCACTGAGCACATAACATTAGACTTGACCTCGACCAGTTACTCTCTACTTTTCCCGGTCTGGTGCAGCATCGAATACACAGCTTTAAACGTGTTGCCCAGATACACTGCTGCCCGCAGAGCTCTGCCTGTATAAGACGTCCAGAGCAAGTTCAATAAGTGCTTCCTTTGGCCCTATGTTCTTTATTCGAAGCGCAGGACGATATGCTTGACAATTTGTAAACAACGCTATCCATTGGGCATTATGCATTCATTCGAATTCTAATTTATTCCTAAGAATTCAGTAGTGTATGAAATTGGGATGAATTGTGGGCGCGCGTACAGGCTCGGCCAAAATATTACGAAGCATGCTTTGGCGTTTTAAATTTTTTCGCGCGTCCCCCAGAGAGAGTATAGTGGTTTCTTGGGTGCAACGGCAGTGCACCAATGGCATGTGCTGACGTGTGCATAAAGTACTAGCTAATTTTTGCTAGGCAAGACGTGAAAAGAGTCTGATCGTGTAAGCGTCCTACGTAATATTTTGGCCCGGAAATGCACATGGGCCACACAGTCCACTGTGTTATTGCCCAAGAAATTGGGCATGAACTCTTAGTAAAAAGCAGAGTGCACTTGCCTGCTCGTTGTAGTGCATTCACAAGATGCATGTCACGACTTGAAGAAGTTAGGCGGAAACCGAGACACTATAGGGCGTGGGATTTTGAAAGCCTACCATATAAAGAAAAGGTATCTTGCACGTGTCAGGGCACATCAGTTCCATTGTTTAGTTTAGTGAAGAAATTTCTGCGGGGTTTGGTTTGACACGGGCACTGGCGTCAATCATGGCGCACATCTTTCATCCCTGCTTGCATGCACTATGGTTAGAAGTGACGGCAATGCAATAAGTTGAGAGTCTGCGTTTGTCTTGTCAACTTCATGTCCCGTGTTTGTTTTGTTTGTGCAGTTAGTTCATCAAACCCTCGGACCGAGTAGGCTAGAAACAAGCACTGATAAGCGAACTCGTACCGGCGCACAATAAGGAGACGGGGCACTCTTGCGCTCATTCCAATTAAACGCACGACTTCACCTCAGGCTCTTTTGTCCATGCGAATACACCTGTGCAGACTGCACGTCTCCTATTGTCCGCGGAAAACGGACTGCGAAAGCAACCCAATTAGGGCCTTCCGCAAATGATGCTTAACGATACTGCCTCTCTCCTCAGTGGAAAAGAGATCAAGAGCAATTAGACAGATAGCGCATTCCTCAAGCATTGCAGAACAACGGTTCAGGTGAGCCACTGAAGGTATCGTGTCATCTCCAAGGCACCAGTAGAAACGGGGCGAGCGAGGCCTTGAAAGCGAAGACGTCCGCCCACCGGCTGACTGTGCGGCAGTGATTGTGAGCCGTCCATTTGTAATTGCACGATTGCTGGGCAACCTCTCCGGCTGCTTCTACCCTTCGCCTGTCATGTGAGCTTGGCAGTAATAAAGAAACGAACCCACAGAAATTACCAACAAAGCTTAATGATCGGCTCATCGGCTGACGTCATTGCCCGCAGCACCGAGCCCACTTAACGAGGCAGATACAAACTTTTCCTGGACAGATGCATGTCAAAGGACACGAAACAAAAACTCAAACACACACTCTTTCACTCTCTCTCTTTCTGATGTTGGCTTTAAGCAGGAGTTGCAACAGCATAGATGGTGAACGCGCACAACTCTGGCCGAACCGTATATTGCGCAGCGGCAAGTTGCTGTTTACAGCGACCATGCGAAAACGCACACACCTCCCTTGATTTGCAAAGTCATCTGTCTTTCGTCTCCGCTTCCGACGGCCAAAAAATACAAGTGAGCGTTGGTGGCGAAACCAATAGCGCACCGCCGAGAGAGGAAAATGTGTCTAGGGGCGTCGTTTGGCACGACGTCGACAACTGCTGTCTAACCAGTGAGTCTTGCTCCTTGGAAATCGCCGTCACGTGGGTAGTATAATTGATTATACTGAAGTATAGGGTAGCGATTAAATGAACCGTGACCTTGACTTCACAGCGCCATGACTTGCACAGCACCTCTTTTATCCCTTGGCAACAATATATTTCGCAAGTTTATTTCCTCGTTCATGTTAACGTGAAGTCATCTTTAAGCAGCAACACAGCCCCGCTTTTTTACCTCTCTGACCTGCAAAGCGAACGAGTTTAATGCAGAAACAAGATACAGAAACAAAGTGGTCTAAGTAGCGTCAAATCTATATATGTAATCTTTTTAAGCTTAAGAAATAGGGCAGGAAAAAATATGAATCAGAAGCAAACCCAGATTGTACCTTTGGCGGCAGCGCATATAAAAACAGGGAGACTAATTACACGCCTTAGGATTCTGTGTAGGCGTGTAGGCCATTTACGACGTGGAACAAGGCACTGGCTTATTGGACGCTGCCCTGCAAAACTTCTAACACTTGCGCTATCAAGAAGCGAGAAGGCGGGGAAAGGGAGAAAAAGGAGTTGAATGCGGTAGTGGAAGGTGCTCATTTCCTGCATGTCGATTAGCGGGGAGTAGAAGCCCACAGTATTCAACTGAGCGATGCACTGCATGTCTGCGGGTCTGGAGTTTAAAAATAAGGTAAAAGTCAGCCAGCAGACTCCAGGTACACGTGTGACCTTTCTTCCTTTTCCTTTCTTTCTTTCTTTCTTTCTTTCTTTCTTTCTTTCTTTCTTTCTTTCTTTCTTTCTTTCTTTCTTTCTTTCTTTCTTTCTTTCTTTCTTTCTTTCTTTCTTTCTTTCTTTCTTCCTTTCCTTCCTTCCTTATTTCTTTCTTTGTTCCTTTCTTTCTATGTTTGTTTCTTTCCTTCTTTGTTTCTTTCCTTCTTTCTTTCCTTCTTTGTTTCTTTCCTTCTCTCTTGCTTTCTTTATTTCTTTCTTTCAGCATCTGCATCGATTTCCTATGTCAAAATATTGTGCTGATGACTAAGCAAATAGAGTGCTAAGGACTGTTTCAGGGAACGAATGTTGCACGCGTCACATTCTTAACCGAAGACTACAACCGACCTGTTACGCAACTCTCGACCACACAAGCTCGAGCATTCATTTTTGTTTTCGTCTTGTCCGATCGCGAGCCGAGTTCGCATGAGCACACCTGAAATATGCGCAGAGAAGTGGACGCATCCGTGTATGCCCATGTTGACGCTTAATCAATGACTCCATCGTTCTGGACCAGCTTTGAACAGCGTCCAAAACAAGCTCGCGACCTGCTGCGCCGGCATCGAGGCGCCGTGCCCCAATCCGGCAAGCAGCGCACGAGCCACGTCACTCAAGGCTGCGTCCGCGTGATCTATGCCCGCGGCGAGCGCTTTTCAGCTCTGGCTCGGGCACAACGCAAGGTGAAACGAGTTGCGGAGCGTCCCTCTCAAACCGAGGCGAGCCCGGTCCAGGCAGATTCTCCTCTTTCCATTCCCCTCACTGTACTGACCGGGTGTAGGTGGAAAGGCAATGAGGCGGCGGGCAATTAAAAGCGCGAGAGAAGAAGCAAACGCCTCGGTGGCGGCTGGGGGGGGAGTCCTTCTTCACAAGCTCGACCCCGGGGTCATTGTCGCCCGCGAAGTGACCCTGATCGGATCTTGTGCACCTCCTTTGGCGGCTCTGATTCCCACAGCTGCGCGAGCGATGGGCAACCAGTGAGCGAGAGGGTGATACGACACCGGTGCCACTGGAGCGGAAGTGCTTCGATTGCCACCATTTCGTAAATGGGCGCCCGGGATGGACTTTGATACAAGGAACTCGGAGGGCAGCTTAGCAGAGCAAGCTGCTGCTGCTTCTGGATTACTGCTTGAGAACTTAGCCGAATGCATCAGCGGTCTCCGCGGCCACGTATTAGCACCAGAGACTTCTCAAGATGCGCTCTCAGCCTCGTACGGAGATACGAGGCTGGTAAAGTGGTAGCCTGGTGTCTTGTAGCAGGCCTTAGACGACCTCCCAACGCAGCGTTACTCGCGTGGAGTATTAAGCGGTTGATCAGATACGCGCCAGGAAGAAATGCTCTCAGGAGCTTCTCCCAGGATATAACAATAAAATTTTGTAGGGTTGCTGCAGCTCTACTACGCGCTTCGGCAGCTGCCGTCTTATTGGGTTTTTCCAAGCTTGATTCGCCGCACCCGAAGCTCCTTGCTTCACTTGATGCCCTCCCCCGTTATATAGGTGTCTACAATGCTCGCAAGTTTGGATGACGTGCTGCCCTCCGGGTCTGTTTTCTCCTAGGTTTGGGCCAGCGAGCAAGAAAAGCAAGAGGGCCGTGGCCCATATTGTCACTTCGGCTGAATACAGCTATTGCAACAACGACCCTACCATCTCCCGCAAAACAGAGGTCAACCGCTGCAAAGAATATCTCTCTTGCCGGGATGAATCGCCGCATCGATGAATAAGCGAGCGAGCCAGTGCACGACATAACGGTGTCACCACCACTCCATGCTCGCACAGCGGTCCTTGCCGTGAGGCGCGCGCATCGCTCGCCGCCGCGAGGCGCATTCAGCGCTCGGGGCCACCACCGGCGTCCCGCGCGAGTCGCCAGCGCAAGCGGCGGCGTGTCCGCGTCTCGTCGCTCGCATACAAATGGGCCTCGCGATGCGCGGCACACAAGGGCCTGGAATGCGTGTCGTCTTTGCCCACACCGCGTTGCCGCGGCAGCAGCGCGTGCTGGCTTCGCGTCCGGAGCACGGCGCATTCTTCTCGACGTCTCGAGCGAGGGACGAGGCTGCGGCGATGGCGAGCCAGTTGTGGCGGCGTAGTAACGCGCGAGATGCCTATCGCGGGGCCGGACGCAAAAGGCATAAGGTGCGCGCGAAAATAATGGGTTGCAAAGAATGGGCCGTACAAGCGTGAGCGATCGTTAAGGGGCGAGACGAGACTCCGGATGCTGCGAGAGCTTGAAGGCAGGCGCTGCGGTGGAGCCTGCTTTCAGGCAGCGGGAAGTGCTGGAGGCGAGGCTTTTGAGTCAACCCCGGCACGCAGTGGACGGGCTAAAGAGCGTGAAAGGATTGTGCTAGATCGACAGAGGTGTCAGTACGTCCCTTTAGGAAATATCGATTCGTGATTTGTGAGATTAAGCACAGTGAAGGCGTACTACAATTAGACGTACAAGTAAGCGTGCTAGCGTGCAGTGACCATGTCGGACCGGGAGTACGATGACCAGGTAACAGTGACCAGGTCGTATAAGCACCTTTTTCTGCGCATGCGCAGCAGGACCCTGTCTGGGTTTGTGTACGCCTACCACTAGCACGAATTAGCTGTGTTGAAGCTTTCTGTTGGCTCGATCGCACTTCAGTTATTGTTCCACTGCATAGTGTGCTCAGTTGATGAGCACGCTCGGCAGCTATGTATAATGGTAGCGTTTTGTCAATAAAACTTCATTCGCGAGTTTCAGCCCTCGTGTGGGATTCTTTATATCCTGCGTCTTTGTCTCGCAGAACTTTTTTTCCCGTGCAATGCTAATTTTGCCTATCCTCCAGCTAGTAAAGGGTATTAACTAGGACGCAGCAACCGGTCAAATACTAACTCATATAAAGGCCGAAGGTGTAGAAACACCTTCGTGAATTTATGCCCAAGTGAGCAGTTCGCGTAAGAATATCTCTTACCATACGTGGGCCTCTAATGATGAGCATCTTCTCGCCGGGGTCTTACTCGCCTTCCGATACATTTTTTTTCCATCCGTGTCTGCAAAGACAAAGCCTCTTTCGAGAAGTGAGTGTGATACAATGGAGAACTAAATTCCCGTTGAAGTCAAAACCTTCCATGTTAGTGAGCGAAATTAATCAGAACACTAAAACAAACAACAAAATTTAAAGCAGGGAATCAAGTCGCTTATTGCCGTACACTGCGCGTTTTCTTTACAAATAAACGTTTGCACACGTATGCGCTGGGATTAACTGCCAGATCACATAACCAGCTTCCTCGCTTTTTTTAGCCCTCTCTTGGAAGCATGCTTGCCTGCATTAGCGACGTGCTTGCGAGGGACACTCATATAAAAATGCGGACAAATGACAGTCATTACCCAACGCGGCATGCGGAGCGATTATCCGGAAGGCCCCATTCAGGCAGAGCTCGCGCAAAATACACCGGCTGAAACCCACCGCCTCCCTCGTTCAGTAACAAATTTCCCGCTATCACAGCAACGTTCGGGTATCGCGGGGCCGACCGTCCCATCATCATCATCCATCCGGCCTCACTAGAGTGTGTGGCTATACGATGCCCTCCCCCGACGGCGCCAAATTAATCGGGCTACGCGCCAGCGGAACAAGGTTCGCGAGAGCGATACCGGGCCGCCATCCTCTCCCCGGGCACATGGCACGCAGGTCGTCCAAAGAAAGCGCGCGCATGCTTGAAGCCAGCCTTGGGCATCAAAAATAAACACCCGCGTGAGTCGCACCAGCGCACGCGCTTACTAGAGCTGAAAGCGCGTGTTACGGGGGTCGGGGAAAAACCATCAGGGGGGGCCTTCGTCAAGGTAAACCACTTGGCACCACTAACCGGTCGCAGCGCGCGAGGGGGCGAGCTGTCCGGCCTTTCTCCGGTAGGGAAATCAATAGCTCGGCCACTTCCGAATCCGCGCCGACCGAAGGCAGGAGGAGGAGACGGAAGAGAGAGCGAACGCATGTCGCTCTCCGTTGCGCCGCTGGCATCCACTGACGCGCCCCGTGCTTGCACTGTGTACCTGTTGAATACTGCAGAGGTGTGTTACGCAACGTTGGCAGGCGGGGAGGGGGAGGGGGGTGAGGAGTCAGACGGTGACCAAGCCCCGTAAGTTGCAAAAATTGGCTGTGACGAGGAGATGGGGCGAAAGGTGAGAAGATTGCCGCGCGAAACGGTGAAATGCGGTATTATGGAGGGGCGCAAACCCGCAGCTCTCTGCACGGCACGTTAACGACACCATGCGCTTGCTGCACTGTGCAGCGCTTAGGCGTCGTGCCGCCGCTCGCCGCTTTGCGCCACACCTGGCCGGTCCGCGCCGCCTGCTGGTGCTTGGCGTGTTACTACCCACTGGAATGGCGCGACGAGGTGTTGAATAATCCATACGCGCGGCCTTAACGAGACGTGGAAGTGTGCGAGTTGCAGCGTGTAGAAACAAAAGCAAATGCGTTTACCGCCCCATACGTGCGCTAACGTGCGGACGTTGATAGGGGCAAGTCGTCGGTGCACCGTCCTAACGCAGTACTGATGAGCTGCCGACGTTCCTGTTTGTAGAAGCTGTAGCCAGAATACACAGTTAATGCGTGGTGCGTCTAAGGTGCCCATTAGTTAGTAGTTGCTGGTCATCAGGAGCCTTCCAGAGCTGTTATTGTCATTATCTGCCTCTCTACCTGCCGCTCAGGCAGTTAAAGAAAGAAGCAAATGGCCCTGCATACTATTTCCACACTAGTTGAGTAAGTATCCAGCACCTCTTAGGAGATCTCTTCCTATTTCAAGTTTTAAGATTCGAAGTTTTCATCGCAGTATAAAACGGTGAGACCAACGGCAACATTCTTTAAAACTTCTTGCTCTTGAGCAAAGTGCCGAGGAGTCAGTGTGCATAAAAGTGAGACTAAACAGCCGAACCAGCCGTTACACAGAGATTACTTCCGCCTTGCTGAATTAAACATCGCTTTGATTAGTGTGTTCTTTGTCTTTTCTTTGTTCCAAAGACTGCTTTGTCTGCAGTGCATCCTGTTCGCGTGAATAGCACCCATTCATTGCTTTATAGAGGAAAACTGGTCACCCTGCATTGCATTTCTTTGCAAAGACTCAGTACTGCACGGGTCACCGGAACAACGCTTGCCGTGTCACCTCCCTATGATGGCCAGAGACGCAATGGCCCGCGCAACGTTACACTCGTTAGTTTCGTAGCGCAGTAGCAGCCAACCCTGAATTTCAAGGAACTCTTCTTTCGACACTTCGGGCTCTTTCGTGGGGGATTTTCAGTTCAGTGCGGTGGTCACCGACACGAAATAAGTGTACGACTGAGGCACTGATCAGAGCTGTTTCTTTCACGGCAATATGATTGACAGTGTCGCTCACGACGCAGGTGGATGGCTGGCGACATGAGACATCGCCTTTGTCAATGCCCCTGGCTCAGACATCCGCCGGTAATCGTCTGAGCAGGTCGTGCAGGTTCCCACGGTAAAGAGCTGAACCTGACGCAGTAGTCTTACAGCTGCCATTCCGCACATTTGCAGGGCCGCACGCTCGGCTGTGGCAGTGTAGGGCAGTGCCTCGCGGCCGTGATCGCGCTCTATGATTTCCTTCTCTTTTATTGTGCTTCGTCCTGTTTTACCTTTGCTTCATTAACTGCTATGAAATCGCACGGCAACTTTGTCTCCAGGTGTTCCTGCCTCGTGTTAATGCGTTTGAATCCTATCCGAGCGTCAGAGCACTGCCAGTGCAGCAAAGAGGGAATCAGTACGTGGCACACTAGTGCGTTCTGCTGAGCTGCTGACAAAGTTAAAATTATGCACCAACTAATAACTGGCTATTATACCTCACATCTCTCTTACTTCACCTTGAACTAGACTAAGAACAGAATGGCTGAACCAGCTGTTGCGTGCACGCCGCAGCCATCCGGTGTTTTCTCATTACGAGTTTAGAGTGCGAGTTGTCAACGGTTATGGCTTTGAGATAGCATGAGCTCCTGGTTGTAATACCGGCCGCGGCGGCATCATTTTGATGAAGGTCGAATGTAAGTTGTCTTCGTGTAATCGGATTTAACAGCTGACTTCAAAGAACCCAAGGAGGGCGAAACTGTTTAAAAACTTTACGCTGCAGCATCATGTCTTGTAGTTCCCACTGCTTCAGTGGCACTTCGGGCGAGGGCACAATATTTGAGCTATTGCTGTGGCCTCATAGAGCTTCCGCTAGAGGACAAGTTTAATCTAATTGGAAAGAGCAATGCATTCGCTTTTCAACGCAGTATGTTGTTAATGTAAATTTATTCTAGTACATGTGGAGTGAGCAGAATACGGAGTGCATAAACAAGTATTTTTCTTCACTTTGCCTACCTCTGCGCACATTTCTTTTCTGGAAAATTACGAGTACTTCGGCAAAAAGAGAGCTGCTTCTGCAGCATCAAACCTCGTGATCTCGGGAGTGGTTTTTGTCTGCAGCTACCAGCTGTTTAGAAGTGGCATTTTAATGAAGGTCAGGATTTATAAAAACGTCGTATATTAGAGGCATTATAGATTACAGTATAATAGGCAAAAATCAAGAATATTTGTCAGTTTTGTAGACAATACGTATTTAAGTCTGCAAAATTTCATTGAGCTACATTTTGTAGTTATTAGAGTTATTAAAGTAAACGATTAAACATGCTTTCCTTCGATCTTTCTTCTAAAAAGCTAGCTTCTGCAGAAAAGATGCTCCTGAAATCATGAGGTTAACGTCTCTTCAAAATGTTGAACAATCGGCTCTCTATTCGGCGCAGTAGTTTTGTCAAAAAATCTCGCAAAGGAAGACGTGGTGAACAGAAATATTTTATTATGTGCTCCATATTTTGCTCACTTCACAAGTACCAACATTCATTGACATTAACAACGCATACAGTTGAAAATTAGCCCAATTTATCTTTACAGTGCGCTAAAACTTGCTTTTATAGCTGAAGCGGTCGGGCCACTACGCTCGCAATATTTTTTTTTTTTTTCAAAAACGGCCACTGGCCGTCACCACCCCGTCCTTGACGACCTGTTATGAATAGACCAGGCATTTCCATCACCCCTCGGGATTGACGCGGCGCGTATTCAGCTAGCAGAATTACCTTGTACGAATGCATGCTGGCACTGATTGCGCGCAAAGCCAAATTAATAGCGCACTGGCCTCGGAGTGAATTATATCATCTGACCGCAACGGTGACCTAATAGTTTGAGCATCCGCATCGCATGTTAGAGTTGCAGGGTTCGATCCCCAGTGCCGCCGGGTTTCCACCGTTGATAAAGTGGGTACCAGCTTTTCCTCTGCCTGGTGCTAGGCATAACTGGGGTTAAATGCTTGGGGAATGGGTCTTTGGCCCAGCTTGCGTAAAGAAAAATATCATATGCCATGGTATTCTTTGCCCAAAGCTGTCTTTGCTCCATAACATTAACATCAACATCATCACTATATCATCAATTATTTGATATGCGACTCTATACTCATGGTCCACGACAGTCTTTTACAGCGACAGCTGTTTCTAGGACATTTTAGCACAGCAGCAGCGTCGTCTCATCTGCTCACGTGACGTCACATTTAGGGGGAGAATCACGTGACACAGGGATCACGCCGTTGCCTTTTCGTATTGCCCAAAGAAATGATACCAACCGCAACAGTAGCAGCGACAAACAGCTGTCGCTGAGTCCTGCGTCACGCCTTGCAAGGCTAAGCATTGGTAATTGTTTTGCTTTATGAGCAGTGAGCGACACGGAGGGGCTGAGGCGAGAGTCTGAGAAATGCTGAAGGGAGAACTCAGCGGAAACCTGTGTAGCCCACTCAATAAGCATTGCATTTTCGGCAGTTTTCTATTCTATCTTCACCACTCTTCGAGAACCTACTAGGGTGAGCAGTTTACGACGAACTAACACACTATGTAGTTTTGGGGGTGAGGGAAATGTGTAAAATACGTGCCAAACCTATCTTAAGTTCAGTGGCTCTTCGTATCGCTGCTTTGCTCGTTATGTCTTCACGCATAACCTAATCGTTTAGACTGTAGGAAGACTGAGCATTGTGGTCCGTGCACGAGCTTTGCACACTGGATTGGTGCCCAGAATAGAAAAAAAAAAAACGCGTGCACGATAATACCCGTACGATCCAAGCCCGCGTCGTAACAGGTATTCTATCCAGCAGATAGTCGTCGTAGTGCATCGTTGCATCATCACGCCGTGCAGAGCTGTGGGAGACCCTCCGTGTTGTCTGATTCTATCATCTGGATGCTCGAATGCGGACGAGCCCCACAAATGACCCAAGGCCACGCAATGTAATTTTGAAAACCACTTAACCTCGATGAGCAGCACTCAGTGCGGGGTCACCTCGCAGAAGCCATTCTGCGTCGTAAGTCACGAACATGAAGCGAGAATGCGGAACACGACGTCCTGTACAATGCACATCACTGCGGCAGAAAAATGACGAGGCTCCAGGCTACGCTGCGCTGGAAGGTTCTTGATACTTGAGGTCCCTGCACACCGCATGATTAGCCGTGCGAGGATGAAACTGGAAGCGTCATTCAATGGGCGCTCTTTGGAACTCGTACAGTAAGTGGGAGCATCTGTAAAGACCGCACTTTATGTAACGGCAGTCGAGGAGGAGGATGATTTGACCGTTGTCGACTGCCGTTTTTTCCGGAAATATTTTCTTGCTTGAAAGAGGTCTTACAAATTCTGGTCCGGATTTCAAACAAGCATGAATTTCATATTTGACTGCTTATTCCTCAACGTCCATCGAGTTTCAGTATTCGTACAGCAGGTTCTCGTAAGCGTCTTTTTCTTTCTTCTTCCCGCCCGGTTCATCGAAATAGCGGACGCCTGCCGTCAATGAAAGTAAGCTAGGATATAGCTCCAGCCACGTCGCCGCGTCACTTTTTCCTTCACGTTGCCGGTGGCTAGCATCGTTAAACATTTCTTCCGCTGACCAACTGTCCTTCCGCACACTGCGCGCCGGGCGTGATAGAACTCAGTGAATAAAAAAACATCGCAAGCTACAACAGGCGTCGTGGATGGGGGTAGCCACAAAGAAATACGGGCGAAAACAGCGTCACCTCTCATCGTTGCGCCGACGACGCGACAGTGCGCTCGGCCACGGAGGATCAGAATTCCTGCGTGGGTCAGACGAACCCTCCCCCCCCCCCCCCTTCCTCTTCGAGACAGCGTTTGCGTGCCGTCTCCTGCTGCTGCCCGCTGAGGCCGACAAGATGCGCCCGACTGACTACTCCGGCGAGAGGTCAGCCCCGTCTGATCCCAAGCAGCGGCGTCGGCCCGCGTGACTGCGACGAAAAAAAGATCGACAAACGGGATGTTTCTCGTTCCTCGCATCACACGAGCACACACACACACAACCACGCTCACCTACCCTTTCTCTCTCTGGCACTCTCTCTCTTCAGCAGTGTTGTTGTTGTGCACGTGCCGACGTTTCTCTCCGCTTCTTGAGCGCGATCCGGCGCTGCTGCTTTGTTCGCCGCAACCGAACGATCGTCCACCCGCTTTTCTTTGCGCCGCGGCAAGCCTGTCCGACGCCGGGCGATCATCGTCTTTCGGCCCTTTCGCTTTTTCCCAATGGAAACGCCGAGGGCAAACACGCCGTTGTCAGACTGTTTTTTTTCTTCTTTCGCCCTGAGTTTATTTCCTTCTTCTGTCCACTGCACATATCCGTGAAACCGCGTACCGCCCAGACCTATTCTGCTCGAGCTGTCTTTCGAGGCGCCCCGCGTGCCGTCTATTAATACCGAGCCACGGGCCGTCGCTCATGCGTGCCGAAACAATAAATTTCCGCCGCCCCGTCCTGTCTTGGTTTTGGTGAGCGACGCATCAGCGTACATTCTGCACGCCCGCGGAAAATAAAAAATCAGCCGCAGATGCCGAAGAAGCGCGTTTGGCACATAGCATCTTGGTTTGGAAGAAGCAAGTTAAGGAAATGGGGCGTGGAAAAGCCAGTGACAGGGCGCAATTGGGCGTTCTTTAGTCTTCTCCAGTGCGGGCATCTCGGAGGTCGCGGGGGACAGCGGCGAGCCGAGCTGGCTGACGCCTATTTTTGGCGTTACACAACACGGAGAGTGGGCGGCGAAATGATGCACCGCTGGGTCGTCTTTTATGTCAGGTATTTGCAGCAATAGCAGCACCGGTTCGCCGGGCACTTCAGTACGCCTCTTCTCCGCCTTTGCAGGTTGTGGTGGGGCGCAGTTAGCGGGAATGCCCTTTATGGCCGATGCACTGGTGCTTGCATAGATAAACACGGCATCGCCGTCACCATTTCTGCAGGCTGGGACAAGGCACTGGATGAGGCGCAGCACGAGATAGTTGCGTATACTTCTTGGACAAAATGCAGGTGTATGTGATGGCGACCAGCGAGCGCGTTGAGTTCGATTCTGGTGTTTAGGAAGCCGCTGATGCCTTGAGCCTCGGTGGCCTTCCCGGTCTTTAGCTGAGACGCTGGGCTCTTCATATGCTGCGCGCCCAATGGCGATCGTTAGAGCGATCGCGAATTTGGACAGCCCTTGACGACAAAAGGCCTCGTTCAATGCCATCCACGCGATTACGTTCGGGTATGCCCTCGACGACCGTCGGCGCCTCAAGCAAGGCGAAGATACAAGAAAAATTCTGCACGCCGCATGCAACTGTGTGTTTACAAACGTTCACGCATAAACGCCGAACCGCCTGCGCGAGTGCCTGTCAAAAACTCGACCTTTCCGTGTGGGCGTTGAGGCGGTAACTTCTGGTGCCTTTTGTAAGCGTAACGCCCGTGAATACCTTCAGCGTATCTTTCGGCGGATTTGTTTTGTGCCTCTGCGTAGGACACACTCGTTAATGTTCTCACCTCCTGTCTCGTGAAAGGAAACCGGTTAGCGATGGATCACGACGTAGCAAGTATTGCCTTGTGACGCATTTTAATCGACAATCCGGAGCAAGTTTTTTGTTCCACGAAACCGAGGAGCGCGTTTCAATCGGTGGTTTGGAGTCAGTTCCTCGGTTCTGATTGGACCGCGACGGATGTTGTGCCTGTTCGCGGATTCAAGGGCGACACTCCGAATGACCGACTGGAATACTCTATTAGTGGCACAGAAGACGCGAGGAACGGTGACCTAAATGCCGCGAGTCACAGATTGAGTCATCGACCTTAGAACGATAGGCTACGGTGGAGAAACTATTTAATGAAGACTTATTTAATGAAGACTGGTATACTCCTTGAAAACCGTGTAGCACTTTCTCACTGCCGCGGTGTACCCAACTTCAGTTCATACACAACCGCCAGCTCGTTAGCGCGTCTCGCTGCTTTCAACAAGAGAATGCGCAAAGCAAACAGGGCCGAAGCGGCATCGTGGAGACACTGAGCCGCGCGGTCGTGATGAGACGGGCCCCTCCTGCTCGACAGGAAGACCGTGGGCAGAGCGGATGGTTGGGATGTCTCAAGCCTCGGTGTCGCAAGGGGCCCATTCTTTCAACGAGCCATCTCCACCGCGAGTGAATGACAGCGCGTGCACAACCCTTGTCAGACCAGTGCGAGTATTTCATCGTTGACGGCTCGTCGTCGCAGTGCGCTCGAGGAATTTGTGTTGCAGCCTTGGAGTTGAAGCTCGAAAATCGGCCCGCCTGGATGCGATGAGAGGGAAAGGAATTCTGGGAGGCGTCGTCTCTTCCTTTTTAATCAGGGAGAACCTGTCTTGGAGTACTGCCGGCCTTCTTTTGAAGTCACTTTTCTGCGCAATTGAGGGAATATTGGAAATAAAAATCGATATGCGGGTTCTGGTCGTTGTAATGATTTTAAGGTGTAAGTGTACATGGATCACCCCGTGGTATTCGCTGACGGCAGGCAAACAATTTGCAATTGAATGTCTTCGCTCAAGCTGTTTCGATTTCAATAGCCCAACGACTGCTGTCACATTACAAGTCAGTATAGGTCATATGAGGCGTTATCAAAAAAGGAAACACAGGACGGTCACTAGTGTGTAAGGCGAATATTTAAGCGCTAGTTCGGGTGTGACAGCAAATAATTTCTTACATACATGTTCTGCCTGTTTTCTCGCGAAGTCAAAGCGCTGGAGGTGATTCCGGATTCGCCCAGGACTGCGCTGACACTCTGCAGTGGGTTTCGGTGGGTTTTCAACCAACCACCTCCAGCAGCTGAGGTGGCCGCCCAATCCACTAGGCTCGCCTTCGACGACTACTTTCTCTCCATCTTCCTTCTGCCATTTCCTTCTCCCTCTTATCCCTCAATAGGATATGAAGGAGAATTACCCTTTCTCTGTTTTGCCGCAAGTCACCTTGCACTAACAGCCCCTATCCCCCCGTGTTGTGGGGGAAGAGGCCTACAGTCGCGACCACTTACAGCAGAGTTGGAAGGAATCGCGACTGGGATCACCCAGCGGCTATAAGCTTTCATTGATCAATGGGCACGTTTTATTTGGTTAAAACGCTAGAATGAAGAGCAGGCACTTTACGCGGAATTTGTTTAGAGGCGCTAGCCAGAACCCAGCTTCGTAAAGATTCTATAGTCATTGATGTCAGCAACTCTATAGCCTTGCGCTTTCGTGTCTTTCTCGGTAAAAGTTTATGTATTACTACAAATAATTCATCACTGTTTTAAAAATTTTCCTTCATTATTTTGCTTTATGCAGCGCACCAATAATGAAATATAGAGCACACGCGATTAGCTTCACAGCTGCGCATGTACAGTTTTATTGGGGACACATGTTTACACAATGGGGGACACATTGGGGACACTTATTTACAACATAACAGCAAAAGAATATACTTGCAGATGTCTTCGTTGACGGACTTAAGGCTCTGAAGTCCGCACTGCTGTTCTCAATGCTCTCAAGTAGCTCCATCACCGCTTCCTTGCTGTTTGCTACATTTGGAATAGAGGAATTGGTGCCCAGTTTCGTTATCGGCGTCTTTACAAAGTAAACTGTCATGATAAGGTCAGCTTCTACTGCAACTGAATATATGCTGCAGCGAGCTTTGTCCTCAATGTTGTGCATTAAAATAAGGCGTTAATTTCCTTCAATAGCATGCCAGAGTATAGACTTCTTGCTTGCTACATATTCCGTCAAGTTTTTTAGGTTCAGAATCTTATCCGCTTCGGTCTCTTTACGGAATATTTCGGCAGACTCTTCAAGCGTTTTCATAAAAGCAGTAGACTCAAGATGCACGAGCTTCCAGTCAGGGTCATTCCTTGAGGTGCTTGGATTAGAAAGATCCCATGAGTATTCAGGAAACTTTGCTGGGATTGCGCCTGTACGAAAGCGGTAGGGTGCCCTGTAAACTCTTCGTTGTGAGAGGTCTCTCGTACGATGTCAGACTCAATAAAGTGAAGTTCGCAAACCTAGAGGGAAATTAAACTTCGTTTAAATAGCAGCTGTAACTTGGCAAGGAAGTAATTTCTTGAAGCGCTGCATTCTCTACTTGAAAGTGTAACAAGATTTCTGGTTTAAAGGCATTTTTCTATCATGCATCTCTTAAGTGTATCGTATTATTCAAAAGCAACCATTATTTGAAGAAGTTTCGAACATGTTACCTTGGAGTTCGGCGACGCATGAAGTTCGCGCTCGTGGTATCTCCCTAATCAAAGCTTTCTGTGCTTCTTCATCCCGCGGAAACTTGAAAGCGTGATTTTTGGGCCTCGATTTGTAATTGCTCCAGACATTGGGCATGCAGCCCTTGTTAGGCATATCCTGGCAGGAGCGCAACCCACATTTCGCTCCAGTAAAGGCGCAGCACGTAATCTCGACGGCCACGCAAGCGCAAGCGCAGCACAGAGCGCAGACTACGAGCGCCGTCAATTGCCAGAAAAAAGTGCGTCCGGAAGCATGTCGCGGCATGGCTTCCCGAACCGATCACATTGCTGTCGACGTCGTTCCGACTCGGAATTTTTCGTATATTTGGGGATAACCGAAGTATGTATGCCTTCCTGATCTCAATATCAACACCCACGCGCCGCTCGTAGCTTCGAGACGTGCTGCGCAGAACTTCTGTGGGGGCCTCTTTTGCGTGATGTAGCTTGGAAGGGGGGGGGGGGGGGGGGGGGGGCACTATTAACCACGGCACCGTTGCTACGCATTAAGCAAGGGCTTAGTAAGCCTCTGCTTATATTTGATATTTTCGCAAGTTTGCTCTATCATGAGCTGCTGGAGCACGGGAAACGCGGCCGTCACACGCGCGCCCGCTAAAGATTTTGCCGGCTATACTACTAAATATGAACTTTTTAATACACATGCGTTAACGTCATGGCCTCTAGATTTCCAATAATATTTCTTGGAGGAAACGTATTGATACCATCTCGGCCGGTACTTTTCGTACACTGTTCCTTCGTGAGACAAGAATTACGCTTTGCTACACCAGAAAGTTTCCCTGCTTAAAACGTGTTGTCTGACCAGCCTTGGAATAGGCTGTAATAGTCTAGGACCCCTACACTAAGGTTAGTACTGACAAATTAGTAAAGATAAAAAAAGCAGTTGGATTTGTCTATAATTCCTATGGCCGCGCACCTCCATTACTAACACTAGAAAATGTGGCTTGCTGTCTGTTGCTAATTGGGGTGGTATTTATCTCTCAATTATTTTTCCAGTGGACCAATGAAGATTATACTATTGACACCTCGTAAATAATTAATTACTGTAGTGGTTATGTTACACGCATGGGCCATTCTCTCTCACTAAAACCGTTCTTAACTAGAGCTAACTGCTACAAATATTCCACGTTTTCCTATAACCATTACTAAATTAAGCAGCCTTGCTGATGGTATAGTAACACAGAATTCGTAGAAATTCTCTAATAAATGGCCATTTTTTTAGTGCTGATCTCGGTTGTTTTCGCCGATTCATTCAGACTACTTCAACATAATCTGTTATGCTCTTATGCGCGATGACATCACTGCAATATAGTTTTTTAAATGTTGTAGTGTACTTTTGTTGCCGGCTTCACCTTGTCAGCTGTATTTAACTTCTTTATCTTTTTATGGTATTTTGCAAACGTGCAAAAAAATGTTCGACAGTTGGGTCTACAGTTGTGAAGTTGTAAAACTTTCGGGTCGCAAAACTCTCTTCTGCGTGAACGGGGTGTTTCTAGAGTCAGGTGAACTGTGCTCTGACGCACGAGGATTTGCGAGCGCACTGATCTCGCCATGATGTCTTACTGGCAACACCAAGCGTCTGGAAAACGTTTCAGATGGCGTTAAAGTAAAGCATCCATATTTAGAACGTGCATCCTTTCAATGAAATGCATCAACAACGAGGTTTTAGTTTACGATAGGTGATCGTAGCACACTATTAAAATAAAGTGCGTAGTTTTACACAAGAACGCCTCATTCGCATAGTCATCTCAGTTCTGCTTCAGTGATCAGGAAATTTGGAGAGAGTTTTTTAAAGCGTCTTGTGGTTTAGTAACAATGCAATGCATTCTTTTTAATAAGTAGCCGCCGTGGTGGCTCGGTGGTTATGGCTCTCGGCTACCGACCCAAAAGACGCGGGGTCGATCCCGGCCGCGGCGGTCGAACTTCGATGGAGGCGAAATTCTAGAGGCCCGTGTACTGTGCGGTGTCAGTGCACGTTAAAAAACTCCAGGTGGTCGAAATTTCCGGAGCCCTTCACTACGGCGTCCCTCATAGCCTCAGTCGCTTTGGGTCGCTAAATCCCCACAGACCACCTTTTTAATAAGTATCAACGGTCTCTCGAACATGAAGAACTTAAATGCTTCTTACAATTACAGAAAGGTTTCTTGCCTTTCCGTTTCATAAAGCCAGTTCGACGCCATTTCTTACAAATTATATTTTTACTAATAACGATATATGTAAATGTATGGCTCACTCACAATGATCGGCAAAAAGATCTCATATTCTGTCTTATATATATGGATATAAGCTTATTTGCCACGCAGAAAGTTTACGCATAAAAGGGGCGCCGAAGAAAGCTGCAGTTGGAGTTTCAAAAGCCCACAAAACCAGTCGTAATGGTAGCTTGATTTGTTAATAAACGATAACTTACTGTTACACGTCGATTGACTAAAAAAAATGAAATAAAAAATATGTTAGATAATATGCTTAACTCTGACAGGTGCTTACTTGATTAACGGGGACACTATTTTTACAGCAGTATGCACAGCTTCGCGAGTCTGGTCAGCCCGCATACCGCGCACGAATCATTCTCTGATTAAACTAACTCTTCGAGGAAAACAAGCTGGGGCGATCTCATGCCTCGCGCCTCCATTAGTAAGAACAGGAAGCTTTCGGAACCGAAAGAAAAAAAAAAGATATCTCTCGTTGATCTTGGAAGAGCTATTCGCGCATCGAAATTATAGGTCTGCGGGATGGATCGTGCCAATATTGACGGGCGTAATAACTGTGCTGTCGGCAGAGGTGCCACTGCCCTCACTTTCTATTACCATAGCGCTGTATTATGCAACAGCGGAGGAAGAAGCGAATTTGTCCACTTTTATTTTTCTGTTCGCGGCTTTTACTTTTTGTTGTGGTTCTTGCGAATTTCTTTCAAAGGCTTGCATGCATCTATCCTTAGTCGCAAAGTTGCATTTTTCGGCACCTGGAGACCATTTTCTAGAAACACGAAGGGTTCAAGTATATGCGCCTGCGATCACCTTTAATCTCATTTACGTGAAATTAAATCAACCTTATTTGTTGCACAACATCCAGTTATGCGAAACAGGAATAGGTATTGCTGAAGTCATAGCTACTTTTCAGCAAAGTCTATTTTTTACTTATTTTTAACAAGAAAATAGAGCAAGTGGGACGTGTTTTGGCACTGAAACTGTAGGTTTGCTTTAAGACGGCTTTCTTTCCCACTTGTATTTAATTCATCGGATCGTTATACCATTGATACTATTGATCGTTATACCATCGCTATAGAAACCATATCATTGTTTGAGCGAGTACATGGGTGATGCAGGTATATAACAGTAGAGCGTAGCCCATGAAATTCTGTACGTGCCTGTAGCTAGACCAACGTGTGGCGCTGCGATTTTTATTGAGTACAGAATGCGGCGGTGCGCGGAAGTGGCATGGGGTATTGTGAAAAGAGAAAGCACTGGGATGATCACCGGGGGAGACAAGACTGACACATACGTACATGCTGGGTGGCACGACACTTGAAACTCTGTCACGCCGCTGAGATGGTTTTCACCAGCGGCTGCTTTCGCAGCTGATAGTCCTAGAAGAAAATGCGGCGAATTTTATCGACGATCGCGAATGCCAGGCTAAAAAAAAAAAATTCTAGACATTCTTAGTGCAGCAACTCTCCTGAAAAGATGGGCACCGTGCGACAAGAAGGCGAAAGCGCTAAGTAGTCGCCTTTGTTTCGTCCCAGTTTTATCGGACATCTCGCCGTTGCAGCATCCGAGAAGCGAAGGTGCTGCATCATTTACAGCCTGTCTACCGCGTGCACTACTCTCCGCGCACGGGTTAATGACGCTGTCAGAGCGTGCGACATTGTCACGCCAACCAACGCGCGGGCAGCTCGTTTTTCACAAAGGTGCCGCGATGCTGACAGCCTCGTTAGTGTCGAGGCTCATCATGTAGACAATACGCCAAAAAATGCGGCGAAGAAAGAAACGCACACATACACAGGGAGCAAATTCCGGGCACGTGACAGGGCTTGTTTCCTGACCTACGCTGCATACAGGCCCGTTCACCTTCAGCTGGCCTCCGGACGCTGCGCACAGTGTTAAAGGCAAAAGTGCCACTTCTCGCACACGTCACGTCCTGAGTTCGTGCGCGATACGTGAGTGCTTGGACGCGTGTGTGGTGAGGGCTTTCCTTGCTGCTGTTTTCTGTTTTTTTTTCTTCTTTTTAACGAGGCGCCGAGCTCCATTAGGCTTCGAGTGAAGAAGAAACCTCTGGTAAACAAGCCCGTGCGCGAACGCCGCTCGTCCAAGCGTAACAAGTGGGGCTCCCTTTGTCAAGGATGTCCGTGTCATTCAGAGGCGCTGTTTATGAGCTCGGCTCCTCGGTAGGAAAGTCACGTTCCCCGTCGAAGCTCGCAAGGTCACCACGTCCACCCGGAACAAGTGTCGACTTGGACGCGTCTCAAGAAGCAGCGATTAAGAGAGCGGTGTAGACAAGATAAGACAACAAGGCGCTCGCTAGAAAGTACCGACAATGACGCACCTCGTCGAAAGGAAAACTTAGGAAGCTCGCTTTGAGTAATTCAAGGTGCGTGAGGATCGAGTTCGTCGCAAATAATTGTCGCTGCAGCGGCGACGATTAGCGGTACCACCGTTCCACGGACACCTGGCCGTTTCGAGGCGCTTGAGTTGTCACTTGGAATGCGGGCTGCTGCTCATCGGCGCCTGCGTCGCGGCGTTTCTCCTGCTAGGCTTACGGCCAAGTTGTTATCTCTCTCGAAGCCGTGTCAGACGTGGTGATGACTGCTGGCTTCCTGTATCACGCCAGAAGACGCCCCATCCCCTCTGCTGGGAAGAACGATCTTCGGTATGCGGAAATGGATGACCATTTACCGTTATATTCACTCACTGAACACTCTGTGTGATGTCGGTCACGCGATTATGTAACCTTTCACTTCTACGGGAGCAGCTATTCAAAAATTTCCGTCGCTTCGCGCGGACAGACGGGCGCATCTGCCGCATGTTCTAAGCTCGGAGTCCTTGAACAACAAATACGATATATCCGCTTCTCTATGACGCGCTTCGTGTAGCTGATCAATCCCGCCTTGTGTCTACTCATTAAAGTCATCAGCGCCGTGTGTGGGCGAGTGCTGACGACACTGCCGCGAAGCGTGTAATCGTGCTTGCAGAGGCTGCTACGGGCAGGAGGTAAGACACGGGAACTACCATGAAGTTAGCGCCTAACTACTCGGCCACTTTCCCTCTTTGTTACTTTGATGTTTTATCGCTGAGGAAACAGTCGCCACATGCAGCTGGGCTCGGCACACATACGGAATTTAAATCGAACAGCTTACGTCACACCTGCGGCGCTGACCCGCTGACCAGCCCCGGGGGCTCGTTTAGAGGCGTGCACTGCGATGAAAGCTACTACCTGCCTATATTTGGTCGTCGTCTGTGAATATTTGAGGCAGCACATTAAGGTATAAACAGGGTTTTTTTGGGGTTATGAAACAAGCATTTGTCCTGCAGAGGACATAGCTAGGCGGATGCTGCTGCTGCTGATGATTTAGTTTGAATTTTTTCATCTGTCCTTCCTCGGTCTTCATGAGCTAAACAATGGGTATTATTAAACAGAATAAAGGTACAAAGGTGACTCATTTATTGCACTGTTCCTTAGAACATAGTTCCCCATCAGTGCTTAAACCGGCTTTATTTGGTCTCTTCGATGTGCATACATTTCTTGCCACTGTATTAGAGCGCCGAGTATCTTACTACAAATGCTTGAAGTATCGCTAAACGAACATCATATTCTTTCATTTTTTGCTAACGTCTGTACATTTTTGTCGCATCACTGACCTTATTACAGTTGCAGCTTCCGTACTTCAACGTAACCACGTACCTGCGCAAGGTACAGAAGCAGTGCTTACCTCTAACTGGACATTCAGTACTAGCTGCAGGCCGACTACCTCGTTATCTTTTACTGCAGTTTGTGATGAGTCCATGCGGTTTTACTGTGTACTTCCCTTCCCCCAACATTTACCACGGGCATTCCTCTGCCAGCAAAAGTTCATTCATTCATTGTATTGCATTTGAAATGAACAACTTACCTTCGACTTGAAAGAATTTTCCCAGCTAAAGTTTAAGTACTTGTACACTTTTTGGTTCACTTGGCAAGTAACACTCTGTAACCTGCGTGGTTATTGCAACCGTTTTTTTCACAAGGCAAGGTGAGATGCTATGATAATGTAATCTGTTTTCTTTTAATCGATAGCGATTAGTAAGTTCCAGTCAGAGAACACGATGAGACGCATGCGGGCCGTTCAGTTATTTCTTTCAACGCGTATCGCGCTATCTCGCGAATGGATGAAACAACAATAAGATCTGCTTCTTTCAACGTTGGGGTAATGGTTTGCATTCTTGACTTCTTTTGTAAGAATGCTTGTTTTAGTTGCAGAAATAAAAAGCCCGTTTACTTCGATGGACGTGCTAAGGAACTGTAAGCTTCCATGGAAACGTTTGCCTACGTTACTGCATCATGAAAGTTACCTCGAACCATGAAACAACTAGTCCCTCTGGCTATTTTCTCCTACCCTGCATGGCCGGGCACAAGATTTATGGTCTCGAGTGCAAACGGTCTTTCGTTAGGGCAATCGCGTGGTTAAGCGAATGGCGCGCCTTCGCACACGCAGTGTTTTCAGCGAAGGACAGTGCTTCGGCTACCCAGAAGAGAGCGAAAAAAGTTGGGGGGTCAGCCAGAAAACGCGAGGAATGCGCACCTTGAACACCCTATCGGCGGCCAGCCACCGCGGTATAGACTCGCTCCATAATGTATTCCCGGTGACGCGTCCTCCTATAAGCGTGCATGGCCTGGGCGCGGGAACGCTTGCGCGCTCAGGTGTGGCCGTCGCCGCAGTCCGGCCTGTGCGGGAAGAGTCCGTGAGGCTGACAGCTCGGCGGCGTGAGAAGTTGAGGCGGCCGCAACGCATCCGGCTCTGGCACGCTCTCAAACGCCGCTCCAACTCGCAGGTGACCGTCCGCGAGTGCGGCAGTGAAAGAAGGAAAAAAAGAACGAGTCGAAGAGAATGGGGTCTATGCGACAAGTACGCGGCATTGACACCATTGAAGGATTCCTTGAGTGGAAAGCAATGCGTGCGCCTCACACGAAGTGAAAAGTATTCCATTCAGAAAAAAAGAAACTATGTCCAGGCATAATGCTATTTAGGAATCGCGGAGCTCGTTATTATCCGATAGAATAAGGAGCCTGTTGAGGCGTTTTCCCGACATTGTGTCGCCTGCCGCACTCGCTGAGGAGGCGGTTTCGTGGACAAAGATTGGGGGCCCCCAAATTGTCGCACAAGTGCGGGAGTGATTGCGTTCTAATCTGCGTGAGATCTAGCACAGCAATGCTGATCGCAACTTACGACAACCATCGGTCGGTAGACGAGCCGTCAACCAAACACAAACAAAGGTGTCATGGGAGCGGTCACTCTATGGGTGCCTATGGCGTGGATGTCTACGGGGAGCGGCTATGCATGCTATCGCTTTGTCACACGTAATCAGCGATTAAGTGTGCTCCTTTGGGAGTGCTTTCTCTTGTAACCTGTTGGATTTTTCAGAAGTTGACGTTGTTGGCCCGTGTCTGCACTATTACAGCGCCAGTATCCTGCCCATGCCTATTTCCCGAAGGCGGCAATGCTTTAACATCTTAAATGGACACTGAGGACGACTCCACAAAATTTTATTTTTGAGTAAAATTTTATTTTTGTGCTTCTGTGGACGTTGGTCAGGCCGAAAAGAAAGGTTTTTATTACGGACAAAGAATTCGAGCTTAAAATTGAATATTTCTTCCCGCCACTTAATCGTCGATGATAAAGTCAAAAGAATTATGAACTCCGGGATTGTTGGCTCGAAGTGAATGGCTGCTTTGCGCTGTTTGAATCTACACCATGTAATACCAACTAGACCCAAAAAAAGACTGTTCCCAGATTTAGCGTAGTTAGGACAAATGGGAATTAAGTGCACTCACACTTCTCTTTTCACTTCTGTATTGGTTTCAGTTCGAGGCTCGGTTTGCAAGGTTAAGCAAGCTTCAGACAAAGATCGGTGAAATCGGTTTTAAGCTCCGCCTTAAGAGCATGACGCGGTAGCGTTCATGGGTTAATGCCCACATATGCGGAATTGGTCATTCTCTGATTTACATTCATAGATCAATGGGAGTCCTCATAGCACTACTGGCACAACGGCCACCAAGGTGGCTCTTCCCGAGCAACCTCTCGTGAGGGCCACCTGGCACGGTGGGCAGTTTTCTCCCAATCCGGCGGCCAGACAGACTGCGACGAAATCGCTGAGGGGGGGGGGGGGGGGGGGGTATTAGTGCTAGCACACTGAAAAGTGCGTGACAGGAGAGAGGGCGACAGAGAAGTTTATTGCGACGCAGCACTAAGCATCGAGGACATCCTGCGTCAGAGTCACCGAGCCCAGCTGGTCCGTTAGCTGGCCCGAAGTGTGACAGTCCCGCCGCGTCGGGGGAGGATGAACTGACGTCATTAGCTTACGCCAACGGCCTGTAGCGGCGACAGTGCATGCATGTAATTTTTCAGCATTTTAGTTCTTTGAAAAATAAAAGAAAATTTTAAGCCTATGGCGTCTCCAACTTCATTCTCGACGGTGCTAATATCAACTTCATCGCTAGTCAATATCTACATCGGCAGTTCAACAAGCGACCGGAAAGGTTATGAACGATTCAGCAAGCTGTCGTTCATCCTACAGGAATTTTTTCGTTGAAAATGCTCTTTCTTATTGGTTTTTTTTTGCAAGAATGCGATGTTAACGTGAAAGACGAGGGGCGAATGCAGATGGCGAGCGTAAATGCGAAGAGCCGTTATTATTGGGGAAAACAGTCTGTTGTGAAACTATTCACTAGAACTCGGGTCCCTTTGCATCAGAATTTTGATAATCACGAAATGCACTCGCCCTGCTCAAAGGACATTTCTTCTGCCTAATACGCGGGCACCTGTTATTCATCTCCGTGTATTCGTCGTCCATTTGTTCTGATGGCGTTCTATAGCGGAATCGTGGAAGCGGGTATTTCCTTCGGGGCGCCACTTTCACCCCGCTAAACTGCTGCATCCAAAATTACTTGCGCAGTGCGGTGTCCTCCCGTGCCGACAGGAACTGGCCTGTAGCGGCGAAGTGCGCCGAGGGAATTGCCTAATTTTTTTTTAACAAAGTTTACTGGCGAGCGCCAGTTCTGCTTGTCCGCGATCAGTGAGAAAATAGAGCTAAGTGCGCGCTTATTCCTAGCGCCGCGGTATAAAGGCCCTTATCAAGGGGCAGTTCCCCATGTGTATACGTATCAGCGGGGGCATAACCGCTACACTTAGCATCTTAGTGTGAATCGTAATCAGCGTCATGCTGCTTACTACCTAACGCGGATTCGATGTCACAACATAATTAAATTTTGAAATATGTGGAAGGTCGGGAAATGTATCAGTAATTAAAAAATACCTTGCTGTCGACGGACTCAGTGCCAGTACGAACGAAAATCTTGGTCAGGAAGGTTGGCCCATAGGAACGATCGGCTGGCGTCAACCCGACAAGCCACCGACTTGCTGAGTGCTCTAAATATAAAAGTCGTTTTTATTCTCTCTTCTCTCTGGTCACGAAAAGGCATTTCTGCTCTTTGTCTGTTTGTAAATGCCCTCTCCCTGTAGCTCGATGCACTCATGCAGACGAAGTGCTTTCATGGAAGAAAGCTAAACAGTGCCGTAAGAGAGGCAGAATGTGCTTCCGAGGGAGGTAGACGCGCGACTCTGCATACCAACGCGGCTAGGGTCTCGAGCACGCGGAGCATTGTTCGTACGGCCCTTTAACTGTGAGGTTTTTCAGCCATTGTTTTCAAAAAACACGCCACTCGTTCCCACCTTAACCATTCGAAGAACTGTAGCCTAATAATAATAATAATAATAATAATAATAATAATAATATTAATAATAATAATAATAATAATAATAATAATAATAATATCTTTACTAAGCACCCAAAAAATCAGTACAGAAAAAACGGGCCCATCTAAGCCAATGGTGGCTTGTGTGACGTGGCCCGGCATCGTCAGCTAAGCGATGTGGTTACAGTATATATGTACATATTTAAAACCAACAAAGAAAAGAAAATAATAGTGATAAGCATGGATCAAGTCTCCAGGCATCGAAACAAAAGCATGATCACTACAAACTGCGACAAGCAAAAGGAAAATAAGAGAATACACATGCATTACAACATGCGTACCAAATTCTTCAATTGAGACCGAGAGTCCACAGAAAAATGCTCGTCTGACAAATTATTAAATATCCTGGGGACATACACGCAGCGTCTTGCTGCTCCGTATCTAGTAGATACGCGTGGTACCACGAAGCGCGTTTCTTTGCGCAGCAGTCGCGGGGAGACGTGCGGATGCTTGAATTCATCCGTCCAGAAATGACGCAGCACAACCGTAGAAATGAATAAAGATTGAAAGGACTGGAAACCGAGAACATGAAAAATAACTTTGTTTGATGGTGTCACGCGATTATACGCCACACTTTTTAATGTATTTTTTAAGAGGTTATCAAATCTGTCCTGCCAACGCTGGGAGCAGAAAGCGAAAACCGTTATACCATACCTTAAGGTGCTGTATGCAAGGGAATGTGCTATCATTTTTTTAGTCTGAAACGGCTCCAAATATTTAATGTTAAAGAGTAAACATGCGCACCATGATTATGCCACGACAAGTCACTATCGAAATGAATACCGAGATACTTAACTGAGTTTGTATTGTCGACAGGCGTACACTTACAGGATAGGCAGTCTTGGGTATGAAGGTATACTGGAATGACCGTGGTTCCAATCTTCAAGGGATTTTTGAAGCATACAATTTTTGTCTTTTTTTGATTGACGGTGAGTTTGTTTTTAAAAAGCCAAACCATAGCTTCATGCACCGATTGCTGCAGATATTCAATTGCCTTTTTGTAGTTAATATGCTTCGTTAGAATAATAATAATAATAATAATAATAATAATAATAATAATAATAATAATAATAATAATAATAATAATAATAATAATAATAATAATAATAGTCATCGTCGTTAGCCCTAACTAGGTTCACTGCTGGACAAAGACGTCTCCCATATCCCATCCCACTAATTAACTCCGTCCTGCGCCGGGTTAATGATACCCTTTGATGAATTGTAGCAACAACTCGACGATCAGCTTGTCAATAGTTAACTCATGACAGCCACCTAGAAACTCGGAATGCAACAACAAAAAGCGACTGGTAGATGAAGAGCAAAAAAACACCTGCAGTTTTGAGTGGCCGCCTGCACCGGGTCTTCCGACCTATTTGCTTTGTTTTTTATTTCATTTTTCTAAACCTTTGGTTACTTTATATGGTTTTGTTTTCCTGGGTCCCTCTTTTCCGGCTACTGGCTCGTGGGAGACAAACGATTGTCACTGCGGGCCGCGTTGCAATACGTGTCTGAGACCCTTGGTTTTCGGGGGTCGTCGAACCGCGTGGACTGCAGCCGGGAAGTTCGACCGTAGGCTTTTTTTTCGCCTGGTCAGCAGCGGCGGATCAGAGGGAGTGCACTCTTGGATGACATCGCTTCCTGGTTGGTGGCCTCTGGGCTCATCGCTAGCACGTGTCGAGCGGGGAGACAGGTGCGACGGGTAGCTCGGCGCACCGGGGCCTAATGAACCTCAACGGGTGCTGTGACCACTCCTGACGCGCGCCGCCGGAGCCAGCGGCGAGCTCGCGCCAACAGGAAGCGGTCGCTTGGACCTCCGCGGAATTTCGCCAAGATGACGGCTGCCGCCGCTGCACATGCGAAGTTCGTCGGTTGCGCAATGGACAGCTATAGGTAGGCCGCGCTGACGTCACGGTGAAAGCCAGACGCTGGTGGATGATGGCAAGACGTTATGTTGTCGTTAGGCCCAAGGGGGTTCGAGCTGCCGAAGAGGGCACGCGCAGGTCTTGGCAGCCCTTCCCTGATCAGGATCACCATAATCGTCATCATAGCCGTTATTTATTTAATAATCCTCAAAGGCCCATTTGGACCTGGGGGAAACAACAAGAGGGTGGCTACAGCTATAACACAGCTCTTGGCTGAATTCGTGTTCACGTGTAAATAGCTCATCGCAGCTTCTTCGTGCAATTTATAAATCTTGCACAGACTCTTATTAAGTGCATTACACAGCGCCTGTTATGTATTACACACACCTCCCTGCGGTTGCATGATATAACAAAATCTAAAAGTTAGCGGATACAAGGATATGGATAATGCGATTTAATTATATATAAGGTAAAAAGCCTAGATAAATTAACTAAGTAGTGTGATGACTTTTAATACGAATGTATTACGATTGTTGTACACGACAGTAGCTTTTAATACGATGGTGTTTTAGATCGTGCTAGGATTATTTTGGTTATAGGCTAAATCGACAGCAGATTCCTCTCACGCCCCCCCGCCCCCCTCCTTCAAATTTTATTCTGAGCACCTGCAACTAAAAGCGGCAGAGAGTAAAGATGATAACAGAGAATAATGATTCTATTATGCCAGCTTCCGTAATAAACAGTCTCTAAGCCTACCACTCTTACAAGCTGTGCCTCATAATAAAAAGGGAACAAATTAATCAGGAGCCCCATGTGACGTGAAGAAACGGTTAGTTTACAATCTCTGCAGATCTTGGCTTTGTTATGATTATTTCTGACTAGCGACGCGTTTCAGCGCTGTTTGGCTTGAAGCTTTCTGTTCAGTCCTTGTTTTCTATTAGGTCAGTTACTATACGTGTGCTGTTCAAGTCAGCTGGCGAGCTTCTCCGTCACCCTTCATAAAAATAGAAGTTTTTCACAATTACCATTTCATTAATAATATTGATTGATGACGTAATATTGTGTAGCGTCGACTAGTAGCAACTCTTGATTACCATTTTAGCCTATCGCATCACTGTGCGTTTGCAGATGTAATGATTTCAACTGCAGCGCCGGTGATGAAAAATAAATCGAAAATACGAGGCCACAAAAATATGGGACCATTTTAATAAGCAGTCATAAGGCGTCCTTGTGGGCAGAGCGGATCCTTGGCTGCTCTTCCAATGCTGCAGGCTTGCAGTACGGATGGATAGACTACGTGCTTTGTTAACCAAGCATTGCATAATTTCAAGGAAACCATGTTCCCACGCCGAAGCTTTGCTATGCACTAAGCACCGAAGCAGTCAAGCACCCACCTCCAAGTAACTGAAGTTGATTAACTGGGCGCTGGCGGGTCAGCTGTATTTCTTGGTAAATACGCATGAAGGCACTTTCAGCAACCGCTTTCGAAGGTGCAGTGCCATAATCACGGTTTTGCACTATTGATATTTTCTCGAGCAAGTCGATGCCATTCCATTCTTCCTGATGCTGTTGCTCTTCGGTCGAGCTCTGTTTCTAAACACGTCACGAAGAAAAAAGAAAGGGAGGTACGAATCAATTAGGAACAGAATAGAAACAAAGGAGGGAGTAATAGAAAAAGAGAGAGAGGTAATAAGGAAGCAAGGAAGGAAGAGACGGTGGAAGGAAGTCAGACAGGAAGGTTTGGTTTGGTTTGTGGGAGGTTTAACGTCCCAAAGCGACTCAGGCTATGAGGGACGCCGTAGTGAAGGGCTCCGGAAATTTCGACCACCTGGGGTTCTTTAACGTGCACTGACATCGCACAGTACACGGGCCTCTAGAATTTCGCCTCCATCGAAATTCGACCGCCGCGCCCAGGATCGAACCCGCGCCTTTCGGGCCAGCAGCCGAGCGCCGTAGCCACTCAGCCACCGCGGCGGCTCCAGGCAGGAAGGAAAGAAGGAAGTAAAGTAAGTAAGTAGGTTAGTAAAGTAAGCAAGTAAAGTAAGTAAAGTAAGTAAAGTAAGTAAAGTAAGTAAAGTAAGTAAAGTAAGTAAAGTAAGTAAAGTAAGTAAAGTAAAGTAAAAGTCCGCAGTGGTGTCAGATCTGCAGCTGGTCAGCAAATGGCGGAAGTAGCGCTCGTCTTGTGTGTCTGTCTCCCCGAGTCCGTGTCAAATTTTAAAGCTTCCCGAATGAGGATGGAGAAATAAAAGGGGAAGGAGGGGAGGAAAGGAGCGAAAAAGGAAGGAAGGGATAAAGGAAGGAAAGAAGGAACATATCAGCCTATGTCACTTTCGTGATAACAGCGGGATGAGGGAATGTAACACATACATTTCTCCTATAGGCTACCGTGAATATTTACGCGCTGGAAGGAGGAGCCAAGTAGCAGTGTTTAAAAAAATATGCTCTTATATTTTACGCTTCATGTAGATTTTGTGAGTCCCGCAGTAGCGGTGTCCTCCAGATTAGCTTTGTCGACTCTACCGTTAACGCGCACTGCAATCTGAGTACAAGAGTGTTGTCGCGCTTCGCCCTTGTAAAAATTTGGCCTGCACGTAAGGGGGGTTCAACTGATACGAACTAGTGCTCTGCAGAAAGACGCCGCAGTACCAGGTCCCCCGCGAAGGGTTAGAGGGCATCTTATGAGTTTCGGCTCACCTGGTCACGCGGCAGAATCGCGGCCACTCAGCGAGCAACGTGCGATGAGGTGAGAACAATGGCGGACCCCATGAGCTGAACGGAGGCGTGAAAGCTTCCTAGCCGCGATCACGACCTCATGAGAAGGGTAGAGGCATACCCGAAAGCGTACAGTTTGCACGAGCGTAGATGATCCTCTGTGCTGGCGTCCCCGTGACGCAGACCCTGGACACGAACACAGCGCCTTGCTGTGCGGGAATGACTCAAAGTAGAAATGCAGGCTTTAAACTGTCTGTCCTGATGCAATATTCTGGAGAAGAGGCCTAGTCTCGCGTGCACTAAATGCCTTGTGCCTCGTCGACCTTGGCAGTGCTTTATACACATCTGTGATATTCGGTCCTGTACTGTACACCCAGTTCTGTCAAAATAAAATGAACAAACAAACAAACAAAGAAAATACCAACGCTGCCATGATCTGACTACTGCAGTGGGGCCTGCGTATCGAGCCGCTTTGCTGCGCGCTGGGAGATGAAACAGAAATTGAACTTCTGAATTCAGCTTCGTAAAGAAGTAGACTGAAATTACGATAATACGGGTCGGGTTGTATGAACTTGTACCCGCTTCTCGCCTCTCCCAGCATGCGTTAAAGGTCAGTAAAAGTGCATTATTCGAGACATGAAAGCAACAAATAGTAAGGGAAGAATGTTACTGAGGACGTGCCAGCAAGGCCATGATTCGTTAATCCCCCCCCCCCTCTTATCCTCAACGCTTATCTAAACAACTATTATTTCACGGTAAGGTGTTGCCTTGACAAGCTGCATAAAAAAGCTGAGCCACTAAATCCCCTAATTCCGTACCACTTTTAATTAAGCAGTTCAAAGCGAACGTCCGGGACCGTTGGCAGGGTGGCGACATATACACCAGGAGGAGTCGCCACCTTAAATAGATGATGAACTGCACATTAACTCGGCTGTGTGTCGTGCACACCATACGGCTACACTATTGCAGTGGCGCGTGAGCTAAATACTCCGTACTAATCGTCAACAGAAAAAGTCGTCGTTAACAGTCAGTATTCCCTATATTAACTGTGGTGGGAGGCCTTGACGAAAGAAAGCGTCACGCAAGAAGTCACGGCGGAAAGCTGCGCATGCGTGCGTGCGTGTGTGCGTGCGTGGTCCGCTTTTTAGCGCAGGGTGCGTCTTTCCGGAGGAACGGCTTGAGCTGTCAGCCTCCGCCCGTACACGTAGGATGAGTGAAATAGATGCTTTCCACGGCAAAGGTAAAAAGAAACGGCGTTCTCCATAGCATGCAGCGCCTGCGTGATGGTGGCATGACGTCCCACGATGCCGTTCGTGGTGCACTCGAACCGCGTAAGCCTCGCTTTGTCATAACGTACAGCTGCGAATACTTTAGCCTTCGCTGAGAGAGGTACTGCCTCGGGTTTAGGACATCAGCGTAGTGTGCGCGTAAGTAGGTCTACATTGTTACAGCATGCAACTAAGCAATGAGCAGGAAGTATGAATCACAGCATTTCTGGCTAACGAGGTGCAGTATCAGAGGTAAAGGCCAGGAAGCGTCGAAGTATGAACGACGGAAACTGGTTGCGTGCGTGGACGAAAGGAATCTACGCCTCGCATTCATCACCAGACGCGCGCACTTGCTTATGCAACAGTGCAGCGCGCCAGCGGTGATGGAATTGCCGTCGAAGCTGCGGCGTTAGTGCTCGCGATAACCTTGCGAACCTGCGCGCGGGAAAGAATGAAGCCATCCATCACAACACTGCTCGCCGCTTTTCGCCAGCTTTCTTTTCCGCCTTGGTGAGACCGGCTTGAATGGAGCAGGATTCTACGAAAACAACAACAACAACAAATGCCACGAAGATGACGGCGATGACGTCAACGCTGACATTATGCGGGCGGTCAGCGAGATGTTCTCGTGGCGAGTCAAATCAAATCCGTACAGCCACCGCGGAGCGTACGCCCCGTAGTAAATATACGAGAGACCCCAGCGAGGTTCGACAAATAAAAATAAGTCCAAGGGTATGCGGGCACTTATCTACTGCGGATTTTCGAGAAATAACGAGCGAGTCGACCGCGCGGTTCGCGGGGGCACTGCATCGAGAACGAATCGGGTAGAATAAGCAAGAAAATATGTCGGTAATAACGGACGGAGATGCCGATGCAACGGCGATGAGCCGACTTTGTTTTTGAGAACTGGTTTTCTTTTATGGCCGGAAACCGCGGCGACGGGAAGGTGGGCGCGCATCAATTTCACGCTGCTGCTGCTGCCGCTGTAGCCGCTGCCGCGGCAGCTGACCTTTTTTCACTGGCGTTCGTTTTTTCCCACGATTTTCGAGACCATCCGCGCTTGCGCGCGTGCGGAGGCTTCCGGACCGGGGCAACGGTGAATTCAAAGCATTCAGAAGCCCGGTTTCACAAGCTGCTAGCTGTGACGACGTGGATCCCACCAGGCCTGTTTAACCGACGTAGCTGACCAGCATTCCACTCTGACACGATTCGCGCAGGTCGAAAGGCGCTTGGAAAGAAAGAGAAAGGAAGATAAAGAAAGGAAAAAAAAAAGAAAGAGTGAAGAAAGGGACAAACAAAAAGATATCGAAAGACAGGTAGTAGGGAACCAAGACAGAAGGAAAGATAGCAGATAAGATAGAAGGTGAAATAATGAAAGAAGGACAGAAAGAAATAAAATAAAAAGTGAAGAAAGAGGGTATGAAATAAAAGGAGGAAGACAGAAAGCAAGTAAAACAAAGGAATATAGGGGAAAAGCGGAAGCAACAAAGACAGAAAAAATAAAGGCAAAGAAAAGTGAAAGGGAGGGAAAGAAGAAGGAAAGCAAAAAGGAAGGAAGGAAGGAAGGAAGGAAGGAAGGAAGGAAGGAAGGAAGGAAGGAAGGAAGGAAGGAAGGAAGGAAGGAAGAAAGGAAGAAAGGAAGAAAGGAAGAAAGGAAGAAAGGAAGAAAGGAAGAAAGGAAGAAAGGAAGAAAAGAAGAAAGGAAAGGAAAGGAAAGGAAAGGAAAGGAAAGGAAAGGAAAGGAAAGGAAAGGAAAGGAAAGGAAAGGAAAGGAAAGGAAAGGAAAGGAAAGGAAAGGAAAGGAAAGGAAAGGAAACGAAACGAAACGAAAGGAAAAGAAAAAAGTGCAGAGCACACTTTAAGCTCCACCTTAAGTGTATGACGTGATGCGTAGTGGGTTAGGCTTTCCCTTTACTCGTACCCTTAACTATTTCCCTTAAGGACCACCGGTTATTTTGTCTTCGCATTACATGCCCTGCACAAGTCCATTTCTTCCTATTGATTTCGTCTAGGATGTCATTAACCCGCGTTTGTTCTCTCACCCACTCCTCCCGCCTTCGGTCTCTTGACGTTACACCTATCATTCTTCTTTCCATGGCTCGCTGCGTTGTCCCTAACTTAAGCTGAACCCTTTTCGTTAGCCTCCACGTTTCTGCCCCGTAGGTAAGTACCGGTAAGATGCAGCTGTTGTATACTTTTCTCTTCATTCATTCATGATCATTCGCTGTGTCTGCAGTTAACACAAAAGTAAGACACATGCGGTAACCATTCAATCAATCATGCTGCATTAAGGGGCACTGTGAGGAGGTGTCACTTAGCGGAGACAGCCACTATATTTTGGTGCGGTTTCAGTGGCTTTGCCGCAGTATCTCTGCACCCAGTGCACGCACGCTATTAGCAGGTATTTAGTTGTAGCAGCGTGTGCATTCATGACCCGCCGCGGTGGCTCAGTGGTTAGGGCGCTCGACTACTGATCCGGAGTTCCCGGGTTCGAACCCGGCCGCGGCGGCTGCGTTTTTATGGAGGAAAAACGCTAAGGCGCCCGTGTGCTGTGCGGTGTCAGTGCACGTTAAAGATCCCCAGGTGGTCGAAATTATTCCGGAGCCCTCCACTACGGCACCTCATTCTTCCTTTCTTCTTTCACTCCCTCCCTTATCTCTTCCTTACGGCGCGGTTCAGGTGTCCAACGATATATGAGACAGATACTGCGCCATTTCCTTTCTCCAAAATCCAATTATTATTATTATGTACACGAAGCACTCTAACGAATGGATAGCACAAATTAATTTTACTTCTGCGTGCAAAAATGAATCAACCGCACATGATAGAACACTTTCTGGTGCCCACAAACATGGAACGGAAGATTTAGTATTCTGACGTAACTACGAAATCACTCAAGTGTTCGCCACGATTGCCATGCCTATGCTTGCTGCTAGTGGCACTTCCAGAAACTACACCATTATTGGTAGAATATTGTCTAGTGCCATAGGAATTTGAAGAAGAGAAAAGAAAAACGACTCCGACAGGTCTCATCTGAGAATCAAAGCGAAGTTTTAGTATCCACATAGCTTTTCACGACCATGAGTTTATCACGGTCATGATGCGATTATCACTCCGCCATTAATTTATTTCACGTGGTTACAGGTCGAAGGAGGGACGCTGGGGTCGATTTTATTGACCGAAAGTATCTTGCGCAATGCGTACTGCTTCGATTAAGGCGACGCACTTCCCAAATATAAAAAATGAATGGCGCAAGAGCTTTGCAACAAACCTTCAACTTTAACGACCTCGCAGTGGCGCCGCAGGTTTTTCGTTATTACTGGCCTAATACCAGCAGTCGGCACTTATTAATGATCGCGGCCCAAGTCGTGCTACTTGCAGTGAAAGAGGTGAGCAGCGCCCGCTAGTCGTACACGCAGTAGCCCTTGTCACTCTCCCCCCTCGTTCTATCCCGTTTCGCAAGGCAAGGACCAAACTGAAATCGTGCACCATCGACGTTCGCTTCGAACGGGTCGCCTCGGGTCGGGAGTAATTGCGCCCGTCGTCTTTTCCGGCCGTCCTTAGCGGGGATTTAGGCGTCTCAGCACGCGCCCGGCGAAGGCGACCAGTCACGAGCGCGCTTTCACGCACAGCGCGCAAAGACCCGGTCGCTTTAGCTCGGCGCGCATAACTCGGCATGAAAGGCCGCAACATTGCTGAAGGAACGAGGGACAACTCGAACGCGAAGCGGGAACATGCGGGCGAACCTGCATCTGCTCATTGCCAGAAGATACGGGACAAATACCGAACACTTTCTCCGCACCCTGGGACGGAGGGGCGGCAGCTATGGCTGTGTATTACCTCCTCCCCCACTCCTGACCACCTAACCCACCAGAGTGCCCACTCATTGAACGCCACAGCCTTGAACTGCGACATACCTTGACGCCGGCGACGTTGGCGATGGACGCCATAACCTCCGGATTATGTTCCTCATACACCTCTTGGTTTAAAATAGTTGTTCATCGCGTGCGAAGATGCGATGATGCGACCGTGTGGTAAAACGGAAACGCAGATACAATTCCTTACACTTCTAGACGAATATGTGCTATGGGCGTGCACTGGATCAGAATCAGGATTATTCACACGAGCGCTACTGATATCGAGAAGGTTATGCAGGAGGAGGCTCCCTTTGTTCGCCGACTAAACTGGGACTTTCTGATTAAGTAACAATAAACATATGTAGACGGTTTCTCGCCGCATACGTAGGACATAAGAATGAAAAAAGCATAAAAGGTAATGCTCAAATCATATGTCAGGCATGCAGTAAGACGCTTGTTTAGGTAGGAGGTATCTTTCGCATATTGTAGTGAAAGATCTAAAAAACACAAAATAAAATCAAGCATAAAAAATTTGTATGGATCACAACAGGCAGTATATTCCGCGCCCCACACCCTTCCGACAACACGTTCACGAACGCGCGGTAATGTTGGGATTTCTGTTATGACGCGAAAGGCCATGTCGAGATAACGATAAGCAACTTGGAAAATGTCTACTTAATATCCCTTCTCCTCTTTCCGTCTCCGTTTTAATCTCCTACTCGACGTCATATAAACTACTTAGTAATGAACACATGAGTAGTGCTTCCAATTAGATTCACTCACTCGCACTAAAGTGTGCAATAATTGTTATCCAGGATGTAAAAAACGGCCGTGGCTTAGCTTGGTTAAGCCTGGTGATTGCGAAGCAATAGTGTCCGGAGCTCGCTGATGCTTCCTCTTTGCATTCTGCCGAGCTGCCTTGTCACATGTATTCCTCGTCGTAGCGCTCGCCTCCGCTTGCTTCGCCAGCTGTCGCATGCCTGATAACATGTCGGAGGATTGAAAAAACGGCCGTGGCTTAGCTTGGTTAAGCCTGGTGATTGCGAAGCTTCTCGTTCTTCTTCCGTCTCCGTAGCTCGCTGATGCTTCCTCTTTGCATTCTGCCGAGCTGCCTTGTTCGTAGGCACCATCGTAACATCTGGCTGTATGACTGCCTTGGCGAGAGGAGCGGAGCTGTTTTATACAGCTGGTGTGACGTCACTCTGACCGTAGCGCCCCTGGTGAGAAGAGCGGGAGTTAGGCCGCCGTTGGTGGCTACCGCCTCGCCTCGCGACGGCGTGAGATGGGGCCCCGTTTTTACACAGCTGGTGTGACGTCACACCGACCGTAGCGCCCCTGGTGAGAGGAGCGGTAGTTAGGCCGCCGTTGGTGGCTACCGCTTCGCCTCGCGACGGCGTGAGATGGGTCCCCGTTTTTACACAGCTGGTGTGACGTCACTCTAGGTCACGTGGTGTGACGTCACGCAGCGAGGTCACGCTAAAGGTCAATGGTGCCCACCACCGCCTCGCCACGGAACGGGCTGAAGTGCGACCTAAAGTAGTATTGCTTCTCAATAATAAAAAATAGGTACAGCCTCAAAATAAAGGATATTTATGCCATTAAAAGTGCAGAGCGTTCTGTGACGCGATAGTGTCAAGGCTGCCGTTTTGCAGAAAATAAGGCGTCGTCGGCGGCATTGTGAGCCAAAAGCAGGTCGCCCGCTTGGCCCACCTGCCTCCTAGGTCACGTGACCTTGTCATGTAATTACAACCTGCCCGCGCCTTGGAAGCAAACGCGGTTAATTTATTGATTGGTCGCGAGAGGTTGCTCGCGAAGAGCAGCCTGAGTCTCACAAGCCTCACCGGTGGCTGTGTATGAAACAGCCACCTTG
This sequence comes from Amblyomma americanum, assembly GCF_052857255.1. Lineage (NCBI taxonomy): Eukaryota > Metazoa > Arthropoda > Arachnida > Ixodida > Ixodidae > Amblyomma > Amblyomma americanum. The sequence goes on along the minus strand of NC_135503.1, from coordinate 6,621,279 downwards.
CCAAAATCTGGGCCAAAAGTGGGCTGCGCCACTTTGCCAAAAGTGGCATGAGGACTCCCCGCAATATGAGTGTAAAGTATAGAATGACCAATTCCGCGTGTATGGGCATGTGGGCAGAACCTGGGCGACAGAGAAGGAGCACCTGTTTAGGAGGCACCTGTAATGCTATCGCATTTCACCCTTGTGGGTAGGTTAAGCGTTATGTGATGATGAAAGAAAGAACAGGATGGTGGTGGTGGAAACTTGGGTCCGTGTCTGCGAAGTGACACGCTGAAATGACACATTAACGCTATCGCGTCACACCCTTACAGTGAAGCTTAGCTGCCCACTCAAGATTTTTTTTATTTATACGAATACATGATGAGAAATTGATGCCAAGCAGGGGCGTGGTTACTACTTTTCGGTGAGGGGAACAAAGTCTTGCGAGAACGTGTTAACAACAGTATTGTACTGGATGGCCGGGATACATCAAACCTGGACATTTTGATTTATTGGCTATATCGAACACACTGAATATCCCCTTGAAAATCCTGTATAAAAATACATTTGTCCCTAAATTTCCGAGACTGAGTCCATTAAAAAAATGCGCTTAACATTGAAATCATTTATACACCCCCCTTCGAAATAGTCTCCATTGCAGTCTATACACAGCTTCCAACGCTTCTTGAGGTCTTGGAAACAGTTGGAAAACGCTTCTTTTTGCAGGGCTGTCAGCTCGTTTGTCGTGGCGTCTTAAATGGCGTACACGCTCCCAATCCAGCGACCGTTTAGGGCTCTCTTCACACGAGGAAACAGGAAAAAATCACATGGGGATAGGTCAGGCGAGTATGGCGGATGAAGATGTGCAGTAAGGCTGTGCTTGGCGAGAAATGCAGCACACTGCTCAGAGCAGTGTGCTGCCTTCCGTTATCGTGGAGAAGACTCCATTGTCCAGATGCCCATAAGTCAGGGCGACGGCGTCGCAGTGCATCACGCATGTGTTGGAGCACGTGGATATAAAACTCCTGATTCACCGTCTGCCCTTGTGAGACGAACTCGTGGTGTATGACACCTCTGGCATCGAAAAAAACTATCAGCATCGTCTTTGTTTTGGTCTTCTGTCGCCGCGCCTTTCTCGACGCCGGAGAGCTTGTGGACCGCCATTCGGCGCTCTGCCTCTTTGTTTGAGGATCGTATTGAAAACACCATGTTTCGTCTTCAGCAATGATGCTGTCGACGAATGCAGCATCCTTCTCTGCCTCGGAGAGCAAATCAGTGCTCACTGATGCCCGCGTGTCCTTCTGGTCCTGTGTGAGAGAGTGCGGCACAAGTCTGGCATTCAGCTTTCGTTTCCCCAAGCTCTCGCGAAAAACTTGGGGGCATGTTGTCTAATGTCGAGAGCATCTGATAGCATGCGGGCTGTAATAATGCGGTCTTGCTGTACGATTTCCCTGATCCGAGCCACGTTATTTTCATTCGGTGAGGTTGAAGGACGCCCCTGCCTTGTGTCGTCTTCCACCGACGTTCTCCCCGAAACGAACCTCTTGCGCCGCTCGAAAACTCGCGTCCGTGATAATGTTGTAAAGAAACAAGGAAACAGAGAATCATTACAAATGTCTCGTTCTCGTAAGCATCGCGAAGGAATACGTCTGTGTGGCTGTCTTGCCAAGCTTCACACAGAATTTTATGTTTACACGCTGTTTGAGGTCGACGTCCATCTCTCCACATTCACTCACAGTAGAATGCGCGCACGAATGCGCGCACGCTCGTCCCTGTCTACTTCTATGTCCGTGTGTTTTTGTTGCGCCCCTGTGTCCTCCTGAAAAGATATGAACCAACACGCCCAAATACAAGTACTTCTGACTAGTGACAACGAACTTTTCTACATGTAGTGCCATCTAGCGGCTGCCACAGCAAATAACATAAATAGCTCCGGTTAGCCCGAAAAGATGGCTCTACACCTACACACCAACATTTGTTCTGGAGAATCATTTCTAGAGAAGAAAATAAATCAGTCTCGAAACTTTACGGACTAAGGAAGGTCGTGCAGTATATTGAACTCCAATTTCGCCGTTCATTCGACTAATGGTACTGCGTGGGGTGCCCCTGCAAGTGGCGCTTCCCCTAACGCCGCCCTTCGGTCACTTTTCGCTCGCGGAGACGGGTCGGCTGTAAGGCCTTGGATACCACCCGCTGGAAGCGCTAGCGCCAGGAAACCGCGTGGCGAGGGGTAGGCGCGGTTGGCTTGATGTGTCCTTCAATCTTTTCTACACATTTTCCACGCTACATTTCTGTCATGCGATGAAGCCAATCTAACTAAAGCCCAAAAGCGACTCTCGCCTGGCTTGCTTCAGTCGATTCGCTGCCGAAAGCTTTGCGGAAATCAACTGTACCTTTATTTTAATGGGCGATTATTTTATTTATAGCGTACTAGTTACAGGATTAGATACCTTATGGTCGGCAGTTGTTCTGGAGAACCGTTTGCGGCGGATTCGATCCGAAACAGTTTAGCCCTACCAGCGCCTAGCGAGCAGTTCACTGCCTGCATGCTGGCGGGCAGCCTGGCGTCACTAGCTTTGGTGCAATGCACTCCTGCTTCTAGGCTCGGGATATGGTTTTCTTTTGCCATTTTTATATATCGAATTATCGATATATCGAACTATTCGATCCCTTTCGAGTTCGAAATATCCGAGATCGACTGAATTCTTTTCGGAGCCATGATCACTCTGCTCCGGTGGCGCATCTTGGTGCTGAGGCTTGACTACATAACCAAAAAAAACAACAACAACAACAACAAGCTTCGAAAAAAGATGCGAACATCGTCATAACGCACACTTTAATAAAAAGAATTACTTATTGAACACTGACATGGCTTAGGTTGGGTGGTGCTTCATGGGCTTGCAACCTTGCGTTCCGAGCCTGGGGAACTACACTCCTCAATTTTAATGCCCATGCACACATTTTGCTCAAGTGATCGATTCACAACATTAGGGAGCTAGATGTTGTACTGAGTGATTTTAGAAAATCATTTGATCGTGTCGTAAGCTCTGTGCGATATCCGCATTACCTGTGAAGTAGTAAAATTAATGTGTTATCTTACAGGCTGTACGCCATACTTAGAAATGAACGGTTGGAAATCAAAATGACTAAACAAAGGGTACCATGCAGTAAAGCAGACGATGGTGTGTTGTACACTACAGCACGTGCACAGAGCGGCCAAATATAACTTAATACTTCTCTAAATAACATTGTCAGATGGTGCGAACCATGAAGAACTAAAATCAACGCCAAGAAAACTTCTTTTATCAGAGTTACACGTAAAAAGGTGCCTATCGATTTTTCTTGCAGTTTACCAGGCCCCTTACTTAATGATGGTAAAGTATTTAGGAGTCATATTTACCCATAAACTAAGCTTGGACATTCGTATAAAACGTTCGAACAGCTTGGATTTCTTCGCAAAAAACTGTCACCAACTCCTCCTCATGGAAACCTTAAAGCATATAACATCCTCGTTGGACCTATAGTTGAGTACGGCAGCATCTTTTAGACCCTCATAAATTGTACTTTATCATAAACTAGAGAAAAAATCAAAATAAGGCTCGGCGTTTCATTTTTTCTAGGTACTAACGCAATGACAGTGCAACTACTCTACGTGCTCAAGGGCATATTTCTAGATTTGCTTGCCGGCGATGGACGTCTTCCTTGAAATTTTTTTTTCTACTTTATAACAGCGTAATCGAAATTGATAAAAGGAGTAAATTAAGGCTCATTTTCATCGTTCAGGGCGTATTAATCACGAAAAGTACGTCAGGTCGATTTAAGCCCGATGCGACGCGTACAAGCTGTATTTTTTTTTCTTTTGTATTAGAAGTGTGGAACCGTCTGCCTCGTCAATTGATGGCCGACATCTCTCTCGAACTCTTCCTGGAAAACGTATAATCTTTTCTTGAAAAGACAAAATATCCAATAAAAAATTGCTGTGATGATTCAAGTTATTTTTAGAGTGCCTTTCGACTAACATGTTCAGTTTATTGCATCCCTTCTTGGTTTTTCTTCCTAGTGTTTTTGATGCGACAAATGAATTATATATCGCAGCGCGCATTTCCGTTGATATTAGACGCTTATGTTGTATTTTTGTGTTTTTACCCTCCTTGTTACCATCCACTGTGCGTATGTCCTTCCTTCTCCTATGTTAGACCCGATTTAATATTTATTCTGTAATTGCCCACTTTTCTTGCCCACCCCTGTAGGGGCCTGTTTCAGGCTTGCAGTAGCCTTAAGTAAAAATAAAATAAAGGAACTGAATTTCATTTTCCCCACTTCCAACTTCTCTCTTGGATATTCATGTGTTAAATGCGTCCACATGGCACTGTGAAGCAAAATGAATGGTTGTTTTGGAGGCTATTCGCGTCCGTTCCATCTCCCGCGAAGCTCTCGCACTTTTTTTTTATTTGCCCATCGAAAGTTGGGGAATAGAGGTAGTCACAAAAGCATTCACCATTCTCATGTTCAGCTGCTATTGATCCGCTGGGATTCTGAACCTAGAGTACACGTCGTAAATGTGGCCAAGAATGCCCAACCGTAGATTCTTTTTGAGCTTAAATGACCAGCGCACTGTGGTAATCTCGGAGTCGCCTGTTTATAGTTATGTCTGTATTACATTCACCGACACACTTTACGCACTGAAAGGAAATATTTTGTCACTACCGTGTAATTTTCACCTTTATTAACTGGGAGTGCACCCTGAATGAAAATAGCGAGAGGAAGTGATGCTCTTCGTCGTGTTTTTTCCGGGTCCCAGAATCGCCATCGTCGTGGGGTAGAGCACGGTTTTTTGTCTGCATTAATTTTTTTTTTTTCACTTTTCCTCGAGTGGAGTCCGCGCTTTTCCACGTTCTCACACGCTTTCTCAGTAAAGTGAGAGCACGAGCACACAGAGCTGCGACCCTACGCCCCTCTGCACGCACTGCCATTCATGCGCATCATCCTTCATCTCGGCGCAGCAGACGTGACGCCGACTAATCGCGTTCGGACGCTGCAAGACACGCCGGAGGGCAAGCAACACGCAAGCACTGTCGCTAACAACACGCGCCTCCGGCGGCACGTGAAGGAAAGCAGAAAGCGAAAGTAAAAGACAATAAGAAAGGGAGGAGAAGAGGAGACGCACGCCGACAGAGTCTACTCCCATACACCCACGGCCCGCGATGCTGACCCAGAATTCCGGCAGAGAGTTGCGGCGCTCGCGGACTCGCCTTGTCCCTGAGCCGCAAAGCGAGCGAGCGCACCCCTGCTCCTCCTCCCCCCACGACGAGCCACCGCACGAACCATAATGAACAAGCGAGGCCCTGCCTCCGGACTTGTATTCTTCGCTCGCAGCATCCTTTTCTCGCGTCCACCGAGCCCGTGTCCTTCACGCACGCAGGCGGCGAGACCAATTTTGCGCGGAGGATCACTACGGCGCGAGAAAGACGAGCCGTCTTCTCCTCGACTGCGCCGGGGTCCCCGCCGGCGTGGCCCGAAACGTCGCGCCTTTTCCGGACGGCGCTTGCGGATGCGCGCGCTCTGGGCGGCCGAGGTCGCGAGTCTACCGCGTCGCGCAGCCTCCCTCCCCCTGGGAGGATGCCAGCGTTGTCTCGTCTTGCCAGGAAGAAGGAAGGCGCGAAGTTGGAAGCCAGGGAGGGGGAGTGGGCAGGTATGCTTGACCTTTGAACCGACGCAGCAGCGCCGTTTTTTTTTTGTTTCTTTTAGGAGCGGAGACGTTGGTGCTGCGGTTGAGTCATGGCGCGATGCTCTGCGTGTGTCAGCTGTTTCCTAATTAAGTCACCTTATGCGTTGATGACAAAGTTGAGGCGGAAAGCGTCGCTTTCCCGCTTCTATCAAAGCCCTAAGTGGATGCACTTCACGAGCAAGTTGTGGCCGCTATGCCGTTTCAGTTGGTTTATGATTTATTGGATGTGCGAAATAAAGTAACGAAGCGACGAAAGAAGTTACATTGACGGTGATATTAATTTTGGCAAGGCGCAGACGCAGCATACCTGGACTACGTACGGAGAAGCGATGGAGAAAAAGCAAGCAGGGGGAAAACATGGGGCGACCTCCGTCTTGTCTGGCCGGCTGCTTGAAATGCGCTCAACGATGTAGCCTTCTTACCCGGGCAAAGCGCCGCGAGCCAGGTGTCATCGATAAGATGAAGAATGTGTTGCTCACCATGAACGTTGGCAGTACTTGGCTCGCGGCATGCGCAGCAGTTCTTTGGAGCAAAACAACCGCAGACCGTGAAGTATACCCGTTTTCTTTTTTTTTTTTTGCAGCGTTAGACTTATAAGAGACTTCTGGAGAATCTGTCATTGGCGTCGCCAGTGTTTCACGTCATACCAGGTTAGTCAAAAAAAATATTGTATTTTATGGCATGGCATATGGGGTTTGACGTCCTTAAGCATTACAGGGGCTATGAGGAGCGCCCTACCGGACGGCTGCAGATAAATTTCGGCCACCTTGAATTCTTAATTTGCACTGATATCGCACTGTACACGGACGCCTTGCATTTCGCCTCCACCGAAATGCGGCCGCAGCGGCCAGGATCGGACAACTGTCCTTCGGATCTGCATCCGAACGCTCTAACCAGTGAGCCACCGCTGTTGGTACAAGGGACGCATACAGCTGGGAAGTGGGACTAAAAGATGACGTGAGCGAAAATGCTGTAGCCATTCTGTCGTTCACATAATAAGTGGGGTGCTTTGGTATCTCCGAAATAAAAATCGAGATCTGCTCTAACATCAAAGCTTCGATACGTATTTCACCTCTCGTAACTTGGACGACTGGTTAGATTGCGCACCATGCCCCGTGCTCGACACACAACCGGTGCCTGTGCTCCATGCTGGTGTCAACCTTGAAGACCTCACCTGCGTGGAAAGCTAACCCTCATCCTTTTCTCTTCCTCGTGGTCATGCTACATCATCGCGTTCTGCTCACAGGTATTCGGAAGAGGCCCTTGAATTGAATTGGATGTTGGGGAAAGGAAATGGCGCAGTATCTGTCTCGCATATTGGCGGACACCTGAACCGCTCCGAAAGGAAAGGGATAAAGGAGGGACTGAGAGAAGAAAGGAAGAAAGAGGTGCCGTAGTGGAGGGTTCCGGAATAATTTCGACCACCTGGGGATCTTTTATGTGCACTGACATCGCACAGCACACGGGCGCCTTTGTGGTTCTCCCCCATCGAAACGCGGCCGCCGCGGTCGGGTTCGCACCCGGGTACTCCGGATCAGTAGCCGAGCGCACTAACCACTGAGCCACCGTGGCGGGTCCTGAAAGACTGAAATTGAAGACCGATGCAGGGCGGTGGCACGGCAGGTCGTAGGTAGCGTTTAATTTCTTGACTATCGCCCAAAATAGCCGTTGTGATTGGAGTAGTGCCCGTTTCTTCAGCCAACAATGCCGCGACCCCGGCGGGTGTGGTCCGACTCTACTTGAAAGAGAATGCCTGCTTACGCTGCAAGCCAGCGCATGGCATGTTGCAATTCGCGGGCATTGCAGACCGAGGAAGTGGTGTGCGGTAACGCTGCAGCGGGAAAGGCAAACGAGGGTAGAGACAGCGATGAGGCTGAGGAGGGTATAGGCTCACGAAGCAAAATAAAAGAAATGAGGTTCACCAAACAACTTTCATTGAGGCCTTTCGTGCAGGTCTTCTTTTTTATTTCTGTGGCATTTGGCTTCGTCCTCTTTTGTCTGTAGTTTCGGGGGCTTGTGTCCGAGCGACCGAGCGCGGCCCGGGTACCCGCTGACCCGTCTGGCTGCGGAGACGAATGAACGGGTTTGAGGAGCCGGCAGTGGCCCCGGAGCGCACCGCTTCCTCGTACGACGGTGCACCCTTCTCTGCCCTTTCCTCCTTTCCTTCTTCCGTTCTGACTTCGGGTCTGCGACTTGCGTTTTCTATCCTAGTTTTGCGGGGCATCGAAGGATTTGCAGGTTTGACGGCTGAAGAAAAATATTGTTAGTAAGGATTGCTTTGGCTGTATCTTTCGGCGGAGGATATAAGCGCGAAAGTGAAAGCAAGTGACAGAGATACTTGTGTGAAAATGTCATTCACACAATGTACATGCCCCACACAGGAATTCCTTATGAAAAATAACATTGTGTTCATTTATTTATTTATTTTCGCGTTGTAATCAGTCAATATATGTAACGCTAACTAATGCAGAAAAGCCCTCCCCCCCCACCCCCCCCCCCCCCGAATGGCTGTTTTAAGAGTAACACCGTCTTAATAAAAATTTCCGACGGCACTTAAGATTATTTACGCGCTTTCAATGCGAAAAAATTGTATTTATTCCTTTTTATTTTCTTTTTTTTTTGCTTTTCTCTTCTAATGGCACACCTACTCGTTAGCATACAGTTGTAAGGCAACACACATACTAGGATCACCTTTGTTCGCCCAGAAGCAACGCGGTTTTGCTGCGTATGGGTTGCGTGCTGCAGGCTTCGAAATCTGAAAGTCCTGGGTTTTATTACCAGCACATTCGGCAGAAATTTCATTTTTCTTCGACACCGCCGGGACGTCATCTTAGATTTTCGGGGCTACTGCTGATGGTCAACGCCGACAACGCCGTGTTTCGTTGCCGATGGGCCATATAGTGCTTTCGCATTAGGAATTTCTGGACGCCGACGCAATGCCCAGCCTGGTTTGGCGATAGCACAAGGATCTCGCCGGTCACGCCACGTACGACCTAGCGCTACCACGCATGTCTCACTCTCGAGTCGGAACTGATTAGCCGTGATGTTTCACGGCTCGTCGTTTGAATTTGGCGCGCGCGGATAGTTCGCAGTGCGCCCACGAGGCCCCCGAGGCCGCCACCACGCCTGATAAATTTCTTGGTGAGCCGAAGAACTCCTTGAGCTATCGTTCAAAATTGTTTAACTCGTGAATGAGGATGTGCTGCCTCTGTAATACAAGAAAGAAATGGCGGAAATTTGAACAGGCCATGCTTACATACCCGAAACATCGCAGAAATTAAAAAAAGGGACCTGCATAAGTGCATTGCTGGGTTATTGATTTTGTTCAGTCAGCTCACTTCAGTAGTGGGAGTTGTTTTTGAGAGTTTGTGAGAAGGCACAGTGGTAATCATTTGTTTCGATGAAGGTAGCTCGAGAAATCTGTTATGCATGCGAGTGCCCTCTCTCCGGCAGCTCAATTACAGGATCGTTCATAAATCCGCCCCTGTGCAGTGCAGGTGGATAGTGCAGCATAATCGCTACGCTACAGCCCACCCTCAGTGCGCGTCATAATGACCATGAACTAGTTTATTCCTAATTCAACGAAGGCCATCCGACAAGTCTCGTCGCGACATGGAACGTTCAGATAATTTTTTTTTATTGTCTAGGAAAGCGCATATTTCTATATTCAAAATACATTACCTTACCACAGCTTCTTACCTCCAATCAGCATCTGAAGTGTCAATTCCTCACCGCCGCTATCGGAGCAAAGCAAAGATGTTTTCCAAGGGCGACGCGTGCTGGCTGCATCTAACTGAAACAAAATTCAAATCTCTGCTCACGTGAGAATGAAATACGCCAGGTGCAAATGGTAATCCGTAAGCAGGATGTAAAAATATTCGCAGAATGTTCGGCGGAGTGCTCTTACACCGATCCTTACACGGAAGAGATGCCTTGCCGTGTCGCGTCCGAGGGAGATTACAGATTTTCAAGGATCCAAAGAGTCGCATCGTGCTGACACGCGTCCGCATGGCTGTGAGCTGATTCGGCCCCTGAATGCGTACGCAAGCACTCGAACTGCGCTCGGCCTCGCGGGGCCAAAATTACGGCGGCGCGTTAATCCCGCGGCCAGTGGAGCCGCAAGGACGGCTAATGGCGGCCGATTATCCTTATTATGAGCAGTGATCCCGTCCTGAAATGCGCGTGCCTCTACGGGACGACTGGAAGAGGGGGAGGGGGTTCTAGAAGTGATCCCCGCGTGCCCGGCGGACGCCCCTGCGCCGCGGACACTCGCTACACACGCGCCTTTCGCAACGTTTGCCGATGTAGATCGGCAGATGTGCAACGCACGGCACGCCGGCCCGGGCTTCTACTGCTAGTATGGCGGGAATTATGCATGGCTTCAAGTTCGGCCGAGCCAGCCTAAGACACGAGCTAGTCTATGTGTGTGTGTGCTTGTAAGTTTCGGGAACCATCTACTCCGCTTATCGAGCTCGATCTCATCGAGATATCGAAACCCACCAGCGGCCACTAGCAACTGCGAAGCGGCCATTGCATGCGCAGCCGCCGGACATGTTCTTGAACTGATCGATAAAAGTAAATAAAACAGGGTAAATAGATTAACGGCCGGAAAGGAGAAGGAGTGGGGTGAATGGTTAAATGAAAGGTGAGCGGAGAAACCCGTTCAACGACGGATTGAGATGCGACTCCGGTGCGGGAGTGTGGGGCGTTTATTCTTTATTTCGTGTTTTCAATTTTTTCGTAGCCGGCAGGGAGCCCCTCGGGCTTTAAGTGCGGTGCACGATGAGAGACCTTTACGCAGGGTCAATAGGCGAGCTGCCGCTGAAAACTGGAAGCGGCGCGAGAACGCGTGTAGAGAAGAAGAAAAATGAAATTGGGAATTTGTTGAGCTAGAAAGGTGGCATGTAGGCCAGGGTTTTGAGAATGAACGACTTCAACGGCGGTGGACACGTGTGCCGCGAATCGCCACAGGAAGCGGGAATCGCCGGCGCACCGGGCGCATAGAGTGAGCAAGAACCATGCATCTCTAAAATGCTGCAACCGAAAAGAGCATTTCTTTTTTTTTTCACGAACTACTGTAATATAACTTGTAGGGGATGTCGGTGAGGTCAGGTGGCGCTGACGATAGTGCTTCATCGCTTCTGTGTGGATTTGAAGTTGCACCACTATCAACGCCGTCGTCACCATGTTTGTACTCCAAGGGCATAAATTGAGAAAGTGCGTTGATAATGGGAGAGTTGGTCAGTCATTATCAAGAAATGAATCAACAACATGATCAACCCTTTGTTGAACAAGGTCGTAAACCTTATCGTAGTTCCTGCGCTACGATGTCACTGTAAACAAGCAAATAAAATAAAATATGCAATACTGGAAGCACGGAACAAAACACTGGTAACTGTGGCACTCCAATCGACAGAGCAATGCAAACATTGCATGGGATACACAGAGCATGCATGTACCGCGGAAAACGAGCCCCGAATGAAAATTCACCACGTACAAAGGCTTATTTATTCTCTCAAGTGTCCGGCAAAAAGAGAAACCTTCTATTGCGAATAGCACGCATTTATAACACATGTGCGTTTGCTACACTCCCAAACTCTTACTAAATGACAGCGGTATGCACTGTATACTGCGGGCAAGTTTTTCGATAGCGCTCCTGGAAGAGCTCAAAAGGGCTCTTGGCAGTGTAGAAAAAGCTCCCCCCGATGCCGTCCACCGAATCCTGCCATGCAAAAAAAATGCTTCATGTAACCCATGCCGGACACAGTGTACGTATTTCTACGTCAACTGAGCGGCTGTCCATCTTTTTATCGAAGCATTAAATGTTTATTGCTTAAATAATATTTAGCAAGAGCTCCGTAGGTACAAAAATGCATTCGGGACTTCTCACCGGGACGTTGACTGGTAAGACAAAGTGATTGTCTCGGTCAGCCTGATACAAACGAATTCTTTGATGCTATTATCGATCGGAATTTCTGATCAGATTCTGACGCAGAATTTAGATTAGGCGCCATATGGGGTTATTGCGAACAGATCCTCACCAGCACTTCGTAGATGCAGGGCCGAAGGTATCTTCGTTGCATGCATGAAATTGTACGAACTTCGTCCAATGTATGTTGAGTCTCAATTTAAAGAACTTTCGTGAGATGTAATAAGCAATTCACTGTGAAAACGCACCTTGCCAGTTGTGCATTTTTCTTCAACGCAAAATAAGCAAGTGCAAGTATATGCACCTGCAAAACTATTTGAAAAGTTGACCCCATTCTGACATGAGTAAGTATTCCTTCGCGGCCGAATGTGCGACGTTGTGAGAGGAATCACAACCACCATACGAGAAAATCGCAGAAGACGATGCGTGGAAAAGACGACCTCATTGTTTTCAGTTTACACCTGTGCACACAAATTAGAAGTCTGTATACATATTTAAGTAGCGAACGGAAATAAAATTTATGACCACGGAAGAACAAAAAAGGGCGCAGTCTTATCAGCTGAGATTAAAACAACTGTGACTGACAAGCTTTTATAGGGTTTTTTTCTTCGAAGCAGCATAACGTATTAACAATCGCTCTGGTCTTGCTGACCTAATTTTCCATTTTCGTCATTCACTCGTTGCACAAAGGCTTCCTTACCTAGTGTCATTGACTCTTAATTCCGTTCAAAGTGCGTCGACTGTCTACCGCTCGGTTTTACACACAGGCCGTTTTCACAACGCCAGACAGCGATTTCTTCCTCGTCTTATCTATTCCTTTAATCGGCCGCTGAAAGCAGAGATTTTGATATTTTTTCGAGATTTTAGAGTCGTGCAACGTAACTGCGGCGCGTAGTGACTCGCGCATAAGTTCGGCATCAGTTTTATTACTGGACAAAGAAAGCAGGTCATTAGGAATTCGTAGGCTGTGCCTTATCACGATCTATTCACGTTTTCACGAGCTATAATCACGTATCGCGGCTTCTCGCCTCTCCTCTTTTTTTTCATTTGTCTCAAGAATACATCCTCATCATATCATGTGTTGTCTCAACTTTTTTGACACATGCTGAATAGACGCCCACAGGCTCACCAACGAGAGGTGTACGTGTTTCGCAATATTCCTTTCTGGCTCAGATGAGGTTGCCACCATCGACGAACAAGCGCGAGCTTTGCGTGAAATTTCCAAAAGAAGAGCAATCCTACCGGGGCTGACCCCCGAAGCTGTCCACCCTAACGTCCCCATATTGGATGAAATGAGGCGCCTCATACAGGATGCGAAAATCGCCAACAGAGCTTTCAGAAAAACTTCGTACTTGAAGAAAAATTCAGCCTCGCCCGCACATTGAGCACGGGTACCCCTTGTGTAGGGGGTCCTCTGCCAACTAATGGATGGAAATTTTGCGCACATAACAAACATGGTCAAAAATGGGGACACGCGCCTGTGTGTCCCCTTTATTGTCCATGTTTGTAATGTGCGCGTAGTTTCCATCCGTAGTGAACAACCAGCTCGCCCAAAACGCAACGATGCTTTACCAACTAACCTGACCGGGTCGGCTAACAAATGGTAGGGCGTGGCCAGATTGAACTTAAACTCGGAGCGGAAACGGTGTTAGTGCAGTGTGTTTAGGCGAATCCCCAAAGATGGAGTAGAGTTGAAATAGGGGAGTAATAACTCATTAGCATCTACCCAAACGCACCATTATATATGGCTGGCTACAAAGTAAACTTCATAGCTTCCCTGTGTAGCCACAGGGCTGCGCTTGAGTGGATGCTAATAAATTTTAATTACCCCCTTATTTCAAACCTACATCGCTTTCGCGGAATTCCTTAAACGCATTGAACATAATCAACAGGTTTAAGCACACCGTTTTTTTTCTCCGAATCTCGAGCCATAGAATCGTGAGAAACGGTTGGGCAGGAGAGGGGAAGCAGAGGTTTAATTCTGCGCGTTTTTTTTTTTGTCGAATGCAGCTGTAAAACTATTGTAGGCGATTATAGGTAGGGATGAATTAAAGGCAGGATGCTTTGTTACTGCTTTGATAGGCTGTTAAATAAAGAAAAGCTAAGAAACACTTGGATAAAACTCTTCGTATACCACGCAGTCCATTTTTCTTCTCCTTCAATCGTCTTCCTCCTTAAAGTTGTCCAACAACTTCGTACTTTCCGCTGCGCGAGCTCGCCACGCTTCGCTAACACAATGGGGAAGGGCAAGGGAGCGTGCTGTTCCGTGATTTCCTTAAACGGACTTTAACGTGGTGAAGAGAAGACTACTGGATCCGAGGTCGCGTTAAAAACGCATTTAAAATGTCCAAAGCTTAAGGAGCGCTCCTTCTATGATAAATGCACTCTGCGTGCCGCCCTCCCGCAACAAACCCGTTGCTCCGCCGTTATGCGCACTTATCGCGTCACAAATCAATACAACGTCGGCGCGTTCTCGCACTTCGTTTGCTCGGATTTTTTTTATTTACTTTATGCTTGCCGTTAGCTTCTCTTAAGCCTTTAACAACGCGGCTAAGCCGCTCAGAGCTCGCGACCGAGGCGGAAAGTCAAAGTCGTGACGAAGGGATGCAACCCTGCTGCGCTGGCGAGCACAATGCGATATAAAGTGCGAGTGCGGGCAGTGGGCGATTAGAAACCGCGCAGACAGCGATCGCGCGGTGAGAAAAACTAATTGCTTCATGGCAGTGAAGTTTACAGCACCTTATCTATAAAACAAAATAATAAATCCACCACCGGAATATCAGGTTGCCTGATACGAAAGTCGATATCGAGCTCTTGGTTTCAACTGCTTCGTGTGTGGTCAGCCTTCTTTTCATAACGCTTAGGTTTTAAATGACCGAAGGTTTCGGCGACGAGGCAAATGTTTCAATGTTGCTCAAGGTTGTTCCTGCTCTCGTGCGTTACAGATAACGAGCGCAATGTGACACTGATCTCCGCCTGTGGTGTACGAGGTGTTCGCTAGGCTGCATGCTTATCGAAAACTGAGGCTTCTTCAGTAAAACAGATAGTTGAGCGAGTTGGTACATACTTGAACAAAAACAGCTCAGGAACAGGTCCCGTCTTCTTTCTTCCCTTACAAAAATTTCTTTAGACAGTCTAGAGGCTGTTCATTGAGTTCTGTCTATAAAGTCTGTAGATTCTCTATAGACTGACCTTAGAGAACTGTCTATAGGCAATACAAATCCTATAGAAAGTCTATAGATAATCTATAGGTTTATGGCCATACACTTTTAGTAGACTTTTGTCTATAGACTATGAGTAGACAAAACGAAATATCTATTGGAAGGCACTACAGTCTATAAGGAGTCTATAGACTGTCTATAGACCATTTTTGTGAGGGTTGTCCCTGTTCCTGCGCTGTTTTTGTTCAAGGTTCCTTCTTCCTTTATCTATGCTTCAATTAAAGGTAAGAAAGATGAGAAAAATTACCGGGGGCACTTAAAGAACTTAGGTGCGAGTAGTGCAGAATCGTTCCAATTCTGTTCCAATTCCAGGCTACAAACGGGAAGTTGGCGGAGGCTGCAAACGGGAATATTCTTTAACCTACATATACTTAGCAAGATGTATCCTACACAGTATAGGAATACATGCCCGTGGTGCGGGGCAACCCCCACGCTTTACCATATAACCTGGGAATGTAAGCGAAACTACACGTTCCGCCAACACATAACCCCGAGTGCGGGGCAGTGGGAGAGCCTGCTCACCAGCTGCGAGCTCGCCGCCCAAAGGGCAATGGTGCAGCACGCAAGCGAAGCAGCGCGACTCAGTGGAGCCCTGGACTAGGGGCCCAACCCTGCTTTGAAGGTCAACAGTCTGCAGCGATGCAGACGAAGACCGAACGCTAAACCCTTAATGGACCAAATAAAGTTTTTCTCTCTCTCTCTCCAATTCCATTCGAATTTCATTGCAATTCTCTTTTATTACAATTCTATTCTGTTTTTACTCTGTCTATGATATTCATTTTTAATTGGTGCAGTTGTAAGTACTAGTCACTTCGCATTTTCCAGCCTGTGATGACATCACATCCTTCCCACCAATGGTGAATTTTGTAACGCCGCCACTTCTTCGTGTCGACCAGGCAGCTAATGCTTTCGCATTCATAATTTATTCATTTATTCATCTGCCTACGTTTAACCCTGAGGGCATTACACTAGATAATTTTTTTTTACAAAAAAGTTACATATGATCATGCGAAACAAAGGTAGAATCGTCAAGGAAAAAAAAATGTCAGAGCATGGCAAATCGTTAAGGTAAAGGAGAAAAGAGTAAAATGAAACGCTGCAGCAAGAATATGCTATTGGAAGGTAAGAAAACAGATCAATATGAGTAAAAATTCAGCTAATATATAACGAAGGAATCTTGCCATTTATACTTGCACGATCAATGAGAGCTTGTGATTTCAGCGTAATAAAGTACAGCCTCATGACCGCAGAAATAGGGAGAAATAGTCCTCGTTCACATTCTGCACTGTGTTTCAGCTAGGCAGGCTTCTCTGCAGTAAGTACGGAACGCATTTAATTTGAGGGAAAGCATTATGGTGTGCACGAGCACGATGTCATCGCTTAAATAATCTCTATTAATCCTCAAATATAATGCGGTTTCTTGATCCAAGAAACAAGAACGAGTACGTAAAGCTGCGAGGACACCGTTTACAATCCTACACTAAGCAGTGGCAGCAGCCTCGATGTCGTGCTTAGCTTGATTCTCGCCCGTAATTATCGACTGTCTTCATCCTCAGTGCCAGTCATGAAACGTGACGACGTCACACAGAAGCACCGTTTTTCGATGGCTATTACGTGGGTTTTTACAGCTCTTCTGGCTTTTGTCATGGGTCCTGCCTTTTCTTGTTGCTGATGTGTTTGTCGTCGTCATAGTTGCTCGTTGCTGCCGATGCTGACATCGGTCATAGCTCTTCTATCGGGAGGGTGGTTTGGTTTAGGGGGGGGGGGGGGGGGAGGTATTAACGTCCTAAAGCGACTCAGGCTATGAAGGACGCCGTAGTGAAGGGCTCCGGGAATATCGACCACATGAGGTTCTTCAAAGTGCATTGACATCGCCCAATACACTGGCCTCTAGAATTTCGCCGCCATCGAAATTCGACCGCCGCGACCGAAATCTATCGGAAGGGCCGCGGGTCTCATAGCGCAGCTAAGCCAAAAAAAAAAAGCTTAACGAAGATAAAAAAATTGGCAGTGGCTTAACTCGGCTATGCCACGATATACGTAGCGAAAGCTAAGGCATAGCTTGGTTAGCCTTGGTTAATCTTGATTGCAAGTCCAGGTTAGTCTGGTTGTCTGGCTAGTTGTTTTCACGTGGTTCGTCAAGCGGTTGGTCACGTGACCAGTCACGTGGTTGGTCGCGTGGTGCGGTGCGACTACGGTGGGAATGCGAGCACGGCGAAACTGCGAGTTCGTAGCCAATGTAGCTTTCGCTACAAAAGAAAAAAAATGTTAAAAGCCACTCTCCATTCTTTTGATGGACCAGTATTCCACCAGCATTCCACGCCGGTACCAGACGGCGTTTTGTTGCTTCAAGCGTCTAACTGTCGTAGCCCTGTGCGAACCCAAGTGCATCCGGCAAGTAATCAGTGATGGCGTCAGGTGGGATTTTCCCACAACCTACCAAAATGTTCTGCAGCGCTTTGTCCGCTGCACCAAGCGCTAGCGACGATTTCTTCTTGGCCGCCTCTGCTCACTCCGATGCCTCAGCCCGCCGCACCAGGCCATGGACCTTTGCTGCTGACGGCCCGTTGGGGCACCGCTGGTCTGGCCCCGTAATTCAGACCGCAGGGGGGCGGCACGGGTCACAGAGGGGCCGCGTACATTTCGTCCATCGCGGTGCACAGATAGTGTGTAGATAGTGCATATACGAGTGGGCGCAGATACACATCATGCGCCCGCACCTGGCGGGCCGTATGGGCATCCGGAAAACGCGAGAAGCGCTGCTCGAAGAGGAATTTTGATACAGCCTCCTGCACCGCAAACATGGACCATCCTATTTCAACCTTAATGTCTTCCACAGCTACGTGCTTCAATGATGGTGATGCCGGTGATTATTATAATAATTATGATGATTTTATTGCGGCATTATAGGTCAGGATCTTTCTTTAAGCGTGTACCTTTTCTAGAAATTTTCTAAGCAACGTAATGGCGCAAGCAAAAAGACTTCACGACTCCAAGAATCCTCATGCAGCTAAATATCACGGATAACCCATAACGAAACTGGCAAAAAGCAATCTGATGCTGGCTGGGCGCCTCTTCTTTGGGGTCAAGAGGCTGTCGGTGATTGTATCCTTTTCTTGTTTTCTTATTTTTTGAAGTTTTCATTCGACTTCAGTGCTGTTCATTTATATTTCTAATTCGGCATCATGCGGTACTGAGGGTGTTATATTGAGTTCAGGTTAGTTTTTTCAACCCACTGTCGAGCTAAGACCGTCATTTTCTTCGGGTATCTAAATGTTTTCGGACGGGTGTCTACAGCTAGATTCATTTCCTCTTAGACAAACCCGCCTTAACCCGAAGTTGTTTGTGACAGGTGGGTCATGTGAAACGCATGGGCAGAACATCTTTACAGCATGCCCGATTCAAAAAGCGCCGTTAATACGACTGTTGAGTTATCATCCTTGAGAATCTTGCAGGCTCTAGCTCCATCAGATGCATGTCTTAAAAACAATCTCTGTTTTTTCTTCTAGTGCATGACGTGAAATCGGAAGAAGTTGCTTTCCGGTTTCGATGAATGGACTGGAAAGCAAAACGCTAGAGAAAAAGGAACAAGCCAAAGGTTTCGTAACGGGCACCACCGGTTTTCTCATTTGCCATCGAAAGCTGACGTCGGACGACTCCATTCACGGACCACAGATTTCGCTTCGCCGCTCCTCGGGTTTGCGGAAACCGCAGAGCGCCGCGGCGGGCGGCTTGTGAAAGACAAGGCGCAGACTCGCAAAGCGGAAGTTTCCCGGCGCGAGATGGATCCGTACTTAGCACGCGCACGTGCGGCCCGCCGCAGAAAGCGCGCGCACAGCTGAGCGCGTCGCGCGCGCGCTGGGATTGTCAGGAGGCAAAGTGGGACGGCGACCTTCTTCGACGCGTCATGCAGGGAGACGCCGACGCAAGACGGTTCCGCCGCAGAAGACTTCACAGAAGAGTTGCGTGCAGGCCGAACGAAGCGGGCGGGAGCGTTGCAACTCGAAGAGGGAATTAGAAGCGGTGCTCGCTTCAACGTCCATCCGACCATGGAACCCTCGTTGTCCAAAGACAAGATCTTTTTTTGGTTCCTCTGGCATGCGAGGGCACATCCTTGTTGATACACATGCCTCTTTCTTAAGAACCAAGTGTTACGTTTAGCAAACAAACCCTGTTGCGTGAAACTTCCTTCGCATTCCACCAGAAGTTCCATGAGCGAACTGAGTCGCAGCTGAGGCTAGGAAATTCTGTAAACGTCATCCTGAGGAGGAAATAGTTTGAAGACTAGAGCAGTGCTTTTGATGGCCCTGACTGAAGACACTTGCAAAACACAGAGGAATTACAATAGGTAACGTAAGGATGTCATGCAGCATTCACGCTCTCAACAGAGGGAGTTAATAGTGAGAGTTACTTTTATTTTTCACTCAGTTGGTAATACTGCAGTCTAACTTGCCTTTATGCACTTTCATCACAAGCATTCTTTTGTGCTCACAAACATTTTCATATGCGTCGTTACCATGCACTTTTCATGTCATCTACGCTTTACAGTAAAGTCTCCTATATTTCGTCCTTTATCCCTATTCATCTAGTTGTTTCAAAAGAGAAGCACTCAGTAATTTTGCCGGAGAAGCCGGCCTACTCCCAGCCGGGTTACCGCGAATATGAACTGCAAGATATGATCAATTAGTTAGACAGGGAGAGCAGAACGGTGGGTCTAAAATTAACATGCAGAAAACCAAAGTAATGTTCAACAGTCTAGCAAGTGTACTACAGTTAACAATTGGTAGCGAAGTACTGGAAGTGGTAAGGAAATACGTCTACTTAAGGCATGTAGTGGCCGCTGATCCGGATCATGAGAGGGAAATAACTAGAAGAATAAGAATTGTGTGGAGGGCATATGGCAGGTTCTCTCAGATCATGAATGGCAATCTACCAATATCCTTCAAGAGAAAATTATACAACACTTGTATCTTATGGGTACTCACATATGGAGCAGGAACGTGGAAGCTAGCGAGAACTGTTCAGCTAAGTAAAGGACAACGCAGCGAGCCGTGGAAAGAAAAGTGTTAGGTATAACGTTAAGAGACCGGAAGCGGGTAGAGTGGGTGAGGGGAATAATGCGGGTTAGTGACATCCTAGACGAAATCAAGAGGAAGAAATGGGCTTGGGCAGGGCATGTACTTCGAAGGCAAAATAACCGCTGGTCCTTAAGGGTAACGGAGTGGATTCCAAGAGAAGGCAAGCGTATCAGGGATTGGCAGAAAGTTAGGTGGGTGTATGACATTAAGAAGTTTGCGGGGATACGGTGCGGACAGCGGGCAAAGGACAGGGTTAATTGGAGAGACATGGGAGAGGCCTTTGCCCTGCAGTGGACGTAGTCAGGTTGATGGTGATGATGAATGTTTTTCCGACGGAAGCTATGTCCTTGGTGTCTTGATTAGGCACGGCTTGTTACTAAGGCGGCTCTTCGAACTGTATTGTATTAAATAACTTACGCGTAGCAATAAAAAACTCTACAGCACGTTGTGGCCAAGCCACTTTTCTTCTTTATTTTATTGGGGGACAAGAAGCAGCAATTATATATGATAGTGGGACCACTGAATGCTTCGGCGAGCAAATCAGTGGCTGTCGTCAGCTCCCGAGTGGCAACAAGGAAAAGTTATGTTCCTTTGGTAACCACAACTTCAGTGGCCTTTCTAAACTGAATATTAAAAACGAGACACCGTGGCGTGGCTCCACCGAGAGGAGCATGAGTCTCGATAGTGCAACGCCTGCCTTCTTGCTTGTGAAGTACCGACAAACTCATTAGGAGGTCCGCTGAGATCGTCAATTCCCCACAGCGCACACTACAGACACGAACAGAAAGATACACACCACTAAGCGCTGTGGTGTGTTTCTTTGTGCCCGTGCCTTTTGTGCGCGCCGTGGGGAATTGAAGCATGTACAGCCAACTAGCCCAGCAGTTCGTCACTGAGAGCGCTTTCGCTGCATCAAAAATGTGCGCGAGCAGCGACTGTTGAATCGTGCTGGAAGGTTCTCGCTATATCGCATAGGCAAAATTATAACATTACGTTGAGCAAAGCGAAATCTGTAACAAGATGGAAACCTGGCAATACAAAGTGTACAGCACTCTTCTCGCGACGCGTACTGAACGGAGCGTCTGCTCCGTTGCACGGAATTGCGAGGCACTCAGCCGCAGGGCACGGGGCGAAAGGGTGATGCGGAACTCGCGGGTCCGAGGTTCAACTCGATTACTCAAAGGTCGCCCCTCGTGCCACTGGTTACTGAGCACGCAGTTTCGCTTTCTACGTGTACTGTTTGCTCTGTTATTTTCGCTCTCTCGCTCACGCGGCACGACATCCGTGACACACAAATACGATACCCAAAAGTCCCCCTCCTTCCACCCTTTGCCTGTTCTTGCAGACCCCCCGCGTCTCACATCACCGAGAGTTCATCCGAGGCTCGCTGGCGCTGACAGTCGAAGAACCGGAGTGCCGATTCGCAAAAGCAGGGTTACGACGGCCGTGCGAGCCTATCTTTCCTCGCGTCTACAACCCTCGGCACAGACATGCATGACTCACATGCTGCTAACAGAAGCAAAAACTGAAACACGCCAATGGGAGTCAGGTTTTCAGTCAAGCTGCATATATGTCTGGAGCCCGGATTTGATAGCGCTTGTATTTCAAGAGACCTTGCACCGCTCGAGGGCGTGTGGTCATTACGCCATCTGTCAAAGTGCAATTACGCGAAGCAACAGCGCCCTTTCCCGGAGGCGCCAACGAGCGCCCTACTCGAGCGCTAGGCTGCAGCGGAAACGCCGCGGAATATTCAGAGGAAATAAGCCGTCGTATTAACTTCGTGTGGCATCCGCCTTTTAACGCTTTCACCCGGACCACGGGTTGGCATTTGCTTAATTCTACGCACATGAAATATTTTCAACGTTTCCGCGTGTAATGTCTTCGAGGTGAATCTGAGGCTAATTTTCAACGTTGGAAGAAGCACATATGAGCCGCTATGAAGAAACAGCAGCGCTTCTGAAGCGATAGGCACACTAGCGCGTGCCATGAAAGCGCATATTGCGTTGCCAATCCGCGCTCAGGAAGGTTGATGCTGACAAATCACCGCGATCCCTGCGGTCAGCATGATGCGCACGTGCGCCATCTCTTTAGCAGGCTGACGACGATTGCGCCTCGAGCCACGCGCATGAACCAGCAACGCGCGCGAGGCTGGTCGCCTGCTGGGCGCACGCGACAATTAAAGCGCACATTGGTGCACGTGCGCTCTCGTAATCGACGTGCCTGCATCGGAGATGCGCAATCGTCGCCCCCCGGTAATCGACGTGCGACGCGGCGGAGCTTCTCACGCATTCCTGCGGTTGACCTCCCCCTTCCTTCCACCTCGATTCCGTGACTCCTTGCCCTGCTGCAACTTCCCCGCCAATGATGCGATAATTACTTTGGCGTACACTCGCAACTGTACGGTCCGAGGTGGAGGAAGCGCGGCTCGGAACGAGCGTAGCGGTTATTCAATTCCCTCGCTTCGGGTGAACGTTTGGCCGTGGGGTTCGAAATCTCGGCCGTAGAAGAAGCGGCGTTCTTTGCTAAAGGAGGTGCGCACGCGTGAATCGTAATCGACGTTTGCCGTGATCGCAGTCTTCTTTGAAATGTGCACTTAAAAGCTTGCTTGAGTCTTGAATCTTATGTAATTAGAACTTTTACGAGTAAAGTGCAATCGTTCAGGTTCACTAGTGTACTCAAGTGGTATCGATTTTTCAGGTTAAAACGCATAGCGCTCACTTTGCTCTTCAACAGTGTCCATGCGGTGAAAGGCTGCCATTTGGTTCCTAGGCTGTGTTATGTTCAGCGTCTCGCTGTCAGATTTACTTTTCCCGATTATCGTAAGCCCTCCTGCACCACTAACATGCTTAACAAGCTAAAATTCGAACCCCTGCATGTGTGACGACCGATCATCAGACTAAACAGAAGCGTACTAGTCTTTAGTCGGCATCCTTCCTTGTCCTATTATAACATCAACCATTTCAGGAATTTTAGTCACCTCATCTTTAGGACGATATCTACACGGATCCGACATGGAGTGCCCTCTATATGTATAGGATTTTATTACCAGCAGTAAAGGAGAGACTTTTTTCCTTACAGTCTTAGCAGCCTCTTTTATACCCTCATGTACTAAAGATTCTTTATTGAATATATCAACACAATAGATTTACTACGTGATAATTGCTTTTTTTTTCAAAATCACTTAGGTGCACGAGGCTAAAGTATTTCATAACAGTACGACCCTACTTTACCCTACAACAGTTTTTTCAAAAATCGTTTTTTTTCCTCACACGACTGAGCAGTAGATTCTGTATTGTTGAATGCTGAAATATGAACAAATTTCAAGGCTTGTTGTTGATACATGGTATTGCTCTCCTGCTTGATCAGCGCTACCTGCATGCAGTACTTTAAAATGAATAAAAAGGTAAACGTGGAGAAAAGGCCCTCCTTTTCGGTGCATCCCAATGATTACGCACCGAGAACACCTTCCAATACGACAGGGTAGATTATGAGCTTGACGGCGCAGAAATACGTAGACCTCACAACATTAGGCAACTTCATGGCCCGGAAATACTATACCGCCCTACACGTAGTAGCTTGCGATGTAACCTGGTGGTATGAACGGTTCATTATTGGTTCAAAATAACTGTGTGCGTTTCATTCTAATTACAACCGCACTCCAAGCATAGCTACACTGAAATCTAGACTTTCTCTTCCTTTGCTGTCACTTCGTCGCGAAGTGTCTCGTATCGCTTTGCTTCACAAATTGCACCATCTCCCCATACTGCGCCGTATCCCACAGCCATTTTTTGTCTCCCATCGTACTTATCAGCCTCATAGAGTCAGCTTTGATTCTTGCAATACCAAATATTTTTCTCATTCATTTTTGCCGCGTACCTCACGAGACTGGAATCACCTTTCCGCCGATATTGCCGACCTTAATAATTACGAGATGTTCCGCAAAGCCATAGCTAACATTGTATACTCAGGTGTAATTTAAATTTGTCTCTCTGCTGTATTTATTTCAAATTTTATTCTTGTTTTTTCCACTCCCCCTCTGTAATTCCTCTGGCCCTGAGGGGTACAACAAAGAAACAAATAAATAAATAAATAAATAAATAAATCAACAAACAAATCTTCATACAAATAAATGTTCAAATCAATCTTCAAATAAATAAATAAATAAATAAACAAACAAACCAATTAATAAATAAACAAACAAATGAATAAAAAAATAAATAAATATATAAATAAATAAATAAATAAATAAATAAATAAATAAATAAATAAATAAATAAATTATGCATACTGCGTAGAATTTCGCGTTAGGCTCTTGTTAGTCGCGCCTCGCACGAAACGTGGGGGTTGAGAATAGCATATGAAATCGCCAGTTATTAAAGCAACATGTGCGTGTTCATTTTATTTACAGTTACATTTAGGCAAACAGGAACCAACAGTTTACGATGCATCGAACTCGTACCAGGCATAACGTTCATTTGAAACTTGCAGCCTTCGGATAGAGTGGAGCCTCCCGAGTTGCTTCTCATAGGCATCCCAAGAAAGTAGGTTGCATTTTCATATTCATGTAATGATTCTGTTATTAACATATGACACTCTGTATACCATCCTGATGCTGCTGTCAAGTCATTGTAGGGTGCGTCGACCCCTGTCAAGCCTTCTCTCTGGCTTTTTGTCGACGCACCCTACATCCTCAAGATGTTGAATAAATTGAAAATTGAATTGAATTGAATTACAATAAACATTTAACTCTGGCGCCTCCTTTACCTCACGTGGTGGTTACATTGGTTTCAGTCGAGTGTTTTCGAGAGATGGCTCTATGTCAGGCACGCCGTCTTCGGTCGACCACGCTAGGCGCCGCTTTCGTGAGCTGCACGTAGGTGCTCATGAGCGCGTCCTTAACCCGCGATCGCCCTCTTTTCTTAGGTGGCAAGCACCGTTTGTGTTATGCAGTCACACGGCTGGAACCTAATGAAAGCCAAATAGCGATGCATTAAATTCGTGAGGGCCAGCTGCACTCCTGCTTCTTTTTGCTTTCTCCTTTGTGTTTACGCAGCCCATGCAAGCGGTCCCTCCAGCCACGCCGTTCATCAGCGGAACGCAATTAATGAAACACCCTTGGAGGATCCACTGTAACGCACGAGCTGTACTTGAATGCAGTCGCGTCGTTATATGCCTCCAGGGCCAGGAGAGCAGCGCCTTGGCTGTGTTCGCATCCAATTCCAAAGGGGTTATTTACACCTTCTGCCATGAGCCGAGCATATGGGCCGTATTTTACGGTCCTGCAAGCGCAGGGGTGCTCACCCTTCATTTCTTGTTGCTCATGCTATTTAATCGTTCGCATCAATTATGATAATCTCTCAGATCACAGCCGGCAAAATGGAATTATTTGTTCCTTTTATTTCTTTTTGGCAAGAACGAAACTAACGGATGCCGAGTGTCTGCTGAGTACCTTGTGCACCTCCCCCCCAGGCGCTAACATATGCTTTGAATTTTGGACAGCTGCTCATTTATTAGAGCTCACTGTTAGCGGACGTTAGGCTGCTTCCCTTTGGATGTAATAGCGGACATGAAGGACACAGGAGAACCCGTGCTCTCCCGATCGCTTCTTCTTTTTTCCATCTTTCAGCGGAAAAAGAACAGGTTCTGCGGAATTTACCGCTGTTCTCTCTTTTCTCCGAGAAAGCGTGGGCAGAAGAAAAATTTGGTCACGAGTGGGATTCGAACCCCCGACTGCGTGAACAGATCGGTATCGCTTGCCGCTACTGTAGGCCAGAGCCATTCGCCTCGCATGTTAAACTGCCAGCCTCATGCACTGTATTTTGGATATCGTCGACTTTTCATAAACTTTCATCCGCTTCCAAGCGCAAGGGAACGCGAGTAGTTGCCCCCCCCCCCCCCCTTGATTTTGATTTTGTGTCCCTCTTTATGCAAACGTTCTTATCAGTACCATAGTGGCACCGCAAGAGTTAGCATAACTTCCTTCGTGTTTTAACCCCCTCTCCTTCCCCCCTCTAACGGCTTGTTTCCCTTGCACTCATAATCAGCCTACTCTTTATTCAGTCATTACCAGTGCGCTAGGATGCGCTGGAGACCCTAAATGCGTCTTGTTTCATTTTCAGCTTGTGTTAGATGTTTGCTTTCTCTTGAGTTTGCTATAATTCGCCGCGGAAAGGTGAATTCTATAATCCGAGTTACTGCTTTAAAATGCAATAGCCACCATCAATGAAGTTAAAACTAACACCGAATTAACCCCTTATGTAATACCCCCTAATTATTGATATTTAAGGTAATAAAGTGATGTGATGTGATGCTACCATTAGGCTGCGGTGCCATAATTACGGCAAGGTGGCGGCAATAAGCAGCGCTAAAAAAATATGCTTCTGTCCTTCAAAAGCCAGCTCTTCAATTAGGCAAGAGTAAATTGCTCAAGAGCTTTTTGATGCTTATGAAATCTTAGAGTGAGCGGCACAAAAACGACGTCACAATGATGGGGCAATAGAATATTGCTAATAAGGAACAAGTACAGGTGGAAAAGAAGGAGCAAATTACAGATAACAATGCGTATCATTCTATTGTATTGCAGAGTATTAGTATTTATAAGCATTGTATTGCTTTCTTTGTATTGTGTTTATCTTGTTCTCCCCTCCTCCTCCCTATCTTGGTGTAATGTCACTATAGAGGCACTGAATGGGCAAATAAATTACGGTGAGGTATGCACAGTGCTGTAGTAACGAGATACAAGAGCAAGGGCGCATGACGAGCTTCAAGCTTGTTGGGCTAGCTATTGAAACATAATAAGGCTCATTACGTTTCACCAGCTAGCCAACATCGCTACCACAGAACGCGCTGTTGCCCGGATGCAAGACGGTTCTCCGGCTCTCGCTGTGGATAACGAGCTGTCGGACGGCACAGAAACTTCCCTTGAGTGCGCATACAACGTGTTGGTACTGGAAAATGTTTCGTTCAATCACCTCACTTACTCGTCTCCTTCAGACTGCCCGCATCGGCTCGGATTTGTCAACAAACCGCGGTCAGCTACCTGCGTGTTCATATTTATTCAACGTCTAACGCTATTTTCGGACCCCATAACTTGTTGTCGAACTGCAGATTAAAAGCGGGGCAATGCCTGAAAGCTTGCTTTTTAGGGCTCGATATATATAGTTTTGCTGAATGGAGGATTATTTGTTCACAGCTATTAAGAACGTTCACCGCTCGGCACTGTGCACGAGACTAACAACCGAATGTGCGCATGCGTGCTATCGCCGGCCGATTGCCCAGATATTTACTTTATCATCCGTTAACATTCCGGCTTCCAAAGGAGGAATATCGATATTGCTCAAAGGCCCCTTAAGAAGATCGGCGACGTTCGACTGTGCTCGCTTGATAAGTGAAACTGAGAACAGCTCCGGAGTTCAGCACCCGCAGATGTAACCAGCCGGAATAAGCTGAAATATGCGAAGTCCCTGTCATGATAAATTTCATCGCTGCCCCTACATTCCTTATCGTACTTTTGTAGACCTTTGCATCGGGCGAGAGAATTGTCGAAACGCCTCCTCTGAGCACTGTTGCAAACGCTTCGTTGCCGCTTCCAACGTGCTAGCGCCAAGTACGCAAGACAGATTAGTGAGCACTATGCCGACGCCCAGGAAGCACTTATTGCAACGGTTTAAAAATGCACCCTTTATTCGACGTATTGCATCAGTGTTTGTCGAAGGTGAGAAAGGTCACAGGCTTGTACACACTGACCTTCTCACAATGAAATATGAACGTGTCCGCACTAATTAATATAGACAAGGTGCTATTAATACAAGTACTCCGAAAATAACGCGGCAACATTAAAATGGCGCAATATATTACTGCTGCGAAAATATCACCAGCTCCTTCTGGAATTCCAGGCGCCGTGGTGGCTCAGTGGTTATGGCACTCAGCTGCTGACTCAAAAGACGCGGGTTCGATCCCGGGCGCGGCGGTCGATTTTCGATGGAGGCGAAATTCTAGAGGCCCGTGTACAGTGCGATGTCAGTGCACGTTAAAGAGCCCCAGGTGGTCGAAATTTCCGGAGCCCTTCACTACAGGGTCCTTCATGGCCTGAGTCGCTTTTGGACGTTAAACCCCCTAATAATCAAATAATCAGACCTTCTGGAATTCCAGCAGGCACTGCTGGCGCTGAAATAAACTGGCGCGTGGGATTTGTGATATGCTTATTTTTTTTCGTACAACACATTAACCTTGTGTTCTCCCTGAAAGTAGCTTGAACTCGCAAGACAGCTCCTCGAAAAACGGCCGCTTGTGTTGCGAAGTGTCGCGACACAAGCCGCCATTAGCGCGGCTATTTTTCCGACACCAGGAATATTATGGTTTATGATTTATGGGGGTTTAACTTGCGACTCAGGCTATGAGGGACGCCAGTGTGAAGGGCTCCGGTAATTTCGACCACCTGCGGTCGTGCACTGACATCACACAATACATAGGCCTCTAGAATTTCGTATCCATCAAAATGCGACCGCCGCGGTCGGGATCGAACCCGCGTCTTTCGGGTCAGCAACCGAGCGCCATAACCACTGAGCCACCGCGGCGGCTACAGGAATGTTAGCTTCACATTTTAATTCCACAATAATCATGACATCCATATTTCAGCCGGGTTGTTTACGAATCACTTGACGTTCGTACACAAGTTGCGCAGCAGCGTTTAGCACTGAGCGCCGATACTGCTAACGACGGCTCCGAAGGCCAGAAGTGGCGGCCGTCCTAGTGGCGCCACCGGTCGTGGGCTTAAATCTGCCCAGAAAGCCATATCCGCTGGTGTACAGTCGGGGACAAAAGTCTCAGGACCGCGCGTTCCTCAAACGAAGCCGATAGCTCTACTATTAGCCGGCGGCTAGAGGCCACATTTGTGAAGATGAAAGAACAAAATTTTGACTTTTACCTCCAGAAGTGTCTTCTCCAGAAACCGGCTAACAGCAGAGTTATCGGCTTCGTTTGAGGAACACGTGGTCCAGAGACCTTTGTCCTTGACTGTACATGCTTAATGATGCGACGCTGACACACTGGGTGGGGCCTTTTTATCCGGATGTGCAACACTTCTCTCAATCCACGCACTACAGCGTCACTGCTCTTCCAAATTACTCACACCTCTGTTACAAAGAAGCGCAGTGCGCATGTATAGGCCTTTCAACCGACTGAAAAGTTTCTATCCAGTGCCATAGCTCAAAATTAGACAGTTTTCTGACCGGCCAATATGCACCTTCCCACAAGGAATTCGGAATATATAAGCTTTCCTGCAAGAAAGGGCATATTTGAGTTCTCGTAATTCGCTTCAAAACGGCGTGCCTAGCACCGCTGCTTATCCGAAACAAGAATGTTAACCTCCCTGTTTTCTCGGTCTTCTCAAGGGCTGCTGACGGCAGCTATCCATGCAGTTTCATATTTAAAATTTCCTCCATCTGACAGTGCAGTAAGACAACGTAAGACATATGATACATGATGTAGAGATAAAACACGTAAGGCTGCTCTACAGTTGGTTACAAAATTTTCTGAACCGCGTGCTCCTTAAACGAAACCAAGCATTCTATTAGCCTCCAGCTGGAGACTGCACTTGTGGAGCTGGAAGAACAGGAGTTTGACTTTCACCTCCACCGTGTGGTCTCCAGCCGGCGGTTGATAATAGAGCTATCGCTTCGTTTACGGTGCACGCGGTCCCGAAACTTTTGGTCCCCGACTGTACCAACCGGCTACAGTGACAATCCAATTTATGCGTACAGTCACCGACCACTTACACGGGGTCCGTTGACGTAAGGTGAGCATGGGGCCATGGGTACACAGTCATGAATATGCGTTTAAAGCGGACACCACTGACTGTCAACCAAGTGAAACAATCTTCATCTTCTTTTTTTTCAGGTCTGCGAATATGCGAATGATATGAGGTGCAACTGCAACAAGATCAAGTCGGTCATGTGGAGCTTGGCAGATATGCGACTTTTCTATGCTAAGGCGAGACTGACGCAGTAGCTATTCAGAATTCGCCTATCTCATCTGCACCGAACCAGCTGCATGGTTTACATTCTTACAGTTCGTTATTGTTTTCTGCGTAGATTTCGAGATAAAGAAAACGACGAAGGTTATACTACACCCAGTTGATAGCGAATGACATCTTTCTTCGTCAGCATTCATTTTATTTTCGTCCACAAAAAGATTTATCTGAAAAACTCTCTGTGCTCCCCAATTCTTGGCCAATCCCTCTGTGTGGGCATGCGTCATTGTGTGAGGGTAACAACAACGTCCAAAGCGGTTTCTGTGTTCAATTATAGTCTTCATATGGGTTCTTCCTATATCAAACTGGCCTCGCGTGAGTAGACATAAGCAAACTAGCTCTGTTGAAACGCCTCTCCCAGACACGAACATCTGTCTGTTAGCGCACATCGGTAAATATTGCTTTAAATTCGTCTGCTCCTGTAAATCTTTGTGTCGCGTCTAAAATTTCTGTTCTCCTGCAGCACAGTGGCAATCTTGGGCTACTTAAACCACAGTGACGCATTTGGTATCTTATGTACTTTGCCTTCGGTGGGCGAAGGTCTCATTTTTACAAGACTCCGCACATTCCAGCGTTAACCGGTGTTAGAGGGATGCAGACTGTCAACGAAGAGTTCTGTTACTGCTGAGTACTGCCGATACCACGTTCACTGCGTGCCTGCGTGTCCGGTAACAAGAATCGATTCTTACTGTAAAGAATGAGGCGCATTCTAATTCCTGCGCTCTCAAGCGACAAAATCAGCGCTGTGAGTAACCGTCTCGACGCAAGGGCAAAAACACCTTGCAGTGATTTCGACTGGTACTCTTCGCGCCTCGGGGAACAAAAACGCCGCTCGCGGTAGTACACGCCAGTGAAAACTGCTCTACCCTTAGCGCCATCTGCACTCCCATCACAGAACTGTTGCGTTCTTGGGATGATTACGGAAAGAATTTCTCTAGCCTACGTCTTCAGGGCACCAATAACAGTGACAGCAGGTAGTGCAAGCCCTGATACCAGTAGAGTCAGTGACTCCAGTTTACACTTTTGAAGAGTGTACTCCCGAGTCTAATTGAAGTAAGCACAAGCACCACTGTAAAATGAGTTTATTACGTACACGCAGCGACTGGCACCGTAACAGCGACACGCAATGCGCGCCACCTGGTTTGCGCGGCGCCAAGTGCATCTTACGCACTTCTTGGCTCGTGCGCGTGGTGGGTCTCCGTTGTTGGCGGAACAGGACTGGAATTCTCGCGGCAAGTTACAAATATAACGGCGCGACAGCTTTTCATTCCCTGTACTGAGGTAAACGTTGGCCGCATGAAAGTACAAATGTTATTCTGGGCGGGAACGATAGCGGTCATTAGACAAACTCTCAAGGGGTTATTATACCTTCTAAGAGAATCGCGATTTCTCCATGCTTCCAGTATGCTTCACACGAATGACAACTTTTACATCAAGCTGTTTTGAACACCGTGGTCTTCATAAAGGAATGAGAAGCAAGGTCCTGAGTGCAGACGAAAATATTTCCTGGCTCTTGCCATACCTTCCAAAGGTTGTTAAATAATCCGCCTTTGTGCAACTCCATTCCAATCTTTCCGGTCGCAATATTTATATTCATTGATTTATTTACGTACCCCGACATAATTAAGCGGGCAGTACGTAGCGGGAGGCGGAAACGAAATCTTGCGAGCTGTAACACGCACTATCTGTACACGCGGAATTCACCGCAGTCAATAACCAGCCCAGATGTAAAAAAAAAATGCTTTGAAAATAAATATGCTACCATGACGGAAAGAAACTGCTCCTCAATCTACAGCTCACGTGTAAAAGCACTCCGAGAATAAATATTGCATCACAACGACAAAACAGTTGTTAATATGGCAACGTTTGAGTGGCGTTAAGAAAGGATGAGTGGTCAGTGATCGAAGCTACCTCTCTGGGCAAGTTGTTCAGACCTGAAATGGCAAGGAGTGGTGAATATTTAACCAACTAGCCGAAGAAAAGACGATTCTGAATATTTAAATTTCGTGCGTGCAAAGGTCGCGTTAGTCTTGAAAGTATGATCCAAATGTAATGATATATAGAATGCCGAACTAAAAAAAAGTTTCCCGGGAGGAAGAGGACCCAATTTACAGTTTATGCATAAAAAACAGGCGCGCATTCCGTCGTCTGGTGTGAAGGGTAATAAATTTAAACGGCGTTTCAAGCTTGCGACGCTAGACAGGTATGAGTAGCCGCATGCGACGAATTTGACTGCTTTGTTTTATCGTGATTCAACTTAATCCGTCAAATATTGTTGATTGGGATGCCGAATGATGATGCGTACTCCAGTTGAGATCGTACTAGCGTACGTGGTGTCACCAAGAAGTTTAGTTTCGGTGTTAGCTTGGTGGAGAGTTTTTTTTTTTTCTTAAGGAGACCAAGGGCCCTATAGGGTTTATTGATAATATAATGAATGTGGGTGTTCCTTTCTAGGTCCGACGTTTCTCACACTCCGATTTATAGTGTAGATATAGTATTTATAGTGCAGGATATGTTTTCAGTGGTGTTAATATTGGTTTAACAAAAAAACAGTACCATTACCGAAATTGCTAGATAACAAATTGCTAGATAAGTCTAAACCAGTAGGCTCACACAATGGAGAAAATTGCAGCCTGCCACAGGGATTACGGTGGACAAATTCTTCGTGATATATTCCCACGTTTGTTAAATAACTATATAAATAGGGGTATCGCATTACTAACCGGAACCTTTCTGATTTCATTCCCATGTTCATCAGCTGACTCTTTTATTTCACATGGTGTTTTATCCGTTGGATTAAGGCAGAGTGATAAAGTGCATTTTAAGTTGAATGTGTGTATCACCTGATACGTTCCCATCTTTGTTTTTTGTTTTTTTTTTTTGCCACCTGGTGGAGCTAGTCTTAACACATTGTTTCTTATGCTATTCTTAGCTGCTATCAGTGCAAGCTAAATGGGGCCAAGGACACCTCAAGCTGTCTTTCGAAGGCCTGTTCTTTGGCTCCTTTTTCACTGTATAGTGAGAAAAAATGAATGAATGAATGAATGAATGAATGAATGAATGAATGAATGAATGAATGAATGAATGAATGAATGAATGAATGAATCGGATATGTCGACCTGGCGTTTTCAGGTGAATGTTAGTGCTTTTGCTTTGCTAGCATTCGTATTCTTTATCCACTTGGTGCACCAGCCTGAAGCATTATTTATATCTTCATGCAACACGTCGTAGTCATGGGAATCTTTAATGCAACGGTAAATAACACGGTCGTGTGCGAATAGCTTGATGCGATTTTAAAGGTTTTATTAGTGCACGGAAGGAAAGAACCGGCCCAGTTACAGAGACCTGCGCTACGCCAGACTTGACAGGTACTGGAGTGGAGATGCACTTATCAGTCACTACAGATTGAACACGGATAGATAAAAAAAAATTATCCAGGTATTGACTGCGGTTGAAAAATTAGTACATTTCAGCATGTAGGTTCTTCTATTGTGTGAGACGCGATCAAATGATTTGGTAAAAT
Organism: Amblyomma americanum; assembly: GCF_052857255.1. Taxonomy (NCBI): domain Eukaryota; kingdom Metazoa; phylum Arthropoda; class Arachnida; order Ixodida; family Ixodidae; genus Amblyomma; species Amblyomma americanum. The sequence goes on along the minus strand of NC_135503.1, from coordinate 6,587,791 downwards.
CATTGAAAGTGTCAACGAGAGGCAAATGTGAGTGAACGGTCTCATTTAGATACGTTAAGTCAAATAGCTGTGTCTCACATGAGCGCCCAGGCTGAAAACCGTGCTGATTAAGAAAAATGAGGTGCAAGGTGACAATATATGTCATGATATTGAATGAAAGAATGAATGAATGAATGAATGAATGAATGAATGAATGAATGAATGAATGAATGAATGAATGAATGAATGAAACCTTTATTAGACGGGAGGGATGGCTCTCAATATTCCAGAGAATTACCTGTCGATTAAGGCTGTTGAAACAGCTCATTCATAAGTGATGCTGATATTGTTTTGGTTAGTTTCAGTAGGTCTAATGAGATTCTATCGGGTCCAGGGCATTAATTCATAGGCAGACAGTCACTAGCCCACTGAACCTCATGGCATGAAATTGTTATATCGTTTATGAAATGTTCATATGTGCAGTGCGATGAACCAGTTCCTCATATAGAATCTTTGTGAGTGAAAACCGGGCTCAAAAAAGGTTTTGAATTGATCCGCCATCACAGATACAGCAAGCGGTGTGTCATCCGAAGCAAGAAACGAAAGAACATCGGTGATATGGGGATTTAAATTCTTCCAAAACTCCTCCAGATGTGATCGAACTGTATTTGAAATGTAATCATTGTAAAAAAAATTCCTTTATTTCTTTTTTCAAGCATAGAGAGCATGCATGGTCAGAGATCCCTCAAATCGTTGTGTGTTTTTGCAGATGTCACGTCTGTATAATATTTATTTCTACAGATACTGCATTTTATTTTGGTCTTAAACAACAGGGAACGATCACAAGGCGCAATATTTAGCACAGGAACTCATACGGTTTTCTATTTAGTTGGTCTACTAGTTTTGTTTGACTGTCGTTTATTAAACCGATGCAAGTATAGGAAGACGAAAAATCACTCAGCATTGACATTAGCTTTTCCACGTCTGCTCTGTTGTAAACAAATATTTGTTTGCCCAAGCGGTAACATTTTTTAACTTCAAGGGCGAAGATGTAACGCACAGCTCGGTGATAACTAATATGTGTAATAACGTTGTACATCACGTATTCAGGATGGGTCGTCTAACACAACCTTATCAAGAAATTTCCTTGTACCTACGCAGACTGTTGTGGCGGAAAGAAAAGTGCTTGAATAGAAAAGGCGAGCAGTGTCAGAAAGGGCTGCCAGTCGAAGACCCACGTGCTCAGCGGCGCGACGTAGAAAAAAAGAAGGCAAACAGCCGCCGATTTTTTTTTTCAACCGAGGAGACAGACACCTCGTTAAATGTAGCAGCTGAATTCACTGTGCGAGGCGTGCGGTTCCGGGGCAAGCCACGTGGGTGCCCGCACATTTTCACCTAGCGCTTCCTGTACAGTGAAGTGCATTCCTCAAGTAACCGAACCTTTATTTTTTGTTAAATACCAGCATGATTTCGCATCGAGCAGGCGATGCAGACGTGAGTAGCTCATCAATAGGAGCGTGGCTAGCATACTGATCATCCGGATTCCATCCAGTCCTCGACAATTTGAGAACCAGGCGGAGGTGGCTTTGATGCACGGAAAAGAAAGATTCTTCACGCATGTGGGGAGTGAGAAACAACGTAGCCACAAATGCCCGAATGCAGAGAGAAAAGTGTGCCTTTTCTCTCAGCTCGGTTGTACTAATACTTAAATAAAAACTATGCATGCCCTCTGAAAGCCGGAATTCCTCTCTTGAGTGGCTGAGGAGAGCTGCTTGTCTTCAGAAACGTCAAACAGTCGGCTGTATGCCTCATCTGAAGGATCGGGGAAGTTTAGTTGAAGGACACCTATTGCACTACTCGAGGACCACCTCTTATTGCTTAAACGGGCGTCAAATAGATTACACTGCTATAGCGCTCAACTTACCCGCCAGCCAAAGCTTAGGTCTTCGCGCCACAAGTCCGAGAGCCGTCATTTCTAAAGTCATATAACTGTGTGAACATCAAAATGGCCGGAAGACTCCGCTAAGAGCTGCCAGTGACTGGCACACAGTTATTTCTGGGGAATATCTTCTGGGCGCGTCACTGCTGCGTTATTGTCGCCGTAGAGCTATCCATTCACGTTGTCTTCCGCACTAGATACTGCGGGAATTAATACACTCAATAATAAGAGTGAGGCTCTTTTTCAACTGTGACATGAGCGGTAACAATGATATCCGCAAGAGGAAAACAAGGGACACGTACAACTTATGTATAAGCTTGTGTTTCGCTTCTGCTGCACATTTTTTTTTTTTGTCACTGGCGTCTGCACGAAAAGAGATAGAATGGGAAATACGGCGACAGGCGTCCGCTGAAGAACACCAGTGTTGCGAATGGCAGTGTCTCCCTGTTCTAAAGGTGGGCGAGCGATGTGGGCAAGGATTCGGTGAGCGCAAGTGCGACACGTCTCTTCCGAAAGGAAGGCGATGTGAGTTATCAGGAACGTTTCCTCCAAGCAAAGCCCTGTTCGCAGCTGGCTGGTACGCATGCTCGTTTCGGAAAGATTGGGCTTCAGAGACTTTGCAATACCTGTTCGAAGATCTGCCAATATCGCGTTTTCCCCGTCAGAGTTCTCCAACAGCTCTTGCGTGCAGCTTGTCCTTCATGACGCCTACAAAAAAGCACGCTAGTGGATGTATTGGCCGCACTGTCGCAGGCGTCCCTTACTTTAAACAGCTCCTTTCATGATAGCTGTGTTGCACTGGGCGACAAGGCACCGTTATTAATCCCTCCTTTATTTTTCTTCCATGTAGGAACAAATGAAAGGAGAGGGATAGGCGAATGGTTGTACGTGAAAACCGAGGTCTGAATTTACTTCATTTCTTTTTTCAACTTATTGCTGTTCAGAGAGAGAGAGGGTTAATATAAATGAATAAATTCACACTTTACCTGTAACAGCAGTATGCTATAGTCAGATACAACTCAAGAAAGAAGCGGCAGATGCACTTCAAAGGGGGCCCTCTAGCCATGGCGTCGATTGATTTTTGTGACACGGCGGTTAACCCGATTAAGCCAAGGTTAACCCCCTTCCATCTGCCTTCCATTCAGCAGGTGAAAGGGGATTTACCGCGATGCCATGAGAATAGGCCGACGCCATTGGCTGGAGGGCTTTCTTCGAGGGGCATTTGCCGCTTTGTTCCTGAGTTGTATGCGACTATAGTGCTGTCATGAACATGACCCGTAGCATCAAGCTGTGGTGAAGAACACAAGCAGATAATTAATTGAAAAATGACCTTTTTATTCTGCGGCTTGGTGACAGAATGGGTCGTTGTAAAAACCTTAAAAACCGCACATATGGCAAAGTTTTATGATGGCAGAAGAGGCTTGAAATAATCGCTTAAATAACGCAACAAGCTCATTTCTTCGTATCTGAAGAGAACACAGATGAGAGGGCCCTGAACTTATTTGATGAATGACTATACACAACAGTCGCCAATATGATGCTGAAGCTCACACAGAAAGCAGTATTTATAAATTACGAACTCGTGAATTTACAGCTTTTTTTTTCTAAGTGACTGAAGCAATGGAAGCTGTTTCTCATTTTGTCACATCTATAAATACAATAACGAAAAGAGCACAGACTTAGTAGCGAAGTATGACTTGAGCTTGGCGAGAAGACATGACATTTGCGTGAAAATGTGAAAGTGTTTGCAGACACCGTAAGCTATTATCGAACACCACATGCCTAATACTGCTTGCGTTATGTATGCATGAGTGGTTACGAAGAGCAATAATAAAACCTGTATGCTTGTTTCATACACGCAAACAAAACTCAGCCGCAGCAACATCTTTACATATCATACACACCCTCATTTGAACTCCTGCTTGCTCATTTCACTACGTGCGGTTTGATGTGTGATGGAGCTGCACAGTTCTTTATAGCACCGACATCATCATCCGGGGGCTGAGCGAAACGAAAATGTCAAGCGTATCGCATCCAGTAAATTGAACTGCCACTGTTAAAGTAAATGCCCTGTAAGTGTTTACTTGCGTGGGGTGGTTGAAGCCGTGCATCCAGAGCTCCTGTGCAATGTGAGCGGTGCAAAACAGTCGCAGAACTATAAACGCGGACTAACTGCCGTCTTTTTACGCAAGGGTGTATTGAAATCATCAGAAATAAGGTCCCAGCAGCTTGTCAGACAGCTGCAGATTGTTGAATGTCAGGGAGTTGTAGCAAATTTCGCATTATTTAGGTGTTAAAACGTTCCTGCCCATCATCATCATCATCAGCCTGACTTTGTCCTGCAGTAGGCGTGTCAGGCTGATGATGATGATGATGATGATGATGGTGGGTAGGAAATTTCTAACCTCTAAATAATGCGAAATTTGCTACAACTTCCTGACATTCAACAATCTGCAGCTGTCTAACAAGCTGTTGGGGAAGGCTCTTTGTTTTTCCAGTATGAGAACGCCCAGAATATGAACCTTCAAATTATATGACAGCCTATGAACTAAAGTATTCACTAACAACCTTGCTCTGTGAACAGCCCGTGACGCATTGAACCATTCATGCAAATGCTCAGATATATACTACTTTTTAATCTTGAGCCTTGCAATCGCGCATCGTGCTGTCATAACTCAGGTTAACGTGCCTTAAAGATCAATTTATGTAAAGGCATCAGGACAACATGCTAAACTGACATGTAGAGTCAGTTCACCGCTGCGCATCACAGAAACGCCAGGCGCATATCTCGTATCAAGATGGCGATCTGAATCCATGCGGCAAACCTTGCGGGCCGTTACGCTAACTGCAAAGCACTGTCACAAGTGGGCGCCTCTTGAATGGCAGTGGCTACTTAACCAATAACAAGAGTTCCTACACGCAAGCGGTCGTGAACTAAGTGAACTCTAAGGGCAAGGCCACGGCGAACACCATTAGCTCTTCTTGACGCTCTGGTCCACAGTGTCCAGAACAGGCACGTCTACGCCGTCGCCTAACCCTGGCGACGGCGACGTCTTCACTGGTGATCCTTGAGACGGAGTCCTTGGAGTGGGCGGAGGGTGAGGCATCCTGTTCTCGACGCGCATCTTGACGCTTGCCGGGTCCAAGTTGTCCGTGCCCTGCTCGTTCGTGTGCACGGTGGCCCGAAAGCCGTCCTTGTCGGCCACGTAATGGACCGTGCGCTTGCGGCCGTCCACGTCTTCGACGACGTAGTAGCCGGTGACGCGGCCCGTGTCGTCTTTGCTCTCGTGCCGCGTCACGTGGCTGCCCAGGCCGTCGTATGATGAGTAACCGAACGAGTACGGGTTCACCCGCTGCGGCTCGCCGTCCTGCGAGTAAGGCAACGAAAGTTGCGAGGCACTGACACAAACAGATTATGTTCTGAATAGGGGCCTGCCACAGGCAGGACGGAATTAAGAGTGATCGGAGGCCACGCAACCGGTTGCAAGAGCCACCAACTTTAAGTATCTCTCCGCAAACATATGAAAAACAAAAACGCTATACTTCAACCAGCGCATAAATGTGAGAAATAATTCACAGCAGAGCAATTTGCAGGAAAACATGGATTACACTGTCGGCAGCATTTACACAAAGTAGTAAGCTGAGGAGAGTACTGCGCTGTAAATGCCCTCTTGTAGCAAACCATTTTGATTGGTTTTATTGTCTACATGTACGTCTCTGCGCTGACATGTACGTCTGCGCTGACTCTGCGCTGACAGTGTAGCAGAGCCCTCTTTTGCTGGTCCATGTGGATTTGGGTAAATGGAGAAAAACCGCGCCGCTGAGTGACGGTAAGTTTGTCGGGAAAACTAGTGGCACACACTGATCATGTTTATGTAGGGTAGGTCACATCACACAGTTCTTGTTCGTACCTCTTCCCTGTCACCTTCTTCGGCAGATCCTGCTGAATTCGCACCTCGGCGCAACAGCTCCTGACCAGAGATGGCCTTGTCGGCCTTCGTCTGAGAATCTTGAACGAAAGCCTGCAATGTGTGGGGAGGGTAAAACCATCACTAGCACCTACTTTACAAGAAATGTCACACAAACAGAACCAAAAGGGGGAGGGGTGCAAAAAAAACAGCAGTGACAGCGGTACCGCCCTGCACACAATGCCATTTCAGAAGCCATTATTTTGATTTTTCATTTTATTTCATTATCACAAGATTAAAGAGGGCGCAATAACGCATGCGCCCGCATTGATTGCGTCTGCATTTATACCAGCTTCAGATCGCCAAAATCGGGCAGACAAAGCAATAATGCTTTGTTTCTAACGGCGTTCGCCTTTTCTTTAGCGCATAAAGTACTGAAATCCTGCCGGAACGAACTTCAATAGAGTCACAGATAACCCGCAACAGACAAGGCCGCTATGTGGAGTCAAGTGTACGGTTGAGTGCAAAACAAAAACGATGAATTTAAGACCTCCGCTGCCACAACAACATTCTCTTCTGTACCTCAAGTTGCATTTTGTCTCTTTTTAGCCCCTTTTCCGGGAAACTTATTGCAATCGTCGTCTTCTCTTTCTCTCAGGCGCCTTTGATTTCCTTCTTTTGAGCCCTTAAAGATTCGCACTGTCAATATTAAGTGCGCTCGCTGTTTCAGTTTCGGCTACAGCTTTTTGTGACTTCCGTCTGCGCGGCAGCTTCATTAGTTAGCATCTGGAGAAAGAACCACGGTTCTTGGGCCACGCGCGCACCCCTTAGGAGGTGGAAGAAGTGCGGGTTGGCTGCTGCGGCGAGCGGGGGCTCGCGCCACGCGGAGCAGACGTTCGATCACGGGCAGCGGCTCGCACGGTTCCTGGTCAGCGTCTCCCGCCGCCCGATCCGCCCAGCTTCCACCTCCGGCCGCCCCGGGGCCCGCCAGCCGTCACCATGCCCGAGGAGGAGGACGACGGAAAGAAGGACGACAAGAAGGGCGGCAAGGACGACAAGAAGGGCGCAAAGGAGGACAAGAAGGGCGGCAAGGACGACAAGAAGGGCGGCAAGGACGACAAGAAGGGCAAGGGAAAGGACTCCAAGAGCCCCAAAAGCCCCAGCAAGGGATCCAAGCAAGGGTCACCCAAGGCTGAAGCGGCTCCCGAGGAAAAATCCGAGAAGTCCAGGAAGAGTGAGGCCTCCGAGAAGACCGACGCCTCCGAGGCGTCCGTAGAGTCCAAGAAGAGCGTCACGTCTTGCCAGAAGAAAGGCAAGAAGGTTCCCTACAAGGCGCCGGAGCCGTCGGAGACTATGCTCAAGGCCATGGCCGAAACCGGACCCGTGTACGCCGAGAGGTACTTCAACGACGAGTACGAAGACGATGACGAGGCTCGGAACTACGTCGAAGTGCAGGTGTACGAGCGACGCCCATCCGAGATGAACTTGCCGCCACCGCCGCCGCCGCCGCGACCCAGCAGCCGAGGCCAGGTGCGCCAGCGAACTCACACCTACTATGCGAGCCCCCCGCCTCGTCCGCCTCCTCCGCCGGCGGTGCGCCGGATCGAACGGCAGCTCAGCCAGACCCAGACGCAGGAAATGTACTACGAAGGCGGCAGTCTGTCGCAGAGCCAGGAGCAGCTTTACTACGAGTACGAAGACCAAGGGCCGCCCCCGGGCCCGTCACATGCTTCCAGGCGTAGTTCTCATCGAATGACTGGCATGGGCGGAATGGGAGGAATGGGCGGAATGTGTGGCATGGGTGGAATGAGTGGCAGCATGTCTCATCTGACCACACGACAATCGAGCATGCCACACGCGAACAACCAGCAGCCGCAAGTCACTGCTGTGATCCTCGACCTGCGCGGCAACACGGGATCACCACCACCGCAACAGCTCGACAACACGCAGGCCTACGCCTGCGCTCGCATGCGCTCGAGAGACCGACTGTGAACTGGAGCGGCAGCTGTAACGGCGGTCCCGGGTGCCGTAACACTTGCGGCAGGACACGTGTCCGGCGGTCCCACCCCTGGCGCAGCAGCAGCTGGAGACCACGGAGTACAAGCGGGCGTTCATGAAAAAGCTGATCTTTCAGGATCCGCACGGCGCCTCGGTCGCTGTCTCGATCCACTTCCTTCCCGCAACAGCTGATGTGCGGATGCAAACATTCCTATAATGACATGCTGCGCATTAAAATTGTCTGTGGTCCTCCATGAACATGTGTGTTGTTCAATTGCTCCTTCGATGCTGCGCTGAATGGGGCAGCGTCAGGTGCCGCAGAGGGGAAGTAAGAGTGGGTTGCACAGCTGCACCAGTTTGTTACGGTTCATACTGATTTAATTTTAGAACAGCGCAAAGGACGAACGGAAAGTAGAAGCAACATACTGGACAAGAGCTTCTGAGATTGTTAATATAGGAAAAGCAACAGTCATGCACCAGTGAATGTGGTCATCAGGACATTTGTCTGCAGGGCAAAGGCCTCTCCCGTATCTTTCCATCTTAAGGAACGAAACGGCGCAACTAAAACGAAGGACAAGAAAAATAGATGCAGGGAGACGCGCTGTCCTTCGTTTCTTGTCCGTTTTAGTTGCGCTGTTTCGTTCCTTAAGATGCAATACCAACTCGCCCACTATGCTATGTTGCTACATATCTTTCCAGTCAAACTAATTAATCTCATCCGCCCACATAAATTTCTGCCGCCCCCTGCTACGCTTGCCTCACCTTGGAATGCAATCCATTAAATTTAACGAATGCTGTTCCGGAAATAATTTTCCATTAAATGCGCCATGCTTCAGAGTGTGAATGCTACTTGTTTGGACATAACATGGCTATGCGGCACAGCGGCAAGACGGGAGGAAGCATTTGCAGTCGCCTCTACACTGACAGCCAGGCCAGCTATAAAATGCTTAGCTGCGTGCGATGACTCCGGAACACCTCATAGATAGTAGCACACTCCATCTACTATGCAATATTCATTTCCCTTTTATTAGCTGTTGTCCCTGTTAGATTGGCACATTTGCACAGTAGGGGATTGGACAGGATGCCTTGCACAGTCAAATAGTTGTGAAAAATTGACTCATTTAAGGCAGTCAGTTTTCTTTAGTCACGATCGTTTCACCGTTGCACATCGGCACTTCTGACTCTCGTTATCGCTTCTTCTTTTTCTGTAGGCGATCTATTACATATGTTCTTCTTCCTCTTCATTCTCTTCTTTTGTGCTCGCTGCTTTCACGCCCGTCGCATGCACAGGACCGTTTGCAATCATTTAGTTGGGAGTGTGCACGCCTTTCATTTTTTCGAAGGGAGAAAAAAAAATTAATTCAGAGGAGCGGCGCGGTCTACTTCACGTGTTGAGTGCAGTCTGAGTGAACGTTTGTACGATTACTAAAGGTGATTGTGCTTATTCGCGACGATGAGAACAACAAAGACAGGACGTTTTGTAGAACCTGAGGCCAACAACAACAAAACGACAGATGCAAGGCTGGTTCGCGACACTGTCCATGTTTCGTCGACAATTTTTTACCTGCCCAGGTACGATTTGCTCGCTGTCACCTCTGCTGATATGTAACCAGAAACAAGCGGCCGTTTCTCTAACCTCCGCCACTTCTCCTTTTTCAGCAGAGGTGTTCTTCATAGGTCATAGCGCCAGCTTGGGCTAAGCTAGCATAGTTCTGTACTCCTAACGTACGGAAGCATCACTCTTCGCGCAGCCTCAGGAATGCTTCCTCGAACAAAAGTTTACTTTGGAATGGTATCGCCGCTAATGCTGCAGCTTTTGTTCATTTAGCGCTTTTTTCTTGTAGTTCAAGTCTTCCCTTTTGTCACTGTTGTGCCTGCTGGGCATGTGTTTGTAACAATCTCTCGTCTGTTCTTTGTGAACTCCTTGGCCAGCTGGCTCTTTTCATCTGCCTTCCAATTCTTGGCCTTTCCTCCAGTTTTTGTTGGTGCCTTTGCCATGAACGACAACAACGATAAACAACAACAAAAGGAGCAACAGCAGCAACGATACAGGGCAAGTTGTCAAGGAATGAAATACGCAATGAGGCGCTTTGCAAGGTGTTTAATCAATAGCCGCATGTAACACGGTACTATGGTTAAGTCACGGTAGCAGATGCATTTCATCAGTAACCATGCAGGTTTTCAGTAGCTAAGATATAGCAAGACTTCTCATCACAAACCATGTATGCTTAGTTCTGCTTTCGTCGTTGCGATGTAATATCATTTATTTTTGCGTTGGAACCGAGCTTCGCCTTAATTATGTATATACCTGGCAAAAATAACACCTTAATGTTGTCGATAATTACGTGGAAGGCATCCGAAGTGTAATACCTGGATATTCCTTGGGTCCTGGTCAGCTACTGCGCCGCCCGTGACTGCAGTTCCTCGGACCGGTACCCTCTTAACACTCAGAAGAACAGGCCGTGGCGCCTGAAAAAATGCAGCGTTATTAGCATTTAAAGCAGCATGAGTTGGTCACATGTGAACACAAGGCATAATTCTGCATCTGCGACTGCACAGGACGCTGCGTGTGATCGCGTGATTACTGCATGTTCAATGCACGCGCCTGGAATTGAAAGTGAGGGTGAAATAGTGTGCAGTATTCGGAAAAGAAATGTCTAGATCTGACAGCGCGTATTGTAGGAATTTCGGAGGTTATGCTCTGTCAGCAAAGTTATAAATCCCTAAGTGTCTTCTTGCAGTAGTTCTATCGACTTGTGTTCACGTTCTTTTGAGGTAGAGAAATGTGTTTTATGGCACGCTACACTAAGCATGCATGCCCCTATTTGCCTGACTTCCTTCAGTACTCCTTACGAAGCTTTGATCAGTCGTGCCACAAACACGATTATAATTGAGTCTTTTCTTTTCCAGAGGGCGGTGACGGACATGTGCGGTATAACGCCATGTTCTGGTGCCCCGCCGACCCCGCACGCTTGTCCGCAGTTTGCAGGACCCAAGTAAGCGTAAGTTGCACCCACCATTCGCGCACTAGACCGCGTGTGGTGTCTTCCTGCACGTTACTCCATTCGCCCTCTCTTTACGCGCCACCTCCATCCTTCCCTCATGGCGTGGTTGAAGTGCACACTGTAATGAGCGAAAGCTGCCACGTCTGCCATCTGCGCTTAACCTCTAAGTCCTCCCGCTCCTTTTGTTATTGGTTCCTTAAGACTCAATGGTACTCGGGCACTTTCAAGATCGAAGCGCACCTTTAGATTAGAGCGCTGGATGTATTTGGAAGAGGAATATGTCCTACATATTTCAATATGTATATAGTGCTGGTACTTCTACACCTACAAAATGCACTAGGTGCAGCGGAATGGTACAGACGCTGTCTCTAGTGTTACTGTGCCAACCGTGGTTTTATTTTGGGTATTTCTGACAAAGGCAAGTCGTGTATTGTAGCTCAGAGACAGTTTTCTCTCGCGCACGTTAGCTGCGTTAAGAAAGCAGTTTTTTTTAAGGGGGGGTGTGGGGCGAGTTTAGGGAACGCGGCGGAGAAAAAAAAACACCAGGTTACTTGGCGGGCGGACGTCGAAATGCGCGAGATAACAGGGTCAATATTGCAAAGTAAAGCGGAACAGCACCCGAAAAGTTTCGTAGACACTTTTCCTTTTATTCGATTCCTGCCACGCTGAAGCACGTTAGCTTAAATTAATACAAAGTCCTCTGCTGCGGAGTGCCTCGCAGAATAAAACATCGCTTTGGCAGGTAAAAGCTCTAACAACATTGTCCTTTGAAGCGCGTGAAAAATCGCCGATTTCCTTTTTTCTTGTCAATAACTGGCGGGGGCTCAGTGGGCTTACTAAACGTTAGATGTCTTGAGTGGACAAAAAAGAAAAGACGGCTTTTAAGTCGAAAGCCCAGGACTTCACTTTTATCAGCCGACAAGACAGCAGCGAGAAAGAACGTATCAAGATATATCATCTGCTCACCTGTACTGGCTGACGCACGGGCCCAGTCTGAGGGATCAAGGCTGCTGGGAATTCCGCAACGCCATCGATAGCTCCACTAGGCCCATTCTCTTGTGGCTGCTGCCTTCTAAGCTCTTCCGGCGCACCAGCAAAGCCACCTTGTCGGCCACTGTCCAAGTTGCCGTCAAAAGGAGCACTTGTTACGGTCAAGATACCCGGTCGCAGAGGTTGCGCCCCTGACTGACGAGCTGAATCGAAACCCTGCGGCCTCCTTTGTGCGACCCTTTGTCTGGCAATCTCCAATGGCTTGCGTGAGTCCACGAAATTGAAAGGACCCGATACGCCAATGGGTGCCCCCCTGTCAAGTTCATCACCTATTTGTCCGTTGCCTGCAAGAAGTGGCTTTCGCAGTAGGCTACCGGGTTCCAGCCCTTGAACGCTTTGCGGCGCTTCCGGTGCGAGCCGGGCCTCAACACTCTTCCCAGTCACGTCAGATGGGCTTTTAAACGGTTTCCTTCTGACGACGTTAAGAGGAGGACGATTGGGCACTAACGTCGGCTTCTTTGTGTCAAAGAACGTGAATGGGGCCGGTGGCGCTATGTTCTCGTCTGGGAACTTCACTTTACCCGCAGGCGAGGTGGGTGTGAGAGACCCAGGAGCCAATGCGTCGGGCCCTTGCGATACAATTTGCCCCTGGAGGTCTTGCGTTCCATCTTCTCTTCCAGTGGTTAAACCTTGTACTGGTGTCTTCACAGCCCCTTGCCCAAGCCTCCTAGAGTCGACAAAAGCAAATCTTGGTGGTGCGCCTCCAACGTCGCCAAATGTTCCGGCGCCAGTATCTTTTCGCTGACCAGGTTGGCCAAATCCGCCCGCAGGATGTTCCAGCCGAGACGCATCTTGGCTTTGAGGGGAAGTAAACGACAGGGGATCGCCGAAGCCGCTTGTGGGGCTATCTGGGCCGTCAGGAGGAGAAAGCACGGCTTTTCTGTGCAGTGGTGGCGGAGGGAACACGACGTGGCCTTGCGGCTGTGGCTGAATTCGAGTTTGTGTTCTAAATGGACGTTGAGAAGGCACCAGAGGGTTTTGATTCCTCACTCCGCTCAATCTCTGACCAAAGCGAATGGTCTGCTGTGGTGGCGCGAAGGCTGGCTGCCCAAAAGGTTGGAAGTTTCTCCTGAACGGGTCTTGGATGCCTCTGAGATCGTTCACACCACGTTGGGGAATATTTTGAAAGGTTAATAAGTTTCCGTCTTGAGGCGGTGGCACGGGAGATGGAAACGTACCAGCCTTGCCTGTACTTGGTCCTCCAATGCCTTGTGCCAGACCGGGACCTGGAAACACTCCGAAGTTCCTTGGAGACACACCGTTGTTGCCAAATGCTCGTCGACCTTCAATCGGGCTTTCGGCACCAAGTTCAGGAGTGGATGACCTACCTGGAACGCCAGCTTCGTCAGCGCCAGGGGAAAGTTTGTTTCGTGTCACTTCAACGGTTCCTTCCAGTGTGCCTGGATTAGGTTGGTTTCGGTCAATGAGCACCGGGATCACTTTCCTGTCTCCGTCGAGGAACGGGCGCTGGAAGTTCTTGCCATCCCGATCCACTTTTTCTGCTGCACCAGGGGATGGAAGAACACCAGAAAACGGATTTCTGTAATTCAAGAATTCTTCATCAGCGTCGATGGGTGCTTCGTTATTCTTGCCGTCAGGTTCCGCAGCGCCACCTGCATCCCCTCCGAGTGGTTTCGGCTTCTTTATGCAACCAGGCTTTCTCGGATCCGAGAACCTGGGATCGTCGTCATCGCAGAGCAAGTCGCGGTGTTCTGGAACTATTGGCTCGTGGACCACTGGTTTCCTCTCGTTTTCCCCGGCAGCTTCATTGCCCTTCTTATTGATGTCTGAATCCTTTTCGTAAAACGGCAAAAGCTCTTCCAGGAAATCAAGGCCGCCACCAGCCTTTCCAGACACTGCTCCTGACGGCTTCTGTTTTGGTCTCAGCTCGAGCAGGTCGGGCCGTTCGTCTCTAATCAGGCCTTCGAACGCACCCCCGAAGTCCTCTTCGGGGCCTTTGGGTTCACCCAGACGTCTGGGAAACGTCGGCTGCGGGGGCGCTTCACTGAACAGGACCCGATTCACGTTACCTCTGATAGGCAACGGAGGCCTAGGCACGAGCCTGTTGGCAGACAGCGGTGTTCTCTGAACGCTGCCGGGGAACCTCGACGGCTGCAACGGGCCACGAAACTCGAGATTTTCTGGCGGCGCCAATGACCCAGGCCCAGCGCTACCGTTGAACCTGTGGACTTGCGGACCGTGCGGACCGTAGCGGATAATTTCCATGCCAATCAAGGAAGGAGGGTGAAGGGGAGGCTGGCCCACAGGTCTGCCAAGCGTGTCGGCAGGGGTGCGGTCAAAGACACGATTGGCGAAGTGGTTTCGCGGGTTCGGGACGCTGCCCACGTTCGCTATTGCGGGTACCGGTGGCGTGCCGGGTAGGTATGGCGTGAGAGACTGCTGAGGTGTTCTGTCGAACTGGTCCTGCTGTCCGGTCGCTGGGTACGGACCGCCGGAAGGAAACCTGTTCCGGTAGGGGCGGCCCGTCGAGAAACCGCCCGGTCTCTGTCCTCCGAAGCTAGAAGGCTGCTGGGGAAATCCCGAACCACCGATTCGCTGTGGGTCCGCCGTGTCAAACGGTGTGGTGCGGCTGCCTGGTCCAGAAAGGTCTTGCGGCACGAAGACGGGTTCTGGGTGACCACTCTGCATCAGGGAAAGCAACCAAGAAAACAAAATAATTTTGAGGTTTAGTTTCGACTGTGCCTGTTTTTAAGCGCCAGCATTAAAATACTTGTGTATATAATTGTTTAGATGCATGAAACGAAACAGTGCGAGAATCTTCACTGAAGTGCAACAGTTTCCGCTGACAAATTCAGAACTACCGGCTCACTGTTCCGCATGGAACTACCGTCCTAAGAAGAGAAGGCAGAGCAAGGGAGAAAAAGAAAATAAGGACAGGCAGGGAGGATAACGTGATGAGTATCTGCCATACTCAAGCTTGAAGGCCCTCAGGTTGCGCTTCGTTTACCGTGCGTGTAAATATAAACACAATGTTTTTGTTTATTTCCAACCGATCGAAATTTGTACTCAGTGGTTAGAAAAAATTAATGGGTCCATATCTCCGCATACAACGAGCAATAATGTAGTTGTAAATATCACCGAAGCTATATTAAATATATACTGTCTTCTTTTAGTGCCATTAATGTCGTTTCGAAGAAAGCAAGATGTTTAACAAAAAAAAAATGCCTGCTACTGTGTGTGTGTGTCAGTATGGCTATATATAGAAACCGCCAGTCGCTCGACCACAAACGTAGCCAGGGAGATGCAGCTTCCGTTTCGGGGAATAATAATAATAATAATAATAATAATAATAATAATAATAATAATAATAATAATAATAATAATAATAATAATATTGGTTTGGGGGAAAGGGAATGGCGCAGTATCTGTCTCATATATATCGTTGGACACCTGAACCGCGCCGTAAGGGAAGGGATAAATGAGGGAGTGAAAGAAGAAAGGAAGAGAGGGGCGCCGTAGTGGAGGGCTCCGGAATAATTTCGACCACCTGGGGATCTTTAACGTGCACTGACGTCGCACAGCACACGGGCGCCTATTTTCAGTTTTCAATTTTTTAAACTGTGCCGTGTCACGAACAGAATGCCTCTTTTAATTAGATTCGGGAATATCAATTAAAAATGTTGAAAAAGTAAGCGTACCTCGATGGGGCGGGGCTTGTACGGCCTGAACGGATCGTCGCGTCGGGTGCCTCCGAACGCAGGGCGTCGGAAAGGTCCTCGCGGCACGTTGCCACGGTTGCCCTGGAAACGCCTGTCCGGACCCTGGAACCGCTGGGTGCCCGGCTGGAAGGAGACCGATTCAATTTTCCCGTTGTCCGCCCGTATGGCGTAAGTTCCCGGCTGCTGGCCGCCAGAGGGACTCACGGGAGCGGGCGGCCTTTGGTCCTCGTTTCTGAAGAGGAACGGCCGCCGAGGATCGTTCGGAGCGAAGCCGTCCTCGTTGCTGGAGTCCTGAGGAGTAAAGAAAAAGGTGCGTCCAACTAAATTGAGCCGTTAGGCTTTGGCAGTGATCTAGCGATTTAGTATTTTAATCCGGAGTTCATCTTGCTGATTCTGTTGCTTTTCGCCCCGGCTGCGATCGAGATACGGAAGCTGTGTTTCAGTAAGAGACCGAGAGCGGGAATAAGGCACAGAAGCACGTGAGGGAGAGTGCGGTTAACCAGAACTCTCTATGGCCTACCGTATGGTATAGCGGCAGGTCAAAGAGAAAGCAGAAGCAGGAAAGTAACAAAAAAAAGATGCCGCCACCATCTGGAAGACGGTGAAGTAACGAGCGTTATCTGCCGACATCTTAGATTAATTAGCGATGTCATCAGTTAATTGCCATTATTGGCCGACATCTTGGATTTATAAGTAACGTCACCAATCAATCACCAACTTGATATATCGGTGACGTCACCAATCAATATACCAATTCGATATACTAATGACGTCACCAATGAATCACCAGTTCGGTTGCTATATCGCTTTACTATGGAGGCCGCCGTCTTTAATTCCTCGGACTTAAAAAATTTCAAGCCGAAGGGAGGTGGTAGCAGACCCTAAGAAATCGAGAAACGTGATGAGTAAGTGCTAACGCTCTAAAAAGGTATAATTACTATTAACATGCCCCTGAGCGCAGCCGACCACTACTGCGGGCCGCTTAGTTAAGCGGAACTATCACTAGTAATCATTCACTAATTTTATCAGTGCTCCGTTTTGGAATATTAATTTCAACGCGCTGGTCAAAACCGTGAAAACCACGATGAACACGCAGCGCACCCATAGCATTGTGGTGAAACACCGGCATCAGCGTCCAAGATGATGAACTCTACTTGGTCTCAGTTTCGCTCGACTAGAAAAATGCTTTGTCCTTTTATCCACGGCAACACTTGGTGTGTAGTTCTCCTATCACTGCTTCCACGCGTTCATTTCAGACATATCTTTGCAGTTAAAGCAATCTTGACAGCGCCTTGATGTTTGTTGGTAGCACACATCATGCTGCAAATTGTAAGCATCGA
Source organism: Amblyomma americanum (assembly GCF_052857255.1). Classification (NCBI taxonomy): domain Eukaryota; kingdom Metazoa; phylum Arthropoda; class Arachnida; order Ixodida; family Ixodidae; genus Amblyomma; species Amblyomma americanum. The sequence continues at coordinate 6,570,892 of NC_135503.1, read as the reverse complement.
TCGAGAAACTCTTACGAAAATTAGAAAGCGCTGTTCTTAAATTCATCAACGTTTCAATTGAATGCCGTCCTCAATTAGGTTTGACAGTTGTAAATCAGTGGTTACTTTACTATCCAACAGGCAACACATTTCGTTCGGCATGCCACAAGTTGTTCAAGGCTTCCTTGCTAGTTGTCTAGGTGTAGCTCTAGTTCATTGCCCCGTGGCCTTGTCGTTGCACGCCTGTTCTGCGCTTGCGCGTCTCAGGACAATATTGCGCTCGCATTTGTAGTGAGGCAATCCAAGCAGCTCACATTTATATATCTTTTGATGCAGTATATTGCGCTGAACTCAGGTCACGTTTTTTGGCCGAATAAAGTAGATGTACTCATATACTTACGCCACTGTCTCCGCCGTCAATAGCTGCTCCAGTGCCGCCCTGTGCCCCCGGTGGCGGGCCTTGGCTTCCAACAAAGCCACCTGGGTTGAAAATGACACGCAAATGGCACCTTCAGCAAAAGGAACGATAGAATAATTTTTTTTCAAAGCTATACAGCCATAGCTCACTAACAAAATGTTATACATCTACGTGTGCTACAACGCTAAATGTTTGTAATGTGTAAGAGGTATCGCACTCCGTTCACCGCTTACAGAGAATTCTGCTATTTCAAAATTCAAATGTCATAAACTTAACTGTTGTACTCTATGGGCTTCACCGCAATAAACTTAAAAAATTCCATCAGGGAAGAATATGAATCAATGTTGTTGAAGTTTTGGAATATTCACGGTCCATTGAGATACCTCTGCACACAAATATTTAATAGCCGCACTCGCTCGTACAGAGAACTGGAAGACATACCGGGAATTCTATATCTCAGGGAGCTGACTTTTCGTTACCCTTCAAGAGAAATGTGCAGATGTCTGTTCTGATTACGTGCTAGGCCGTTTGATGTTTACTCTATATAACACCCGTCTTTGAAAGTCAGGATGGCCTTTTGTTAAAACACTAGTGCCGTCGGTCCAAATAAGTTTAATTGAATATTTTAACGCGATAACGCGAAGGGTTCCGTTCAGCGGAAAACCTGACGGCGTCGGCGGCGACGGCGGCGTACGCGAAAAATCCCCGGAGCAACCTTGGTCTCACAAGCCCCACCGGTGGTTGCCACCTCCTGGGGCAGTGGCGAATCACTGAACCGCCGCACCACAGCGCCAGGAGTGATATGAGGACACCCAGCTATCTATCAATGTAAAGTAGAGAATGACAAGTTCAGCATATATGAAACCCATTAACGCTATCGCGTGATGCCCTGAACGCGGAGCTTTTAAATACCTCCTTCAGTTTTAACGCCACAGTGTTAAGGATCCCGTGTCGCAGAAAGAAGGCGTCTTTGGCCGTGAGCGAAAATTGCGCGAAAAATCCCCAGAGAAGAAACCTAAGAGGCAGGTGGGCCAACTAGGTCACGCCACCTCGTGACGCCATCACAACCAGCCGCCGGATTGTGTGCAAACTGGCCACCGTGGCAGGCGGCAGTTAGATTAATGACTGGTCGCGAGAGGTTGCTCGGGAAGAACAACTTGGGTCTTATAAGCCCCACCGGTGGCAGCACCCGCCATCGCAGCTAGAGCAGTGGCGCGTCGCTTAGCCGCTGCACCGCTGCGCCCGGAATTATGAGCACGCTGATTAGGAATTTGGTCAGAAATCAAAATAATATAGCGCGGAATACGGGAACAAAATACCGTAGGCTGACAAAGAACCAGCAAAGAACTGAAAATCTATAAAAATGTGCGAAATAAATTAAGCATCCGCTTTAGATTGCTAGGCAAAGTGGCTCTAGGCATCGCCCCGATTAAACGTGGATGACAGTAAAATCCATCCGTTCATTTTTCTCGTGTCTTAGGTCTGACTGGGTAACATTCTCAACGGACAGGAGGAGAATGCGACAGTTTCCGCTCTCGATATAGTACGCATTTAGCGCCCCAGAAAGCCCCCCTTGACGAATGTCCCTGTAAACGGTGGCGCCTTCATTCAACGCATTCTGGACGTCTTCCGCTGCACTGAGGCATTATCACACGCTGCTTCCTTCGCAGCACTCACGCACTCCATCCGCTTTAGCTCCCATCTGTGAGTGATTTAGAGTGTCGAAAATGTCGGTCGACGCCTGAAATCATTGCTGCGTTTTTTTATCGCCGGCTTGGTTGTGTTTCCGACTCCTGTATCGACGCACATCCGGAGCGAACGCAGCGTGAACAACAAAAGCCGCTGACTGAGTTCTGCGATAACCGACGTCAAGGACATCCTCCTCACTGCGTCTCCTGCATACGGGGGCTCGTACGCTGAGAAAACTGCCTTTCGTCGCATAGCTCTAGGAATATAAACCCATTCCGAGACAGCAGAAGACCCAGAGCAAACCGTGTATTGGCATTCGACGCGTTATTAAGTCGCTGCCATGTAACAACAGCAGGTGTAGACTGGAAGCCCAACGGCAGCAGCATTGATAAATGTTACGAGAACTGGACGTTGCTCTCTTGTGCACATATGCGCATTAATGTGCTCGCACAGCGAACGCTACACCCGAAGGTATCGATGTTTATAACTTTTAATAAACATGAGTGAACAGCCGTTCCGGCCATAACACTCGCTTTCACAACCCATGTTGAAATAGCACTAACCTCCCGTAACATGTTTGGCATATGTCACAGTGGAGGGGGGGGGGGGGGGGGGTGGATTGTACGCGGTATTATACGCGCTACTTTTGTGATAAGAAGGCTTACGGTCGCAATACATGTGGTATAATACATCTAACAAAGAGCAATCTATACGCTTATAGGCACTGCGATCAAGGGGAGGTAAATCCTCACCTGGGACAAATGGTTGTCCAGGTGTATCGTAGCGATTTCCCGCGGGTCCACCGCCTCCGAATTGATCCAGAGGTGCTCCAGCGGGACTGCCACCGGGTCCGAAGCGCGGACCTCCGAAGGGGCCTCTGCTGCCAAATGATGGTCTAGTTCCCCCAGAGACTCCACTAGGGACTCCTGGCGTACCGGGAAACGCTGGCCGACTCGCTCCGGGGAAGCCTGGCCGGGAGCCGTAGTCAACTCGTCCAGGGAACTTTGAAGAACCTTGAGTGACGCGTGTGAACAGCGGTGCTCCGAGGCCGGGAGGCTGATACTGTGGCCCACGATGCCCTACCCCGTACTCATCCCGGAAGGCACCTGTGCCTTCGGGGCCATATTTGTGTGGACCGTATGGCTGTGATCCTAAACCTTGCCCGCGTGGAGCAGCTGGCGACCCGGGAAAGGTAGTCTTTAAACCAGGACCTGGTATTCCAGAGCCACGATCCGCTGAGAATGAGTATCCATCGCCATGTCCAGTCTGATCAAGCGCTTGAGGACCTCCAGCGTTCCCTTTAGACGCCAGCTGGGAGGGTGAAAAGATGCCTCCGGACGAACCTGCGGGTATCCTAAATGACCCGTCGTACGAAGGGCGGGAGGGCCCGTATGTGTCTTTAGACGGAACGTAGTTGACGTGGGGACGAGGTCTCGACGCCGGAGCGCTTCCAGGACGCCCTGGAACACGGGTCACCTGGACGGGGCCCACGGGCACGATGCCGGCGGGTGGAAGACCCGTGTGGATGCCCACCGGCGGGCTCGGGACGTCGGTGTCCGACTCGAAACCTGGACGTCCCGGATAGACCTGATTCCCGTCGACCGGCTTGTCCAGAGTCAAAATCCGTGATGTGAGCAGCTCAGATCCTGGGGGTCGTCTGGACGCATTTGGCCGGTAGCGGTCAGGGAGCACGTACCCAGGAGGCAGGTCGGTCGTCGTTTCGGGAGTTTGGTTCTGAGCGCACAAAAAAAAGGGGGGGGGGGGGGGTGTTGAAGATGAATCTTCGCGCACTACTGGTCCTCTCTTAGAGGTTTCGTCGTGACCTTTTTTAAACAGCTGTTAGATCTATGCGACTTAGCTGCACTAATCGCTCCTGACTTTCCATAGAGCCGCTTTTTTTATTACAAATTAGCAATGTGCTGTTGACTAACGTATTTGTATCGTCAAATATTGTCGAGATCGAAATGCTTAAAAATGTCTCGTGCATGTTTCTTTATTACTTATGTATATAACTGTCTTTAGAAGAACGTCAGTTTGGGCTAGATGGTGCATTATTTGAGACAGAAATGGTAATAGCGCTGCAATTAGACGTACACAAGAAAGACTGACACAGGACATGCGCTAACTTCATCTGATTTTATTCACTGCAAAGCCAGCAAATATATGGAAAATTCAAGGCATGCGCAAACAACATCTACAAACAGGCATCAACAAAACCGTTCAAGATATGATATCTCATTCTTGAAAAGGCGAACCGAGGTATCACTCACGCAATCTACTCCCCTCTTTCTAATGTGGAATGCTTCCAGAAGCTCCCTCGCCTTCGTATCTCCACTCCTGCCCAGAATCTTTATCTCCCGAAGCCGTGGCTCACACTTCTTGCATTGCTGGCATCTTTTTTGCCCCGGCCCATGTTCTGCCGCACGATTACAAACGAAGCACTCCGCGCAATGCTGTGAAAGATGCGCACCTCCTAGATTTGTAAGCGATCTTGCGTGCTCAGCCGCGCGGTCATTAACGCACCGCCCCGTTTGGCCCACGTAGGCTTTTCCGCAGGTCAGTGGTATTTCATACACTACACCTGTGCAGCACTTCACGTACTGCTTGCCATGCTTTTTGTTGCAGGAGCTCTTTTTATCGCTCCCAATGCGCGCGCATAGCTGGCCAAGCTTTCGTGGGGCAGAAAACACGACCGGCACGCCATGTCGCTTTGCCACTTTTTTCACATTGTGCGCGACCCTGTGCACATAAGGCATAACTTCTGGTCTCACCGACTGTTTGTTCGGCTCAGTCGCCTTGTGAAACAACGCACACTTGACTTTTCTTAGGAGGGCTTCAGCAACTGCTGTGATAACAGTGATAACCCCTGCTGTGATAACCCCTCGAGCCCAGAAGGAGCTTTTGCCTTACACATCAGCACACTCAAAAACTGTAAAACGCGCCATTGCTCGCCTCTGCCTTGAGTCGGCTCTCGTGAAGTCGTGTCACCATGCTATGCAGATGAGTTTTGACACTTAAGTTGATCGGTTGGTTTCGGCGGGGTTCCCATGCACGGTTATCACAGCAGTTGCTGAAGCCCTCCTAAGAAAAGTCAAGTGTGCGTTGTTTCACAAGGCGACTGAGCCGAACAAACAGTCGGTGAGACCAGAAGTTGTGCCTTATGTGCACAGGGTCGCGCACAATGTGAAAAAAAGTGGCAAAGCGACATGGCGTGCCGGTCGTGTTTTCTGCCCCACGAAAGCTTGGCCAGCTATGCGCGCGCATTGGGAGCGATAAAAAGAGCTCCTGCAACAAAAAGCATGGCAAGCAGTACGTGAAGTGCCGCACAGGTGTGGTGTATGAAATACCACTGACCTGCGGAAAAGCCTACGTGGGCCAAACGGGGCGGTGCGTTAATGACCGCGCGGCTGAGCACGCAAGATCGCTTACAAATCTAGGAGGTGCGCATCTTTCACAGCATTGCGCGGAGTGCTTCGTTTGTAATCGTGCGGCAGAACATGGGCCGGGGCAAAAAAAGATGCCAGCAATGCAAGAAGTGTGAGCCACGGCTTCGGGAGATAAAGATTCTGGGCAGGAGTGGAGATACGAAGGCGAGGGAGCTTCTGGAAGCATTCCACATTAGGAAGAGGGGAGTAGATTGCGTGAGTGATACCTCGGTTCGCCTTTTCAAGAATGAGATATATCTTGAACGGTTTTGTTGATGCCTGTTGTGTAGATGTTGTTTGCGCATGCCTTGAATTTTCTATATATTTGCTGGCTTTGCAGTGAATAAAATCAGATGAAGTTAGCGCATGTCCTGTGTCAGTCTTTCTTGTGTACGTCTAATTGCAGCGCTATTACCATTTCTGTCTCAAATATATAACTGTCGCTCTCTTCAAAGTTCCTGAACAAAGCTAAAAGGAACGCCGGTCCGTTATGCTGATGGAAACTAACATTTATGACTGGATTACCATGCACGTGCCATGTACATCTTCACCCTAAAGCTTTGTGGTGAGGTTATCCATAGCACGCGCGTGATAATCTGGTCATGAATCATACACACACGGCCTGTGCGTGTTTCGCAATGCCTCTATAACGGCGTCGTACATGTGCGGAGTGGACTATGTGTGTGCATGACTACACGCGTTTCATGTTTGACGTTTGCACTAGTAAGCGAAGGCATTTGTATCGCACATATCAATTCGTCAAGCTTCGCTCTGCCGATCTGGTATTCATGCGCAAGGCGACAGCAAAACTGCACTTGTCACCTGAGAAGTGAGGAATGCACATGCATAAAGCTGAAGTGTGGCACAGAGGGGATTGCTGCTGTCAAGTGCGACTTTTAAAAGTTTGATGCGGAACTCTCTCGGGTTGCACTTTCTTCCGCCCCATTCACTAACGGCATGACTCGCTGATCCCAAGGTAAGTAAAATATAATACCAGCAGCACACAATCTCTCATCTGCATAGCAACCTAAATATCAGTTCGACAAAAGCGTGGTTAAACAACCAACCATGAAGCACAGAGTAGAAGGGGAGAAGTGGTCGTAAATGTTCAAGCTCTTAAAAAGGGAAGCATGGTCATTTGTGCAAGCGTGCAAAAAAAAATAGATAAGAAACATGCAATAGCCCACAAGAAACAAACCGTATGACATCAAAAAAGTGTAATTTCAGTCACCAGAAACTCGTTTAGCAGAAACCTGCGGGGAGCATCATTCGATATTTACTCCCCAGGACACGGCCTGAAAGCATGCTTGCATCACGGAGTTGTTGCGCTTGCTTAGTTATGTTTCTCACCAGGGGGCAACAGAGTTTCGCCACTCAAGCAGACGCGAAAGCGCAGAGCCCGTACGACTGAACGGTGGCTGACCTCACGCGCGTTGACACTCCCCAAGCAAACAAAGTACTAAAGCCCATCGCGATAAGTGAGTTGTCTCCGAAACCCGGAGAGGAGTGGCGCTTCACGGCGCCAGACACACACTCCAGCCATGAACTACTTCTCCAGAATCCAGGATTTACCCCGATACCGCGCGCACAGAACCGCCGACTGACGGACAACCTGCAGCGCGCCACGCCGAAGAGGCATAATCACCTTTCAAAGCGCGGCGTATGCGTTTAACATACGCTCACATATCCTTCAAGGCGCGTCGTGCCGCAGCGAAATGCTCGCGTGTGCGCGCGAAGACACACAAACATACTCAGGCATGCATATTAAGCGAGAAGAAAGCCCACTCACGGTCGTGCCGCCGGCAGCCGGTGACGTGGTCTTGACGGGCCTCGTGGTGGCAGCGTTGGGCAAGGGTGCGTCCGCCGTGCCCCCTCCGCCCTCCGAGGCCGTGGACACGATGGTGACGTCGGCCGGGTTGGACGTCTTGGTGCCCGGCTCGTTGGTCTCGATGTGGGCGCGGAAGCCGTTGTGGTCGGCCTCGTAGAAGACCCGCCTCAGCAGCCCTTCCCGGGTGAAGATGGTGTACGAGCCGACGACGCGGCCGCTGCCGTCGGCCGACTCCTGGCGCGTGTGGCCTCCGCCGTCCTCGCCGTACGCCTCGTACTTGAAGCCGTACGGCATGGGCGAGTTGATGCTCTCGCGGAGGTCCTCATGCGTGGGCTGCCCGCGGGTGACACAGTTCGTTCTGTTATAGTTAGTCATACCTTCACTCCTGATTAGGAGCTAGTACAGGAATAGATAGTTAGAAAAACAGTGAAAAAAAAGCATTGACACTAACTCAGGAATTTGTACAGCCGGAGTCCGCCATTTAAGCCGGTTATGACACTGATATGTATTCGAGTAGAAGATAAAGAACCTTGTAGTTTATCTGAAAATTTGCTAAGTGGCTGCTATGCAATGATATAGTCAGGTAACAGGAAAGAACTAAAGCTTACACTCTCATTTCGAACAGGCGCCATTATGTGCACACCCCCGTCATGTCCTTCCCAGCCGCGTAGTAGAGCTTTCAAGGCATCCATCACGCTGTAAACTTCAGTAAGGCGTCGACTCTTGTCCTAGCCTTTCAGGGTCCATTGCTCTTCAAGAGTGTCGTGAGAGCTCCGCTATGCGGCCTAAAAGCAGACCATGTGGCCAGAAGAATTTTGAACAAGACTACATGCTGTGATGACGCCGTGACATTTCTTTGGTTCTAATTTCAAAGTATATTGAGGTAGCAATTTTCACCTTGAGGCTAATGATTTAGAGACAATTATTAATTAGTTGCATGACGTTGACCGTTCCTGACAGTGCGAAGAGAAAATGGCCGAACCGCGCTTGTCGCGATTGGCGATACGTTCCGGAAGGACGGCTAATGGAAACTGCGGAATTGTGAACGACATCGGGCAACCTGGCATTCGTAAATAATTTCGTGCATTCCTGTAGGTAGGTACCCCAGTATTGCAGTTTCATGTATCTCTGTTCATGTATTCATGTACTCAGTGACTACGGCCAGCTAAAAGGCTTAGCCATGCCCTGCTTTCCTGGACATGCTAGATATCAACTATTGGCGTCATCTGTCGGCTGCCAGCAGCGAATACCGCGTAACTCTGAGGGGGCATTTTAAACTTGTAATTTTTAGAAAACTTGAGAGTCCCTATAGATTCTGTCTGTGCAAACGTGGTAATTGTCGTGGCCGACTCTTCCTCCTCGCTGCAAAATATAACCTATAATGTGCCGCCTGCGCTCACAGCAACTATTTCCGGCCGCCATAGAAAATAAATGGGAAGTACCGAACAATCGAAATTCCCGCGGTGAGTCTGAGTGTTCAGCGCCACGCTGCACGTGGTGGCAGCCATGCAAACTAGAAGCGTTTGTCCAGAAAACGTTCACGCGGCGTACTTCCTGCTGTTGGCCGTACTGGGCCAACAAAAAAATAAAGCACTATGCTTTGCCGTCATTGGAAACGCAGAACAAACGGAATGTAATGCGTTACGTATAGGAAAACGAACGGATGGCAACAATAATGAAGCTACATCATCAATGAGCCCGATGCCCCCGTTTTTAAGCGCAACGCTATGCGTTTCCAAGAAGCAAGGATGTGACGGATCTTTTACCTACAACATATGAAGTGTCCAAGAAATTAAATAGAACGGTATACAGACGTGTCCGCACACACGCACAAATGAAGTAGTAGCTGACCTTGGAATTCCAGAGTTCTCGCACCATTCCAGTCCTCGAAACTAAGACGTGCACCGACGTTTCCTCGGCCCGATTATAAATGTGCTCTCAGTTTTAAATCTTTGGCGGACGTAGAAAATCGCGCACGGAAGGCAGCTTGGCGCAACATCGTGTTTGTGATTTGTTTTCTTTCTAAACATGGAACTGCGCGAACGCAGCGTTTTCGCCTTTCACCCTTTCAGTGCGCCGCTTATACCGTGTCATTGAAAACCGTGATAACAAGATAATTAACCAATAATCATAGCACAGTGAGCGGCAACCCCGGTGATTACCGGGACAGAAACTACAGAGCCCCCAAACACACTTTCCTCCTCTATTGCACGCCGCGTAATCACGCAGACAGGAAGCACATTTTTCTCTGGACTCAGGGGATGTCCCAAATCTCGGAATCGGCTTTTACTATCCACTGTAGCCGACGGCGCATCGTTCTCGCCGGCGCACTCGTAGTTCAGCGCAGAGTTTCAGAGTGGGAAGCGAGATAGGAGAGGCCAGGAAAGCATTCGGTTAATCGCTGCAATGCCCGCGAGAAACACCACGCTCGAAGCGCTTCGACGGCGAACCGGAATGAAGCCAACTGCAGCCACATTTAGTCCAGGCCTTCCCTTGCGAGTCTGTTTTCACTCCGCTTCTTCCAGAGTACTCGCCGTCTTCAAATAAACGCGCAAAACTGGGTCTCGCCTCACCTGCGCCCTGCTATTCACGGCTGGGACACAAGGTAGCAAGTTAACTGCGCCTCAGAAGTTCCCCGTCACGAGAGAGATTGCGTGCGGGGATTAATTTTGCACTAATTAGGGAATAATCAAAGCGCCTGCTGACCCTTTCGCTCGTCGCCTTACCACGCTTATACACATGCTCCGTAGATAGTGTAAACCGTACGTGTGAGCGTGTGCTTGACTTTTACGATGTGCCGGTTGACTGTATTCAGGCCTCTATGCAGACAAGCCGGTGAGTAATGTTGATCCGGGTCATTCAGGGAAAACACCAGACGGAGCGGGTCACGGGAGGTGATGAGAGCGAGACCGACAATGTCGAGAGCGCACCTGGGCGTGAAACTGAGGAAATCAGGTGTGGCATGGCTGTTTATAGTTTCCTGCGCCGCACTCGTTCGCTATTGTCACGCCATACAGTCCTCTGTCTCCGCACCCCTTCTCCCAGGTAGACAAGCAGGGCTTCCTCATTAATCAACCGTGAGGCGCTTCTGCACACACGTCCCAGCGGCCCGCCAACTGCGCTGCCTGCCGTATTCTCGCCGCATTAATTGAATGTCACCGTATAGACGCACGGGTGTCGATCAAGTCGCTCGGCGCCAATGTCAAGAGGTCGGAACAGAAACTCTCGGAGCGAGACAGCGTGCACGGGCACAGATGCGAGCGTGAAAAAAGAAAGAAAGTGACTGCGGCGCCGGTGCTTTGACCCGAGCGACGACGCCGTCTCCCGCGACCTCGACCGAGCGGCAGCGCTAGCAGAACGCGCGAAAAAGAAAATGAAAGAGGGAGACAGAAAGGAAAGAAAAAAGGAAGGAAAACGTGGGAGCGCGAGAAAAGTGGCTCTCATGGCGGGAACACCGAACGCGGAACGGGAACGGCCGCGAATTAGCCTCGCTGGCAGGCGTGTGTGTATGTATACATATACAGGGTCGTGCAGGGCGCGCTCCGGAGTGGTGTGCCTGGCGGAAGCGAGGTGTACGCGGGAACAAGGACGGCAGCGCCCCCTAGGTGGAACTAGGAGCAAGGCCTCTCTTGCCAGTGCACAGAACAGGAAGAAGAAACGAGACTCGCGAAGCGACCTGCAAATAAAGCCCCCTCCGGCATGCCAGCAACGCGCAGGGCGACGCGCCTCGAGACAAAAGGACGACAATGAGCCGATGTGTGTCGTCCTGTACGCTGCATCCGTCCGCGGAACGGCTCGAAAGTGCTGCGAGTCTGGGAGAATATGACGCCGGCGCTCCGGGGGTCCGCCACTTGGCGAAAGATAATGAGCCGCCGTGGCTCGCTTTTTTAAGCATGCCATATGTTAATTCTAGCCTGCCTCGTTTTATTCGCCAGTGCAATGAAGGCAGTACGAGCGCTGGGTGTCATACATACGCAGAAGCCACTCTGATAAAGAAATTACGCTTCATGATTCAGTTGTACGGCATGCTTACAACCAATCTGCCGTCGTCACCACAGCCTGCTGTAGAAACGTCCTCGTCAGTTTTGTACGCGTTTCCCATGGGTTCCGGAGTCAAGCTTCGACTGGGTGGAGGCAGGAGTTTAGCGAATAAGTTCATGAGTCCTGACCTACAATTGAAGGCTAATGTCGAATAAATCTGCCAGCGCAAGATAATTTGCTGACGCAGAATGGCGTCACATTCGGACACGCCGTCAAAATGTCGATGCACACCGAGGCGTTTGCTCTTTCGCTTTGAGCTCGCCGCATACGCGATAATCTTTATGAAAGTTTCGCCCTAGTTCACAGGCTAGCTCGTCTCCGTCGCCGGATTTCACTTTCATCACCTCTGATCGACGTTTAACATGCGCCGTGAAGCTCAGACCGGCTAAGGGATCCGGAAGGAATATGGCCCGTTCGATTGATTTACCCTCCCCAAACAACCGCCTGAAGTATTGAATGCTTCACGCAGGCCGACCCTTCGATCGGGGGCTCGGCACGAATAGAGGCAGATGAGTACGGGTTCACCCGACCCGTCCTCTTCAATAAGTATGCGCGTCGTGTATGGACGCGTGTATGAACCCTTGCCGACGCTGAAGGCAGACGCCGCAGACCGCCTCTAATAACTGGGACGCGCAGTGCGGCGAACGTCCAAAGCGCCACAGCACGCCCTTCTCTTCTCCATCGGCCTCCTCCCAACCGATTCCCTGAGGGCGCCGAAGAAGCGACATTGACCTGCCGCGTGTTGCACACAGCGGAGAAGCGCGTTGCTCACGATGTTGCCTTGGGAGACGAGTTTTTGCGACTGGCGCGCACCACAGCGGCAGAGCCGCGCACTTCCCGTGGGAAGATCATTGTTCGCTCGATGAAGATTGCACACTCGGCGAAGAGCGGAGTGTGAGAGCTTCTCCAGCTGCCGGACATCGCAGTGCGGTATTCCAGTTCTATAATCGATTAACTTTTAACGGCTGCACAGCGAACGCTTCGGGGCTAGCTAGCAGAACGCGATAGCCATCGGCCATCAATTAGACGAACATATACGTCGCCGAACAATTACGCTGCGCGAAGGCTCGGTAATAAAGTGCTTGTCCGTTCGCTCATTGTGGTAGCAAATCGCGGTCGTTTCTGTTTGACTTCAACTGCTGTTCGTAGGGCGAACAGCGCGACTGACTTCACTTCTGTTGAGGCCCCTGCGATGTGGCTGTGGCTCGTCTGCGCAGATCAAGCGAAGTGGAAGTCTCGACCTCCGTGCACACGACGTCTCGTGTGGGCGGCCTGCGGTCGCGGCCGTTACATTTCACCTTCGCATAGTCTTTTTGAAGCCATTCTTCTTAGTGCGATGTGAGCACTTAAATGAACGTAATTACAATTCCTGACCGGTACAAACAATTTCAAAATGATTAACCATTCAATGGGCACTGCTGCTCAGCATTGTTACCAGTATATTCACCGTCAGTCTCATAAGGAGTCTTATTTGTCTTACCTTTCCAGTTTCTTATCAGGCACACCAACTGTGTAGGGCTCTAAAAGATTTTTTGCAGCTAAATTGAAGCGTCTTTTATTCTGGTATGAATAATATATTGCCAATTACTGCCATGTAAGCACATTTGACAACCATAAGAGCGCACCTATGCTTTCTAGGAACTTTCATCATTAAGCGTCATTCTCGGCAAGAAGCTCCCCTGTGTTCAACTCGAATATTGTTGCTGTTTTGAAAGCACTGCAGTCAGTAAGAGAGGTAATTTCCCGGCGTCATCTCTGCAACTACCCTTCGGCGAGTTTCGGTCTTGAGAAACGCCGCCGAAGTCCGCGCGAGGCAGTGACTCACCCTGAACGAAAACGAAATGACGCGTAGCATCCAGCCGCCCGTACGGAGGCGCTCGCTGCAGTGAGTGAAATGCAGCGAGACCGAAGGCAGTCAGACGCGCCGGCGAAATCTACTCGCGACCGGGTGAGTGGCCGGTACATCAAGCCGTTCGTCCTGATGGCGCCCGCCGGCAAACAGCGCGGAATTGCATCCGAGAGGCGCAGCCTGCCCCAACAGTCCCTTAATTGAGCCCTCGCGTGAGATGCGCGTTGCGCGTTTCGTTCCGGTGCGGCGGCGTCTGCAGTCACGGGCGTGCGGGTGGGGGTCAGTCACACCTGCTAAGTGTAGTGCCTCCGAAGTTTACGAGCAGACAGAGAACCTGTTGCTTTCAACGGGCGAAATCCGCTCAAGGCGGTGACAGGGATCACTTTAGCCGCCGGTGCTATGAAAGTCACCGCCCATTATATCCAAAGGCAATGACCTGTACTGTTTTTCTTCGGATATATAACCCCCCCCCCCTCTTCTTATTAAAGACATGAAAGTGAACTGATGACATACCCTGAATATGAAACTCGTTCCCAACCAGCAGTACTTTAATAACCTAGATTCTTTTAGAGAGAAGACCAAGAAGAAAAAGAAAGTATGACAAAAGCGTTCCTGTGGTATAGAAGCGACATGTTCGACTATAGAGAGCGGGACATGGTTTGGTGTACCTTAATCTTCTAACGCTTATTAAAGCAGGGCGCCGTTGCAGTATATCGGTGCCTAGGATGCGTTCGAACCCATATTGTCCAGCTCATCAACAAGCCACCGCAAAACGCCGAAAAAAAAAAGTCTGCACACTATCCCCACCTGCCGCGGCTGCTCAATAGTTCAGAAGCGCTCGTCTACTGATCCGGAGTTACCCGGGTTCGAAGCCGACCGCGACGGCCGCGTTTCGATGGAGGCGAAACGCAAAAGGCGACCGTGTGCTGCGCGATGTCAGTGCACGTTGAAGATCCCCAGGTGGTCGAAATTATTCCGGAGCCCTCCACTACGGCACCTCTTTAAATCGTTCTTCTTTCACTCTTTCCTTCCTATCTTCTCTTAAGGCGCGGTTCAGGTGTCCGCCGATATGTGAGACAGATACTGCGCCATTTCGCTTACTCAAAAAAAGAAAAAACCACACTATCCCCCTCAAGGCGGAATGTTGTAGTGCTCATAAATGACGCCAAGTGTATACCTGGGCATCATGTGTGTTATGACGCGAATGGAGGCCTCGTGATATCAAGAACTCACCTGCGTGACGGGTTCCGAGAATCCAACCGAGAGCAGAGCCGCCAGCATGAGGAGCTGCGGCGCTCGAGCCGCCTGTGAAGATAGAAAAAGCGCACGTGTGTAAACTTTCCATGCGAATGTTACGCAGCTCTGCCACCGTTCCCCCAAAAAACGAAGTGCGCTCACGTGATTACACGTATTAGAACACAATGACAGGCACTAGTGGGGCTCTGTAAACCAGCGAAACCATGATGCGCGAAGCATTTGACAGTGTTACGCTCTGGCACATGTTACGAGGTCGTGCAGCGTCGCGTAAAAGTGGACGTTCCACTTCATGACCTAGACCCCACAATATTTGGAATGACCTAATAAAGACGCGAGCAAGAGCTTTTAGATCCCCTACTTTTATTCCAAGTCCCTTGCCGGAGACTTTGGGCCTTTCTTTACTAGAATTAATTCACTCCTTCACATGAAATCCCGTTCAGCTGTTTTCATCTCTCTTTTCCCGCGAGGCTTGCTCTGTAATATCCGACAGTCGACCTTCTTTTTTTTAACTCCATATCAACTCAGGATGCGAGCAAGTGAAACAAAGGTATTCGCAAGACTGGCGATAGTGTGCTGTGTGTGTACAAAAGACAAACTGTCTTCTGTGAACAGTTTTTGAGCTCAAGGAGGCGTAAACTAAGAAGGCGATCAGGCTGGCTTAGTAACGTGAAACAATTTAATTATATCGCTTATTATTTCAGCGGAAGATGTTGCACAAGATTTACTCGAAGGAGGGCAGTTCCGACCACATACTAAAAACCCCAAATGAGCAACTAACCAAGAATTAGGAAGCAATATTGCAAAGTGAAATGATCCGGGATTAACCCAACTAAAACTCTGTGCGGCGCGTAAGTCATCCCTGTGGGGTTTCGTGCGTAGCCTTACCATGTTATTCTTCGCTATAAGAAACAAAAGAAAAAATGCACCTGTTATACGCACAGAGCTCTTCTTTACAGTGAGCGAAGGTGACCGCAAGGTATCTCGTTCGTATCTTAACACATCATTGTTTGCTATCAGTAGCACCACTTCCAACATGCCTAGTTTTTACGCTTACCCAAGAATTGCCATCGTTATCGAAGGTGACCGCAAAGAAAAACAATTTAGTGAGAATTTTAATCGTAGCTACCATAATCGTGTCAATCCCAGTATCCGCGAACGCGTCCAGATGCGCTATAGATGAGCGCAACCATTTCCCTCCTCCAACAGGGGGATAAATTGCCTCAAGTTGCGCACCCCTATATCCGGCGCATCGCACGCCCACGTCATTGAGGCGCGGTTTTTGAAGCGCCTACTGACTACGACGACGTGAAGGGCTTGGGAGAACACGCGGCGTGTGTGTGACGGGCAAACAGTGCCCCACTCCTTCGACGCATGCGCACGTCAGAACCTCTCCGTCCAATTCGGGGCGCGGCGACGCATATCGTGCCGCGAGAGGCGTCGGTCTGGCAGCGATTGGCAACCGCTGCGCGCCGCGCCAACAAATTTAGACTGGCACGCGTGTAGCTGTCCGCCCGCGTCTCGGCGCGAAGATAGGTCTGGGATGACCGCATCGCCCGTTTCACTCGTCGATGTGGAGTGAGGCGCGTGCCAGCGTGGGATCGAAGGGGACAAGAAAAACCAAGCAAATCGGGCAGGGCCGATTCTGGCTCGAGCGTTGCTACCGACGGGAAGTTATGTAGCGGGTTGAAAATTAACCGGTTTGACTTTACGTTAGTTGCACGTAACACACAACTTAAACACACACGCTAACGCACGCACGCACAGCTGCACACAAAAACGTGTGTGTATGTGTCGTCTTCCTCGTGGCATGTGTCTGTTTCCGCTAAATTTTTTTGCAGGGTCGATATGCACCCTTCCGTAAGTGTTGCGAATGCGCGTGAAGGGCAGTTTAGTCTGTCACACTCGCGTATATTCTGCTGCGCTGGGCGAAATATCCAGCAACTACGCATGAAACGTGCAACTACTGCAACGTTCCCATCTGCCGTTAAGTACAACCACTGCGGACAAAAATATATTCGCAAAACTCTGCGGTCAGGAAAATGAGTCGCACAAGTTAACTGAAATCTGGGCTGATTAGTGCTCGCCACACACGATTGTGATCGCAAGAGGACAATGACAGAGAACGGAAGACGGCAAACGTGCTTTTGTAGCCCTTGTGCTGCCTTTCTTTCTTCGTCGTCGTCCTTTTGCGCTAACAATCATGTTTGGCGACAAATCAGCTGTCAAATGTGCACCTGCCGTGAAAACGTTCATTCTTAGTGCTCCCTAAGCCAATGCACATCGTACTCACTGCTGCTCAGATATGCATTGATGCGAATAAGAGCCCCGCTAACAAAAAAAAAAAAAGGAACGGTGGCTTCTGAGTGTCAGGTAGTGGAGGTTGCGTTAAGAAGCAAGCGGGGTTAGCCTCACATTGATGACGTCGGCAACTGCTGCGCCTGCGTCGCGTAGCCGCGTCAGAAACAAAAACTTCCCAGCTCTGATTACGCTGGAATGGCAACGTCGCCCGCGCGACTTTGAGCCCTTCATCGACCGGCGACGACCTCCCAACTGGACAGCTTTCAAGTTGCACAGTAAATGAGCTCCGCGGTCCGTAAGAAGAAGCAATTAGAACTCGTTTATGACTTCCCATACATACAACCGCTACGCAAGAAAAGAGCAGGAAGAATTCGCTGGCAGCTCTTCGGGAAATGACGGCTGCGTGCATGTACACGGCCATCTGTCGGCCCAGCCCAAAAGCTGGTTTGCGGCGTTAATACACGCCGCTCTTTTTTTTTCCCCTCCGTGTTACAACAGCGACGGCTTCAGAAAGCGCCGTGCGGAGAGCTGCTTGTATGCAGGAAATGCGAGAATGTCGCTTTGCTGGACCAACTAAAGCCGCAGCTCGGAAACCGTCGGCTCGCTCGGTATTTACAGTGCGGCAGACTACGGTCCCTGTTATTTCGTTGCCTCTACGGCGCGTGCCTGCGCGGTGTGCAGAGATAAGACCGTTCCCGGTGACAAGACAAATCGATTACAAAGACGGCGGCCAGCGGAAAGCGATCAGATTAGCTGTCCTTCTGGTCGCTGTTAAAAATACGACCGGCTGGTATGCGAACCAGTTTGCATCGGACGCCGAAGTTGTCGTACGCATTAAGGTAGGGTGCAAGGACGCTAGAAGCATTTAATGCATGCAAAACAAAAACGAATAGCGCGAATTGCACTAAGGAAAAAAGGAGGAAGGAAAAGCAGGACGTCTGGTCAGCGCCGCGCTCGGTAGCAAAGCTAGAAAACGTTTCGGCAGTGCCTGAGGTATAACCGATTGAGGTGAGATTCAAGAACGCTCCCGTATGCCGATATCTCTGTGCTCGTCAAAAGCAGCCTGGAAGGTCGAAATCATTCCGCAACCTTTCACTACGGCGTGTCTGATGCCCCGGGTATAGCTCTGCCATAAAATCTATAAATTAATGATATTATTATCACTACCGGTATTAACGCGATAGCGTTGAGGTTTTTGCTCTGCAGAAACTCCAGTGTCGCCGGCGGTGGCGTTGTGAGCAAAAAAGCAGGTGGTCCACCTCCCACCTGAGTCACGTGACCATATGACGACATTATAACCTGCCTATACCGTGGCTGGTGGCAGTGAAGTTAATGATTGGTCGCGATAGATTGCTCTGGAATAGCAACCTGGGTCTCACAAGCCACACCAGTCGCTATGTTCTAAACAGCCCCCGGCCGGGGCTGTGGCGCTTCTCTTAACTGATGCACCACTGCGCCAGGAGTGGTATGAGGCCTCCCAACGATGTATGAATGTAGAGAAAGACTGATTCCGCATGTACTCACATTGACCCATTAACGCTATCGCGTCATACCCTTAAGGCGGAGCTTAAGTGTCCCGCCCAGTTTTTATTATCCCTGTTTTTAGAAATGTCTTCTTCAAATGTAATTCAGCCGCACCACTTCACCCCTCAGCGGGCAACCCCATGTTTTTAAATTAGCTCGATTTTAACTTGCAATAAGGAGCCGTATAGGAATAGGATCGATTTCGACAAGTTGCTAACGCGCCTTAACTTGAATTCTGCGCTATATGCTTTTTCTACAGCATTGTCGTGTGGCTACTGCCATCCGTCGTTACTCCGTCGTTATTATCCGTCGTTAATCAATTAACAGCGTCAGTAGCGATGTGAATTAAGCCGGGCTTGAAGAGATAAGAGTGGCAGCACACTCCCTGTTACAAAGATGCTGCTCATATTCACTGGAGAAACGATATGCTGTGCAAAAACATTGTCATCAAAAATGTTTCAAAGCTGTTGAACGACGCGTTTCAAACATGAGACGACCGCCATTTGGCTTAAACGCGGCGTGTTGTATCGCGAGGTGGACTGATATGCCACGCCGCTGACCTGAGGCCTCGGACTTCACTGAATGTTAGTCAACAAAGCGCTGAAACACGAGGCAAACAACACTGGCACTGAACAACAACTAGTAATGCATTGCGCGCATAAGAGGTTACGCACTGACTACGTAGAAGTAGAAAGTTAGATGAAAAAAAAAAACGGAATGAATACGAAAACACGCGAAAGAAAAAGAAAAAGCTCCGAGCTCCTTCAGGTTCCAGATAATAAGTTAAAAAAAGTTTATTGAAAAGCCTTCTCTGGCTTTTAGGAGGAACCCTAGTCCAGGACCCCTACGGAGATAATTCAGATAACAATGCGCGCGTGCTCGCAGCTGGCCATTCGAACGGACTCCCTTATCCATAAGGTATACGGACGAAACGCTGACGCTTATATCGCCTGCGGCATGCACGGCATGCACTTCATATATTTCGTGATTGCACTGCACCCTGTTATTTGGAGGAGTTTCCACTTATGTCAGATGTTTTCTCGGTTGTACGTCAGCTGCGGCACTGTCCGATTTGCGTTCCTGCGTGAAGTTTGATTAGTGCTGTTAACGTGCGTCAATACATCTTGGGCAATCTTCAGATACCTCTCCTGTCAACCCCTCTGATGGGATCAACAGACGCTGTTCTATATTTTTCTCACATGTTTGCTGATTTGCACGCTCAGGATGCCCACAGACGACGGCCAGGCGTTTTAAGCCGTTGCCTGCTTCGCCGCAAAAAGAATGTAATGGAGCACTGTGATCGACTCATGCTGAAAGTGACGGCTGAAGCGGAATGCTTAACCATTCACTCCATCTAACCTGTGTTTTGTGCATTGTTCTCACAGCCAATTCATCCGCATCAAACAGCACTTCAAGAGCCAAGTTGCGATTTGACGGAGATCAAAGAGAAAAAGGAGAGGTACAGGTATATCATGCTGCAGTTATACATTTCACTAATAAAAAAGATCGACTCCACAGCTTCCTTTTAATGGATGCTCAGCTGGGGTTGAATTTTTTCGCCTTCCGTCGCACACGTCTGCCACTCAACACATTGCAGCTTTTATCTGCAGGCCTCAAAGGGGAGTCTTTGTGCCGAAACGCGCTTTCACGAGGGCGACGAAGTTCTGAGACATTGCGCGAGGGAGGCGATTATTCTGCTGCCACCGCGAATGCACTGGAGTTCTCTTGCCGCGTACACCCCTCCTCCTAGGTCGCGCGCACCTTGTCAGAGATGTGTCGTAATTTGTCCGGAAGCATGCTCACGAGGCCGAATAACGGCTCTCTGAATGCGAGGCCGCATCGCGAGAAAGGGGCGCGCTCTCTCCGTGTAACAGGTCAACCCAGTGCGCGGTTTGATCGCGGTACTTCCGACATAAGTCCGGGTGGCCCGCTTATGCACGCGCGTGCGTCCCGGTGGACCCAAAGGGCGCATTTGAAGCCGTGACCCTTGCGCGTGGGGTGAACCGAGAACCATCATCCACCATGGGCGCCACCGATGCCATGGCTGCCGTTAGTGGCCTGCGAGCTGAAGTACCGAGCTTTCTGTGGAGGAGGATATCAGTCCTTGGCGTCTTTGAGAACGTCCGGCAAGAAAAAAAGTAAGCAAAAAGTAAGCAGAAGCAGGTTAGGCTCTGCACGCCACGTGGGCGCGCGTGCCGAGACTGTAAATTCTCGTCGAGATGACGTCGGCAAGTGCGCATATACTCCGCGTCGCGAACTACCGCGCAGCGCCGTGGAAGCTATGGGCTGGCGTCAGCTGCTCAGCGGCCGGATGCATACTGCTCAAGGGCAGTTTATGACTGCGCGGCTCCTTCGCTTGTGTTTCTATCGCTGTCTACCTTGATTGGCCAGCGCGTGGAAAACCGTCAATCGCGAGTCATTCTTGCATGTATGACTTGAGCTACGCACAAACGTTAGTGCAAAATAAGAGGCATTCACAAGAAAGGGGGACAGTTGTGAATGTCTCTTATTTTGCTTGCGCTAACGTTTGTACGTAGAGCTACGCCCAGCAACAAGTGTTACATGAATTGAGCCGCTGCCTGTTAACTCATCCTGTATGAGTTCCAAAAGGCTGCATGCTTTTACCGGCGCGGAGTCGTTCTGTCTCCGCCGGAGGAGTCATTTACGCAGATACAGTTTTATTCCGCTCGTTGAATACCTTTCACGGATGACTTAATGGCTCCTTTTCCCGGGGAGTCGCAAGGCGACGCCACAACTTTCAAGCATGCCGAGCTGGACGACGCCGGTTTTCCAGTCATTATTTATTTATTTATTTATTTATTTATTTATTTATTTATTTATTTATTTATTTATTTCAGAATACTGTCAATCCCGATTGGGTTTGACAGTATGATGGCTTTCGTACTGCCACGCGCTCCTGTTCCCTCAAGGCCCGATAAATCCATGCTCAATAACGAAGGTTATGATTAAGAAGTTGAGGACAAGGATCGCTAATAAAACAATAGTGGCAGACGTTACTTTCTATTAGGTTCGAAACATACAATGTAGGCACAAGGGGAAAAGGCCTGAACAGGTTTGGAACTCTCCGCTGTGACTCGGGCGTTATGGCGTTCGGTCGCGAGATCTAATTGAGACAGCGGCGACCGCATTTCGATGAAGGCTATATGCAAAACCACCTGTGCGCTGTGCGGTGATAAAGCAGCTAAACCCTTTGTTGCCCAAATTATGAAAGAATAAAAAAAATAACTTCACATTGTGCTAGCTAATGTACCAGCATTAAAAACCCAATATTTAGCGCCGCTGAAATGTGAGAAATTTTCACGTCGCCAATTAGCAACAACTAGCATTTGTTCCACTTTGCGCGGTTTGTCCGAGTTGCTTGAAGGACCAAAACGAAGGTGTCTCATCGACTCGAAGGTCCAGGGACACTAAACAATTTTTATCCAACAAATGTCATCCTATTTTTCTCCGCAGCACATCTCAAAAAATGAGATGACTGACTGTCGGACGCTGGCTGGAAAAACACATTCACAACTGTTTTTTTTTTTCACGCACCCTGCTCACACTGGCGCGAAGCATTTTGACAGCAGCGTGCTGATGTGAAATCAATAAATGTGTGAGAGCTCCATGTAGCAATTAGTGCACGACGTGCAAACGGTATGTCGCCATTTCACTATAGTGAGCTGCAAGGAGTTCAAAAGAGCCGCAGGTGGTCAAATTTAATCCGGATCCCTCCACTGCGGCGTCCCTCACAGTCGACGCGCAGCATCAATTCATTAAACCCCCAACCATACCTTGCCATGAACAGGCTCACACCAGCCATCGAATAGAGCACAGGACAAACTACAGCAGCTACAGACAATCGCAGTCCTTCAAGCACAGCTACACTGACAACGCAGGGGATTACCCGAGCTATTCAAGTGCATAATTTATGCGGCCATTTATTCGGTGAGCTCACCAAACGACCATCTTGCTTTGTTTCGCGCACATTACTCTCCGAAAACTAGCGCCACGAGCAGCAGAATGCTGGGAACGCAAAATTGCTAATGAGCGACAATTGTGAATACATTCTTGCGCCGACGCCCGACCTCCAGACATCCTGCGCGCCGTGACCTCCCAACGTTGGAAGTATGGGAACTAGAATCTATCGCATTCGCAAGCTTGTACCGACTTGTGTGCTACTCTTAGGACAGTCGTCGGCTTGTTACTATACTGTAATCATTGACAAACGATATTTTTCTCCGCGGTCGTATATGGGATAGCTCCGACGACGCGAAAGACGGCGCTGGCGTGCGTTCTCAGCGCCGAACGGACGCAAGAACCATGCTGAGAAGAGGCGATTGGGAAATCCTCTGCGCGCCTTATCTAATTCCGGTCTTGCATCGCGCGCCGTTAGCCGCTCGCCCTTGCCACCAAGGTCGCGCAAGGCAAACCGGACATCGGCTTTGCAGTGAGCCGTCAGTGCCAACTTTTTCTTGAAGTATATGCGATTCTTCTGCGTTGTGCTTTGAATTATTGAATTAACAAACGCACGAAGCCAGGATTGCTTCGTCGTGGGGCCAAATTTGGTATTCACAAGATATTTCTTTGCTTGCTTTTTGTTTTCATGATGAGTTTGATGGTTTTGGCAGAGCCCTCATTTTATTATTTGGTTCCTGTGGCGCAGGAGTGTTTAAAACCCAAGATTTCTGCAAAATATCGGCGATAAAGGCAAATGCATTCCAGAACACGAAGCTCTAAACGAAAGTTTGAGCGGCAAGCTGGGGCTAAAAGAACGCTCCATTGCGTTTCGGCGAAGTTTAGCGCAGTACTAAAAGTCTTTTTATAACCTATTAGAGTTCGATCCCGGCCGCTGCGGTCCAACTTCGATTGAGGCAAAATTCTAAAGGCCCGTGTGCTTTTGTGGTATTATGGTGTATGGGCGGGTTATGTTCTATGGATGTTTAACGACCCAAAGTGACTCAGGCTATGAGGTACGCCGTAGTGGAGGGCTGCGGGAATTTCGAGTATATGGGGTTCTTAAACGTGCATTGACATCGCACAGTACACGAGCCTTTAGAATTTCGCCTCCATCGAAATTCGACCGCCGCGGAAAGACCATATATGTATCATTGATGTTCGCTGCAGTGTTTGAACGAAAAGCGAAGGAAACTAAACAAAGTTATCCGATGAAAAGTAGCCTCAGGCTTAAAGACCGCCAGCAGCACTTGCAGCTGTATACCCGTTGGTGCAACCTACGATTCGCACGAACTAAAGAAACCGGAACGGATTGGTGCGCGCAATAAATGTAAGTATAGGGGTTCATTCTGACATTCGCCCATCCCAGAGAATCAGGCACTGATATAGGAGTTGGACGACCGCGCCATCTATTTCACAACACATACGCATAGACGCATTAAAAAAAAAAAAGGCAGCGCTACGGCTACGTTGCTTGCTTGCTGTTGTTTACAGGAAGAATGAAAGGGAAAGTGCACGGGCCTGCCCACTGGCTCAAACCGAACCACTATCGCTGCCACGTGCTGAAAGTAAGCAGGAGAGTTGAAAGATAGGAGTGCAAAGATTGAAAGAAAAGACGCACTGAAAGACACAGCTGAATTCACACTAGATACGCTCAGATATACAGCGGCTACACGACGCAAGCAACCACTGGTTGCACACACAAAATCAAGGAGGCCGTATCTGTAAGATACGCAGTCGGTGCCGGGTTCGACGAAGCGTACAAATACGCGGCGACTCCGTGTCACGGGCGACCGCCGGCGTGTACTGCTACGTGCTACGCTCAGCCAAGCCGGACAACCTTGAGAGTTGGCCGCGAAAGAGAGAAGGAACAAAAACGTAATACTGTATATACGACGTTCCCCGCGAGCTTGTCTTCTTCGTCGGCGGCGGCCCCCAACCTTGGCAGGGTTATTCTTTTCCTTGGCTTCGCAGGAGCCTACGTAAGCCATCCAGAGAAGCAGCCATCTACCCCCATCGCGCACATTTATATACCCGCACAATAACAAGCACTCCTCCATTCGCCTCCGCTCAAGTTTGGTTTCGTTTGCGCCAGGGTGGCGATTGCGTGTCGCGATGGGCACCGAGTCATCGAGGATGCTGGTGGGAGGAATCCGCTTCGAGAGTGGGAGACAAAAACAAGCAAAGGAGAAACACAGGCGTAGGCCGCGAGCATCCGCCCGTCTAGACGCCGCGACGCGAAGGATTCGCCCGCCAAAGCGGAGCAGTATAGTGGCCGCCTATAAAGAGTGGGGCAGTAGAAGCAGAGGCGTCAGCAGCATGCACGCTCTGAGCCGGGCTGCCTATGCGCGGTTATAGTTATGATTGATGAGAACCAATCGAACGCGCCGGAGCCCCGCGATGCGAACACCTGCGCCCGCGAGCGGCAAGGGACGGAAAATGAGTTGCGCAAGATGCGGGTGGGGAAAGTCCCGCAGTTCCACTCGGCGCCGCAAATTCAACGAGGGATCGAAGCGTGAGAGTTGCTCAGGCGGTGCCGTCGCAGATGTGCGACGAGGCGCTCGAGAACGGGCGCGAAGGCGTCAGGTGAGATTAGACTAAGCTGTGAACGCGCACGCCTACCGCGCACGCTCCGCATCAAAGTAGCTGACAAGAGGAGGAGAGAAAGAATTCCAGGGGGTAATTACGGTCTGCCGGTGATAGTGATGGAAGAGTTCAGAGCTCGGACTCGAGAATGCAGAAGAAACGAATGGCGATCCTTAGCGATTTTTTTTCTATCAACCCGTTCACGCTGGTGCGAAGGGGTCTTGTCGGATGTGGCCACAGGTGAGGCATTAAAGAGCTCTTAAGCCTTTCCCGCTGAAGTTGCGAAGTTATCTGAGTATACGAGTGGCAGAGCCACAGTTCACGGACTAGCTTGTGCATAAGAAAGTTTCGTGATCTTCACCTTTGGATTTTTACATTGGCCAACGCAAGTTATTTCGGCTTTGTGAATGCTGCCTTGAAGTCAGTCCTATTACCCTCGAATTCTGACCACTTCAGCGTCATACATAGGTTGCTTGTTGCGCAGACCATGTCTCCAGCATATAATGCAAGTGGCGCCGGCAACAAAACTGGCAAGACCCTCTCTTCTCTATCGCGCATGCGTGCGAAAAATTTCCTGTCGTTCTCGTTTCCACACCGCCGCTATACTGTCGGATGACGCGCGTATACGTGCATGCATTTCTTAGTAAACAGGACGGAATGAAAAGCCGGAACTTCCTCCGCGAAAGATGCACCGAGCGTGTGCGACAGTGACTTCGCACTCAAGCCAAGCGTTAAAGCACGTGCGGCTACGTTTACACGCTTGGCTGGGGAGCGCCAGACGCTTAGCCTTGACGCGTGAAGAAACGATCAGCAACCCTCGCTCTCGAAACGTCGCGCCGAGAACGCTGCCTTATTTTTTCTTCGCTAGAGGCGGCGTGAAAGCGACTCCATTCCCTGCCGTCTCGAATCTCTTACGACAAAAAAGAGCGCGAACGCGGGTCCCCCATCGCGGGACACGTAATTCGGACGCTGCATTTTTTACTGTTTCTCGAATTTCCGCCCCGGAACGTCGCTCGCTGCGCTGAGTGGAATGGTAATCGTGTGATGGTAGAAGCGGCTCAGTGTTCTCGCCGCTTTTAAAATTACTCACGTTCCTGCGTCGGGAAAAACAACAACACGTAAGCGGCGCACAGGATTAGCTTTCGCCTCCGTCGCATTACGCGAGGATTCTTCCGCGCCAATTCGCGCTTCTTCTCGGGTGCTTCTTTTCTTTTTTTATCAATGCGTCGCTTTCCGCTTGCCTCGAAACTAGGTTAGCGTAACGCTGCCACACGTGACGATGCAAGGCCGCTTTGTACGGGCGCACACAGAAGGACATTATGCGCCCCCCGTCGATCCCCTGCCAGCCGTCCGATGTTCGCTGTCGATCTGCTGTACATTCTAACCTATTTTGTTGTTGTTTTTCAGCATTAACATTTAATCGTTCCTTAATACGCGAACAATAATCACTTTATGATAATAATTTCTGTTAGGACCGAGAATTTCATTTTTCTCTAAACGGGCCAAGTTTGGCCGAACTGATCTTAACTGCTACTCGATCCCGTGCTGCTCACCGAGAAACTTCCGGGCTCCTAGCTTGCCCTACTCCGGACCCCTCCTCATTTCACCTCGACTTCTCTCTGTGAGCCCACTTTCCAGTTCACATGAGCCACATAGCTCGCATGGTCCACATAACTAATAGGGCAGGACAGCCCGTATTCCGCCACACGGCCCACAAGGTCCAAGTGCTACACGTAGCCCGCATGGTCCGTGTAGGCAAATGGCCGACATACTGTGCATGGTCCATGCCCACTTCGATCACCATATCAATTACGGCAAATTCTCGATAACCAAGATTCTTAGTGAACAGACAGCGGACTTGGATCATATTCATTGGTTATAAGGTGGATTCACACGACGGATCAAGTCGCGGACTAACAGATGACGTCACATCACGGGACCATCTGCGTGCTTAAAGCATTCACACGACGGATGAAAACAGCAGATTTGAAAGCGATAAAGCGTCCTCCTTTTACCGTCCTCGTTGTCCGCGGACACGAGTTGGTCGGTCTCAATCCGTGGCATCAAGCCACGTGATGCTCGGTTCAACCTCGATATCTGCGATTCTGTCCCTTGTTTGGATCCACCTTTAGGGCGGGCAATGCGTAGTACGGGTTATGAGTGGCGCTCACGTCTTACGACAAGCCATAAACACCGCAAAGTGGCCCCTCATGAGACTGTCACTGTGAAACGAGTTTTCACCTTTGTATGTTTCTACATTGATATGGGCACTGTGGGGTATGAGGGACGGCGTAGAAACCCGCGCGGCACTGAATTTTTAGAACCCCTCGCGCCATGTGATGAAGTGTACGAACGCCGCAGCGGGAGTAATTCAGCGGCTATACATGGCTTTCCTCTGCAAACCACGAACCCAACCATTCACGTCAGAACCTAGGGGCTGCATTTCTGTACTTGCCAAATGCACGAAAGAAAGGCCGCGTGCTCAGATTTTATTGCCGATTAAAAAACGTCCTAGATCACTGAAATCAGTCGCGATCCTTCCAGCGCCTCACAGCCCGGATGTCAAGTTCGGCGCGTAAAGTTACGTGTTTAAAAGCGTATCTAAGTATACTGGGTCTCGTCTGCGTTTCGCCTCGCCCAAGGGCGTCCCGTGTCGGGACCCAGAATCGAACCTGCAGCCACGCTCTGGGCAGAAAATACCGCGAACAGCATCAAGCGAAGGCGTGCACAAGAAACGTGTTCCAGAGAACGAGCCTCCGTCGCGGGAGGCAGTATACGCGAGATCGTATCACTTTGACGGGGCGTCTAAATAAACAGCTCGCGGTTGGTGGCAAGTGCGCCGGGGTTCAGAGGAAGGCGGCGCCTCTTGAAGCCTCTAAATCAACGGGACCGCGGAGAGACGACGAGCGACCTATTTGACATTTTGACAAGACGGCGCTACAGGCAAAGCAACCCCCCGCCCTCACTCATTCCCTGGGATAGACTGGACACCGACGATCGCTGCCACCACAGGGCATAGACTCATGGCAGGGGAGAAGACGAAGTGCGGGTCTTCCTGTCGGAACAGGTTTGTGCAACACTTCGGAGCCGAAGACCTCCCCCAGTGATCGCGCGGTGTTTCTTGCACCCCTGTCCGTACAGCTTTCTCTTGACTTTCTCTTCGAAGTTCGACCCATAGCGCCGCGAAGCAGCGGGAACCGGTGGAGACGATATGCGGACAGTGACGCATATTTGCGGCGAGGGCCCTTATTTTTAGTTTCTTTTTCCCCCACTTGATGGCATCCAAGGTCGCGAGCGTAAAGCCGATGCGATGGGAAAAGCGAATGCCGAGTTGAGCGATGAGCTGCGCAGAAGCGGCGGCGGACCTTGGCTTCAGCGGCGAAGACTGCTCGCCAATGTGGACGCACAGAGATTATGCACGGCTGCGAGAGACAAAACGAGCAGTAGAGTTAGTTACGTATTGGTCTTTAATAGAGACGTAAATATTCATAAATAACTTGCAAGCGTATTCGGCCTACTCTTCTGCTGGTAGGTGTCCTACTCTTCTCTCTCTCTCTCTCTCTCTCTCTCTCTCTCTCTCTTTGCGTGCGCGGTCTCTCTTTTTTTCTTGCTTGCATCGGAAGTGACCGAATAGACTCGCGGTGCATTTTTTGTGGACGAGATTAAAATGAAATGACCATGATAACTAAATCAAGCACCAGCTTCCTGTTCCATCCTAAGTGGTGGAACTAGCGATAAAGAGGGGAAAGCATATTTACTTCTTCTAACATTAGTATCTCAATAAAGGCCTAAATGCCGTCAGCTGCTACAGGATCGCCTAGAAGAATTATATGGGTGCGGTTTTCAATCTGAGAGTGGCGCGCCCTGTAACATGTGTGTCTCCTGTGTGTCAACCTAGCTGTGTCCTTTCTTCGTAGTCACTGCAAAGCGCAATCGAACCTAATGAGCATAATATGCCGACTGTTCTCGTTTACAGACTTAGTAAAAGTAGCGCCTTCGGCAGTGAGGGAAGCCACAGCGCAAGACTTCGCCCCGCTGGGCCTTTCAAACGTGCATTGACTTTCCAGGCATGGAGGTGGCAACATTTTGCTTCCAATGAAGTGTGACCGCTTCGACCGGGTATGGGGTAGCCGTTAGGGTGTCCTTCTTTGCAGTTTACGAAGTACCTTGTATATAGCTAGCTACCCCGTTCGTTTTAGTAAACGATACTAACGCGTCAGCGGAGGCGGCAGCCTATTACGTCGCCTTGTGTTTTCTGTTGTCGTTTTGCCGAGCGTAAAAACAAACCCTGCCGAAAAAGGAAAGATTCCTGCTGATGAGTTGGCGCAAATTTTGTGGCGCAAAATATCGAAACGCTAACATGAAGGAAAAAAAAAGCGACGAAGCAATAACTGAAAAGAATGCAAAAAATGTTCTTTTTTTCTTGCTATGTAAACAGCACTAGTGACACAGTGCGAAAACGGCGGCGTCTCTCTGCTTCTTCGGCCACCCTCCTGAAGGCACCCACCTTTGTCCACCCTACCGAATAATTGTATCTGTGTGAAGCTTCGGTTTAAAGTGAAAGCATTCTCTAGAGTAAAAGCATCAAAGTAATCATCGTGGGTATATACAAATGTTATAGCACAATTGTGGCGTCAAATGTCTGATCGTCCGGTATTTTTTTCTTTCTCCTGGGAGACATTATCACTCAACCACGAAGCAGAAGAAGAACGCAATGTCATCGGTCTCGCCCTGACCGCCGCCGAGTCCCAAGGGATTCCGGCCGACGGTTAGGGGAATGAAGGGGGGTTTAGGCTAAAGCGTTCTCCCCCGTCATTTTTGGCGGGTGCGAATTAAAGTTATCTCTCTGTCTCTCTCCCTCTCTTCTGGTTCGCGCTCCCACATTTTTCTCTAGTGGGACTTACCAAACAGCCCAAAAGTGTGCTTTGCCAGTTCTTCCCAAACGGAGAGCAGTATGTCAGTGCTGTTTCAACGCCGACTAAATTCCGTCCTTCAATAAAGAGCTTCTCCCCCATTCTCTTGCTGCCACTAAACTTTGGCGATGATGGAAAAAGATTCGTGCTCTGAGAAAGCTTCAGGACACTTCAGTATTGCCAAAGGAAATCTGCTGCGAGGCGTTCACGCGGAAAAAGAATTATTGCACTCGTGCGGGTAACGGAAAATTCGTAGAAGCAGCCCAGAAAACTGGACACGGAGGAAAACACAAAATTCTGCCGACGCTAACTGCAAGTTAATTTGGTTTCAAGGCGCGTGAAACATTGTCAAGCCAGACATAGCGGAAACGTGTAACCCTTGGCAACGTGTGGAAGAGGTAAATCTCGGATAACGCCACTGCAAGGAAGAACGAGTATTGAATTTTGATAGGGTAAAAGAAGAATTGTAGAGAGGCATGACACAATGTTGGCTGCGGGATGAGCACACGCTCTTCGCTAAACTGACAGAGTGGAAGGCAGGGTCACTAATGAGTATAGGCTCACGGATGCCACGAAGGAAGCTCGATTGCCTGGTGTTAAAAAGTATTCTCATTACAGTGAAACGCAAACTATGACTGCTAAACAGGATGCAATTTTCCCACGCGTCCTTCTTTCGTTTAGCAAAGCCATAGCGCGTGAATGCGCAAACGTAAAAATCATTGCTCCAGGTGAGAAAACAAGGTTACACAATACTGCGTGCGGAGCTATAACAGGTCCTTCTCTATGACCGTGAATTAAAGTGGGTAAAGTAAGAACAGAGTCAGAGAAATAACACTGGGAAGCTGGATCATCCGAGTCAACTTTGTGCCCAAAACTTTCTTTTTTACTCTGAGTTCATCTTGTGCCCAGATTATGCATTCTGTATACCTCAGCCTTGAAACCACAAAACATCCCGATAGACGTACACAGCTTGTATACGAGTATAGAGTACGAAGGCGATTGTAAGCTATCGTCGAGCCCAACTGTAAGTTTGAAATCTCCGAAATTTACCATCCTTAGCCCACATCTTTATGTCGCATCTGAAACATCCCTAGGACACAAAGGTAAGGTTGAGCAACGCCCCTTTTTTGTACACATTTTGTGAAGCAATTTGTTCGCAAAGCTATCATTTTTACGCCGAACAAATTTATTTATCTATTTATTTATTGAGCACACCCCTAATGGCCTTCCTTCGAGGGTATTACATGGGGACGGGGGGGGGGGGGGGGGGGGTCAGTGTAAAAACGTGTACAAGGAACATCATTAACAAGCAAAAAAACTATAATCTTGCTAGGTATAACGTGGAAAAATAATTAAGCACCAGAGAGTAGGTAAAAGAGCAGGCGATAAAAAGAATCTGATACAAATTATAGGTTTAACGAAAAAGATTAGGCATACCGGAAATGAAAAATACTGCTGTGTACGTATTAGGCACGAAAAGAACAGAAGTAATCGCAAAAGTAGAGCAACTGGAAAAAGAGGAAACATTCAAAAATTTCGAACATTTCAAACAAGTCAAATGCCAACGTATACAGCTGCGGATGAGAGCGAGAAATGTGGAGGCGTTAGATTCAATGGCTATGTGCGCTGCTAAACTGTTCCATTCTCAGATAGTGCGTGGTATGAATAACTTCGCAAATGCAGATTAACGACACGCGATGCGTTTAACTTTGTGCGGATGGTCGAGCCGCGGAAAGAAGGCTGATGGTGATTGGAAAAAATCGTGGTGAAGCGAAGGATGGTGATACAGTTTATGGAAAAGTGCTAGTCGTGATAGTTTATGGCGGTAAGATTGGTTGGTTTTTGGCCGAGAGCCAACTTTGACCACATTTTGTATCTCTGTCGAGAATTCCAACCACCATCTCGCTGGAACCTCACGGACAAAGAGGGTTGGGAGATCGCGGTCTCCATCTCCGAACCAGCCTCACAAAGGCGGCTGGTAGAGTGGGCTGGACAGGTCGCCGCACGTCATGGACTGTTGGCCACCCCCCGGGATCAAGAGCCAGACCAACCCTAGGCAGTGACTCATTCATTAGGCTCATCAATAAAGTTTTCACCTACCTACCTTGTGGGAAGGAAATGGCGCGGTATCTGTCTCGTATATCGTTGGACACCTGAACCGCGCCGTAAGGGAATGGTATAAAGGAGGGAGTGAAAAAAAGATGCCGTAGTGGAGGGCTACGGAACAATTTCGACCACCTGGGTATCTTTAACGTGCACTGACATCGCACAGCACACGGGCGACTTAGCGTTTTACCTCCATAAAAACGCAGCCGCCGCGGTCGGGTTCTAACCCGGGAACTCCGGATCAGTAGCCGAGCGCTGTAACCACTGAGCCACCGCGGCGGGTAAAAGACAAGTCTTCTAATTAGGAGCGATTTTTTAAGGCATTGACGCTGGTAGTATATGAGTAGTCTGAAAAAATGAAAACGCGCAGCACGGCTCTGCAAGGACTCAATGTTAGCTATGAGATAGGCTTGATCAGGATCCCAGATGGCTGATGCATATTCAGTCTTAGGACGAATGAGAGTGATTAATGCGAGTGTTTTCAGGTGCGCGGGAGCCAGTCTGAGGTTATGCTTTAGTATGCCGAGGAAGCGGTTGGCGGTTGCTAAAGTTAGATTAATGTGCTTATAAGCCATGTTCAGTCTGATTGCAGGTGAACTCCGAGGTACTTGTAAGTGGTTGAAAGTTGGACAGATATGTTATTTACGAAATAAGTTGTGGAACTGCGAGTAAAAGACAAAACCTCAGTTTTAGAAGTATTAAGTAGCATAAGCCAAAATGTGCACCATGCGGTTACCGCATCCAGGTCAGTTTGCAAATATTGTTGGCCAGTGATAGAAACAATATTACGGTATATTACGCGGTCATCGGCAAAGAGCATAACTCGAGAAGACACAGTGTTAGGTAAATTATTAATATATTGTTACGTGACGGCTGCCCACTTTGTCGTCTTCTAGTCCGTGACAATATATTAAAAAATACGAATTTCGAAGAGTGAGAAACTTATTTTCTTCCGAAAGCTAAAAGCAGCGGCTTGAAAACCAACAATCACGATCACTGTCACCGAGATGATCTGATAGATAGATATTATGGCATCCCCTTCAAATCGCATTGGTGGCGAGTGCAACCTTGCCTAGTAAATTGAAGTAGCTATTTTATTGATTTCGTACTTTTGATTTTCAAAAGAGCCACCCAGCTTAAGGCTTCGAAAGCCTGTTTGTAGCACGCGGGTTCAACACCCGAAAGCTTCGCGGGCTGTGAGAAAGGCCGCGGTGGAAGGCTCTGGATTAATTTCGATTCCCTGGGGTTCTTTAACGTGCGGGAGTCTGTTCGCGTAAAGTCCGAAGACGCCTGCAGAAATTAGCCTGAACGCTCGAGGTGGAAAACCGGTGTCACAAGTACGAGCCACTGCCTTCGCTGCGTGGTTGCGCCGGAAGTTGCGATAACCCTTTCCCCGCCATAGTTTAGCCCGAAAACACCCACTACAAGAAACGGTCATTCGCCAGCAACGCGTTCTTGCTATCCTCTTTCTTTGCTCCCAAAACCACAATGGGCACGTTTCCAAAAAGAGAAAAGACCGCCGTCACGCTTCCTTTCGCGTTATAATAGCTGCAAATCTACAGGACGCATGAGAGATTTAGGCGTTGTTTTTTTTTTTTTTTGCGGGCGCTTTTGCTCGCAAACTGGTTTAGGCCATTCCTCTGCCTGTACAGGTGGAAACAAAAGGAATTGCATGGCCATCGGACGGAAGGTGTGAGACAATTTAGAAAGGTTTAATTTATACTTTTATAACCTGTCCCCTACTTTAGTGTGAAGATCGACGGGATTGACTCAGGGCGAGAACGACCGGAATCCCTGTAAACCCCACCCTGTGTGCGATAGTTCCCTTGATGCAGCAATCACAGGCTGAGAAAGGGAAGGGTTTGCGTCTGTGAAAAAAACCCAGCTGATTTAAGTTACAGCCTTCGACATCTGTGGCTGAAAAAAGACACGGTGTGTGCTTGTCTCGAATGAGTCACAATTTATATAAACATGTGCGGCCGTTTCATTGCATGAATAGGCTAATGTTTAATCCTGTTACAACAAAAGAGAAAGGCGAAAGTCAGAAAGCTTAAAGACCATAACGGAGCGTGTTGCGCGCGCTTTAACGAGAAGAAAAGAGCCCTTGCAAATTTCAGCTGGCACTATAATGCAGTAACCTCAGCGTTAAATATTGGCATGTAATGTCATGAACACCTCCTTTTGACATTAGAGGCAAGCATCGCTTTTGGGTCTTTTGAATTTTGTGCCAATGAGTAATTTAATGTGTCGAGACTCTGCAATTTAAGAAATGTACTGCTTTATGCGAAGTGGCAGTAGGGCTACTCCAACCTGTTCTCTTTCAACAGGCATAGACGAGCAGAAATTCAAGGCAGCGGTTTTAGGCAAGCAGAAACACAAGTTTCTGCCAAGGCTTGGAGACCACGTTTTGCACTGAAATAAATGTTCCCGGTAGTTTTTAATTGGTGGTTTGTCCCAGAAACTGTAGGCGAAATGTGTGCACCCTTTCGTCACTGACAATATATATTAAACTGCGGCTGGACTACAAAGAAAGGTGGATGCTATGAAATTCAATAAAGGAGAGATGGACTTTAATCACTTGGTAACGCCTACTTTGTCGTAATTTACACCTGAAGTCCTCAATAACTTTGAACAGGGCATCGTACTCGTAAGTTTACACTGGAGGCGACGTAGTGTCTTCTTGGACTATGGTAATCTCTAAATCTGACGATTTTTTCTCATTTCGCGTAGTAGCCGCCGCGGTGGCTTAGTGGTTATGGCGCTCGGCTGCTGGCCCGAAAGACGCGGGTTCGATCCCAGCCGCGGCGGTCGAATTTCGATGGAGGCGAAATTCTAGAGGCCCGTGTGCTGTGCGATGTCAGTGCACGTTAAAGAGCCCCAGGTGGCCGAAATTTCCGGAGCCCTTCACTACGGCGTCCCTCATAGCCGCAGTCGCTTTGGGACGTTAAACCCCCATAAACCACGCTTTGGGACGTTAAACCCCCATAAACCAAACTAAACTAAACCATTTCGCGTAGTCAACTTAGCTGACTCCTCCACCTCTCTCCTTTAAAGGAGCGGTGTTGTTTAATCCAATTTCCACCTGTGTGCAACCACGTACACGATATTTCTGCAGTCATGGAATACTCACCCTTGACGGCAATGCTAGACTGGGCGTCGAGGACATGGCGAGCCTCCTGGTATCCGTGAAACTTCTCGCCTGACACCACAGGCTGCCTTCGACGCAGAACGGTAGACAACTAACGCCGAACCCCGGTCCGAAGCATAGAGCAGGAGCGCGTTGTGCTTGCCGTAGTCGTCGGCGCCGAAATGCCTTCTCGTCGGAGAGGCGAAGTCAATAAACAACGAGCTCTGAGAGCGCGCACACGCGCGTGCCTGATGTCCGGGAGCAAGGGAGCAACGAAGAAGCGACCACGCGCGTCGACTCACACACGCGATGAGCGCGCGCGCCTGCCCGCACCACCACCAACCACTCTCACTACTACCGGCGACGGCAACACGCTCGGCGGCAGCGCCTGCTCCCGGATGACCAAAGGCAGCGGCAACGCCGAGGAAGTTCCTCCCCGCACTGCCCTTTATACACGTACCGCAGACGACTCTCGTCTTCGCTAGCCGAGGAGCGGGAACGGGGGAGGGGGACGTGCGCTTCTGCGCCACCCTCTCTCTTTTCTCCTGCGTCACACGCGCGCACACCTCGCCTTAGCAGCGGCGTCTTCTGTTCAATAGGCGAGGCTCACCTCAAACCCCAAGCGCGTGTCTTCGTCCACGGCGAGGGCCGCGAAGTTGTGTCGAAGAGAAAGCCGTAGGCGCGTCTCTCCCTCACGCCATCTCCTTCCTCCTCTTCCTCTACAGGTTCGATCAGGCACAATCTGGTCCTTCTTGCAAGAAGCCATCCCGCTGCCACTACCGACCATCAATCTAAAGCGACAAATAGACCCGCCAGACCGGTGCATCCAATACCATATCGGGACACACGGCGGGGTAAACAAAGACGACGCGCCTCACTCTCGCTCTGCAGTCTATAGGATCGGCTTCGCCGAATCACCACGTGCCCCGCCGTGCCCCGAACTCGGCCTGAGGCGGCGGCGGCGGCTGCAGCGTTGGCTGCTACGCGGTAGCCGGCGGACATCCTTTAAAAGCATCCGCTGGAAACGCCGCTCGCCTGCTTCGTTTGATGAGGGCAGTGGCGTCGCGAGCGCAAGGAGGGAGACGGCGTTGCCGTTCGTGTGACTGGGACGCGGACGGCATGCGCAGGTCAAAGGGCGGCCGTCTAGACTCTAGAAGGGTTAGCACTTCGTGGTGCGTTCAGCAACGCCGCATCATCATCCGCGCTGTTTGTGCAAAGACAGGCACGTCGGCAGCCGGTGCTGGATCTTCAATCATGTCGGTGGCGGCGAAGGATTTTGCTGCAGGAAGCGTTAATGCAAACTACTGTACGAACACACTGCGCGAGACCGTGGTGGTGACATTGAGCTGTTGAGGTGTCTGTCACTGCACGCTTATGCCGCGCTGGTCATCCTTGATGAGGTGAGAAGCTGAGAAGCTCTCTCGGGTGTCCGGTGGAACGAGGAGACGTCAGCTGGCCGTCTCCGGAAGGCCGCCGGCTTTCGTACGCCGACCAGTCGCAACGAATAAACCGAAAGGAAAACCGGTGGCTGTCGCTAAGACAACGGCTAAAAGCGCGCTGAGTTGAAGATAGTAACTTAGGACATCAGTAAACTGTCATCTTTGTTTTCTTGTATTTATCGGGCACCAAGAAACCGTGTAAGCACATGCAATAAGTGAACTTTCAGACAAGATCGTGCCACAGAAATGCAACGCACAGGCAACACATTCGACTTGATTGATTTAAAATACCTTAAAAGCAGTTCCGCCATTTGACCACACCCTTAAGTCATTCATACTAATGGCTCAACTATAGTGATTAGAATTAAGGTATCTTCGCTACGTTTTATTTCACGGGGTGTTTGTAAGAGTAAAATAATAATCCTGAAATCACTTCGCCAGTAGGATCTCCAAACAGAATGCAACCCACAAGCAACAGACGCGTCATATGTGAATGACAAACCTCTGTAAGAGTATCGCGCAAACGCTCTTTGACGGACATTGTATCGTCATTCGCGGCACACCTCCAACAACGGAACCGAGCAGGATCAAGAAGTCGTGACGCGGGACAACATCCTGCAGCCAGGAATGTTCGCCTTATTCACCGTTTATCTTACGTCAGCTGTCATTCTTCGACGGTATCCTCTTCGGAGAAAGTTCTCCGCTCAGAGAACAGGTTTATTTACATTTAGTTCGGCTTTGTGTTGCAGGCTGTAGATGATCCTGAGAGGCACCAAACTCTTCCCACCCCGTGCAAAGGGCTGGGGAAGGCCAACGAGCGGGTACTCCTGCGCCTGCTCACTAACACGATGCTGTGCCCGGCAACTCTAAAGCATTTCGATCCTCAATTCGACGGGCGGTGCTCACACTGTGGGGAGGTGTCTGACACGCTACCACATGGTGTGGGCCTGCCAGCAGAAGCCATCTCTACCCCCCTATCCCAAACCCCACCCGAGAGGACCGGGAGGCGACCCTGTCCGGCTGCTGCACCCTCGAGGCCCAAAGGGCCTTAACGCAGCGCGTCCGGGCTGCGGCAACCGCCAATGGGGTGCCTGACTAGGCATCCCACCTAGTGGTTGTAAGGGCGTGACCCTTCAGGTCACGACCTCCGACACCTTTCTCTATCATTAATAAAGGTTTTCATCACCCCCACCACCTGAAGACGCATAAAGTCAACAGGGACAAAGAAGGCTTATGTAAGCGAAGAAACCGATGTCTCTTGCCCTCTTTTGGGCTGTTTTCAGAATCACAATTATGAGCCGACCAGCCTAAATCGAAGGTATTAACTGTGTTACAGGGCCACAGCCGAGGGCGCTGCTCAAGGATCAGAGCAATCCCCCGAATTTTTAATTCCTGCTATTTTTTTTTTAAATCTGCTCTACATATAGAAAGAAAATCTAATGGTCGATGAACGTAACAGGTTTGAGCCTATAGGTTTCATGTGTCAAAATTCGGCCGTCATCCTTTGTGTCATGTAATCACTTATTGCATGTATGCATTACCCACTTTCCCATTTTGATCCACTCGTGTCCGCTCATTTTTGTCTGTCTATCTGAGCTGGCTAACAGAGGGAGTGAACAACAATTAATACTCTAACCGGGACAGCAACAACAAAAGCAGCATCCACGTCTTTAAAGCACACCCTGCGTACGCGGCCTCAAAGGTAGGAGGAAAGATTACCCATGCTACCTAAGTGAGCTTGGGAAAAAGAGGAACATAGTAAGCTTGGCTGATAGAA
Source organism: Amblyomma americanum (assembly GCF_052857255.1). Classification (NCBI taxonomy): domain Eukaryota; kingdom Metazoa; phylum Arthropoda; class Arachnida; order Ixodida; family Ixodidae; genus Amblyomma; species Amblyomma americanum. The sequence continues at coordinate 6,532,679 of NC_135503.1, read as the reverse complement.
TGCATAAACCTGTATAAACTTCTGTGAGAGAAACACATCGAAAAGCTTCCCTACTGCCTAATCTCCTGCATAATCCGGCACAATCTTTCACGATTATCGTATGAAAAGTAATGTGCTGGAAGTTACTAAGCATTTAGCTGTAAGCGAACGCGTTACACTTACAAGGTACTTCGAAGAGTATGGTACTGGTGGCCATGATAAACTGGTTGCTGCCATGTATTATTCTGGGTGGTGCGACAAAACGAAAACGTGTGGAGGGCTTTGATTCTTTCACATCTTGAGTAGGTCAGGATGTTTACCACAGTGCTAATTGGTATCACGGCGTTTATTGGTTAATTGCAATTACTATTTGTTAGAAGAGAGCTTGTGTAGACGTCACTTTTCAGATTAACACAAATTATGGTACGTCCTATTAGTGGAGTCTCTTTTTTGTAAAACAAACTTCGACTGCGTGATTACAGGCACAGCAGTAAAATCTACCAAAGCTAGTCACACTCTTACATCGAGTTTGTGAGTCAAAACCACTATCAAAATGTACGACGTTATACTACACCCTCCAAATAAAGTTTACGCATTCATTGAGCCTTTCAACTCCCGTGCTATGTTCAGCACTTCATTTGACGAAAACTTTGTCCACTTTCTTATCAGTCATGAAGTATATGTGTTAAAAAACACGTAATATGTGGTGTCTCCAGTAAAGTTTGCTTTATTAGGATCACGGCGAAGAGAAGCTGTGTGGCTTTGAGATCACAAGGACACTAAACAAATTCCATAGTTATTTTCGTACACCCCACCCTTCTTCATGATCCCCCCAACCACACCAGCAAGGCAAAACAGTACCCTGAACGAAATTCCTGGCAACGCCACCACCCCGTTACAACTGGTTTAGGTACAAACGGCTCAAAGGCCAGCCAACGTAAGGGAAGCGAAGAAGGCTACGCGGCATCTTTCCTGGCTCCTTATCGAGAGCGGAGAATTGTAATTCGCTGCCGCGATACCGACGACGTGCGCAGTGAGACGGCGGCCGGCTGTGTTGGGGCGCGGAAACGATTCTATTAGTGGATCCTACCACCGGTGGGCCGTTTTTTCCTCCCAAATTGTTGCGGCCTGCTCACGACCATTGACCCCCCAGTCGGGGCTGCTATTCTGAAGAGGCCAGCCCCGAAGGGTTCCTCGCTTTTTACCCTCTTTCTCTCTCCCTATCCCTTGTCTTGCGCCAGCGTATACAAGTTCAAGCGCACGCGAGCTCTCCGATTGCTTTTCTAGCACTCCCAGCAGCGCAATAAGGAGATGGCTGCGCAGACGTTCCGCGAAGGCGGTTGCACATTCGACTGTGTCCCATGGAAGCCGTGTCAGTCCGTTCTGCGGCGAAAAGCGGGGTATCCCGGCGAATCTGCATGCGCCTACGCCTTTTCACTCTCGGGAACAAGCAAAGTATATACACAATGCGCACATGGCTATCTCCCTGAACTCCATTCAGACTGGATTTTTTCCATTTCTAGGAAGATCAAGACACTTGGAGCGTGGGAAGCTTTTACTGTTGTGGCGACTTTATTATGCGGCTGGTGAGCAATACTGTGTTTCATTATTCCGTACCAGGGGTACCAAAGAATATATTTTTTATTCTCAGACAGAACGACAGGGTAGTGACGCATATGGAACATTTTTTCTTTTCTTTTTTCTTCCAACGTGTAGTTGATAACGCCGATTTTAAAACATGCCAGTTCTAGTTCAGTGCTGACAAGAAGATATGTAGCTTATCACGCAGACCTGAGGTTCAGTGGTGATTTCGTTGCACGCTAGGGGATTCCAGGTGTGAGATGAGGTTCCGAGTTTAGCCAAACATGAAAAAAAATCTTCAGGCAAACAGACGTATAACTTCATCATCCGCATAGAAGACTGCATGTGAATGAGATTTGAACCCTCTGCGAATTACTCGACACGCCCAACGTCACCGTCTGCAGCGAAGCGTAGATGCAGTGAATACGCGAACAGCAAACGCTAACAACGCGGAGATTAATTTGAGCAAAGAAACAAACTGAAACCATTCACATTATCAGAGACGCATCTGTCGCAGGTTTTAGCCACTTTTTTTTTGTAACACATTTCGTTAAACCTCCAGTACCAAGCTGGCTCCTCCCCACGCCGGAAGTTTGAGTGTCTTAGCCACGTCAGCCTTTTGCTATGGCGGCGGAAGTGGCGCTGACAACTCTGCACATCAAGTCAGATTTAGTCATAAGAGTTGTGTTTTTAAACAAGACGGCAAGGAAGGAAATGCGTATAGGCCCAACAGACACAAACAAGCTAAACAGGTCACAATCTAACCAAGGCAGCTAGCTGCTGGTTAACCGCTCATCTGACGACGCGTTCCAAGTCATGCGTGTTCGCTGTATACGTTCCCGCTATCTTCAGCTCTTCTTCTACAACCATTTAAATACGCTATCTCGCTGTAAAAACCTAATGCAAAGGACGACTGCTATACGGCGAGAAAGCAGCCCCGCTGAGCCCCGTAGCGTTTCTATATATACGTTCGGTCAGCCTCGGAGACACTTTAGCGGCAGTGGGCGAGGCATGAAGGGAATCCCGTTCACGTCGCCAGCGACACCCTCGCAAGGCCCGCTCGCCCGCGCCGTTTCGTCACGCGCATCTCGTATTCCGGTCAGAGGCATGTCAACAAGGCGCGGTCGGACCGTCGGTCGGTCGTTCGCGTTTCGTCATCTATACTCACGCTGTATTTGTTTTCGACCGGTGAAGTCACGTTTGAGGGCGCGCCGCTCTGACGCTGATAGCGCTTGCGCCTAACCAAGAAAGAAAAAACAGCAGGGGTGGGGTTGTCTCCAACCGCCAGTTCTCGAGAGCTCTTTGGAAAAGATCGCGATTTCTGCGGGACGAGATTTGAAGCTGGAGCCCGTGTCCATAAACTCCCGTCACTCAGGATTTCGCAGAAACTTCTTGCTCGACCGCGCGGTACCCTTATTATAGACTCTTGGCACGGCAGTTTTCGTGGGATTATTTGAGCCCTACAATATATTCTTGCGTTTTCTCGGAGCAAGATTTTAGACCTTTCGGGATGTTATTTATGGCTGGTGAAAGTGCTACTTGGAAAGATACCTTGATAGGTCGTCCTGCTATGAATGGATGTAACAATCTTCTTATTTGCGCTCGTTTGAAAGAAAAACAAGCTTTTGCGACTTGGCGTCTAATCAAGACTTCGGCCACACCCTGCAGCCTATGAGCACACTAAAAAGGCGCTACCCATAAAAACTCCAAGAGCAGATGAAGGACGGTGTGATTTCCCCAACAATAAATTGTGCAGGTTCGCGCTGTCTTCCAATAAAATATATTAAACTGGGTATACAAAATTGACCTGCTCGTAATTTTTATTGATATGATATGCTTTGGGCCACTTTTGCGCAAGAATAAGTTAAGCCTGTTATTGCTTGTTAACGTCAAGCTGGCGCCGTGCGGCATTCTCGAAGCGTGTAGTTAGCTAAAAAAATTGGTGAAAATCACGCTTCCCCTCTTCGGCGTACCTTACGTACCTTCGGCATACCTTCAGTTAGCTAAAAAAAAAAAAGTTGGAGCACCTTCGGAGTACCTTCAGTGAGTGCCTTTCATATTCCGCTCGTAGCATGATTATGTAAGCGCTATGAGATTTTACTCTGGCTTTCTGTCAACTACACATTCATTGAAAAAAAAAAAAGTCTGGCACCAAGCCCATTTCATTGGACGCGGAGGAAAAGAAAAAAAGCCCTTTCCTCTGCCTCTACAACTCGAAAGCCAAACCAGTTCGTACTTTCCTTGTTTATTTCATCAAACTGCTACAGCGCAAACCACTGCTCATGCGTAGAATAGGCAGCGTAAACCTGCTAAATTTATTCCCCACTCTCCCGTGGGCGCTGGCGTCGTGGGTCATGCCCGATGAGGCAAACCAATGTCGAGATCGATTGCGTTGTCTGTGTTACTGGTTTGGCAACTAACGAATGGCCAGCAGTGCCGGATCGCAGTCTGCGTTCAGCCCTCTGCGAGCGTTGTCGGCTCAAGATAATGTAAACGAGTACTCGGAGCTGATGCTGGCTGGCACAGCGATGACGGTGCGTCGATGAATAATCGCCACTCTGCTGCCAGCTGTATCGTATTAAGCGAGTAAATGTGCCCAGTACACGTAATGTACGTTCATTAACGAAGGTGATAGTTGTAGTCTGTAAGACGTTCTTTTAAATTCAGCGATGACGGTCGCACAGAGTCTTCGGGTACTAACTTCATATAAAAGAAAACACCAACTTCTCGTTTGGAGCTAAATTTAGCTCAGCTTCGCATTGAACTCGAAAACTCATTAACGGGGTCATGCGTTAGAGGAGAACTGCTATTCTTCCCTCCTATGCTTGAGAACGAATTGGCGATTGCATGCTGATACAATTTCCCACACTGGAGACTTTTAGCGCAGCGGACACGTATACTAGCGTATACCGGTTTACCGAGTGCGCCGGCTGCACATGCGCAGTGGATATTGCCTCGGCCTGTACGCAATACACGTATATACTTATATATAAGGTCATACTTTATTTACGGTATTCATGGAATATGAGACAGTCGTGAAGGTGTCGCCTCGGCTGGGGTTTAAAAATTATGGGACAGCAAATGCAAACAGAAAAGAAATCACCGCCACATTTACGGACCACTGACTCAGGAAGATCGTAAACCAGGACTCAGGAAGGTCATAAAAAAATAGAAAGCATCTGACTAAGAAGATCCTCGAGGCAAAGACGCGTGTTTTACGTGACTCGCTTAGTTTCCGTGTTTTCACGAGCTTTTTCCAGCAGTATTCACACTAGAAGCATTAATGACAGCCTCCCAGCGTAGGAGGCATTTGGGCGAGGAAGGAAACCGCGATAGGCGTGGGCTATAGATGAACGGACACTGTGCTGGCAGACAGAGACATTCCTTCCTCCTACGGCGTTATGATCGCTTTCCTCCGGGGACGCTCTTCACGAACGCCCGTGCCTATTCAATGTGTCTAGTCCCGGCTCGAACAAAACGCGTCGCTAGCGCCACCTGGTCCAGCTATACCTGGTGTATGATGAAAATCGTACGCGTTACGCGTGTTAGAATAGTCTTTTCAAACGTCGGTTACGGTGGCTCCAGGGCATTGCGTGTGCCATGAACGGCAGGCGGAAGCGATGAACAGGAAAAGTGTTGCTCAGCATTCGCAACTCCCCCCCCCCCCCCCTCCCTCTCTGTTTCGCTGCCCAAATTTTAGCTCCTTTTTTTCTTTTCCTTTCCAAATATAACGCGTGTGTCGTCGAAAGTCGAAAGGAGAGCTGCACCTTTATGTGCATGACTGGCATTACTCTTCCAGCGTCTCATAAAGCAAAACAAAATGTGAGGACACGTCTATTTCAGAACTGCCGGGCCGAACGCTGTGGCCATGGAGAGTTGGCATGAGACAAGTAGACAAAGGTAACGCACTCAAACCGCGCACTTTAGCTAAAGGTTAACGAGGCAGTAAAACGTGTCCTAACGCCGCTCGGAGCCTCCTCCGCCGAAGGTTCTTTAACTCATCCTAGTTCACTTCAATGACGTCTCCTTGCTTCAAGCCGTCAGAAAGTGCAGACGTGTTCCGTCCGATGTGACGACTTGTATTCGCCACGTGAGGGCGCGAGGCTCTTCGCAAACTGCCGTATAAAACAGCAGGTTACGTTTTTGCGGGTTAAGCCTCCAAACCAGTTCGGAATGAAACGGTACACAAGAGGCAACAAGGATGCAAGATCAATCACCCCCTGTCGTCCTTCGCTGTTCGCCTTAGAAAGCGAAAGGACGGTTTATTGCAGCGAGCTGCAGCATGCCGGATGGCGGAACGACCGCGAATTAGCGGTTGGTATTGAATGCAACGCGGGTCAGGGGGCAGCAATTAACGGAGGACGCCGCATGAAAAGCACTTCCGCGTATAGTGTTACGACTTTCCCACAGTGTGCACGTAACGGTATAATCCACGTGCAAATACGAGAATGCAAGGCCCGCCGGACAATCGGCGAGGTCCCGATCGAACCTTGTTGTGAGCAGCTCGAGTTAGAGCAGAACGTGTCTGTCGGAACGTGTAACCCGTAGTTTACTGCGGCTAGTATGATAGTATGAGGCGCAGTCAGTCTCGAGACGCCCCTCGAAGCTAGTCTGGGATGTTCTTATCTATGCTTTTATCTCGTGACGCTATGGGGCGGTCCTGCAAGCAAGATGAACTGCGGTTGCCAAAGGGAAATCAAAGAAAGAAGCGCAATCTTCTGCATGTCGGCACCGAAAGGCTCTCCGGGTAGTTTCAAGTGCACTATTACAAACGCTAGTCACTCCGACGGCAACAAAAAGGGACGAAGTCTAAAGCACGTGGCTCAAGGTTCAAGGTAAAGCTCTCGGCTTAGTTGCGTGCCAATCAGACGATCTCTAAAGAGTACCTTAATGCACATCACGTTCTCTGGTGCGGCTTTTTATTTTTTATTTTGCAGGAAAAAAGCGGGAGGGGTGAGAGAGAGAAAACAGCCATGGGAGGAAGATTGTGTAGCTCAGCTCTCGACGGTATTTTTCTTTAAAAGCCTGTCAGACTCGCGAGACTTGACAATAAAAAGAAAAAGGAAGCAGCCATACACTACAGGCTAATCAAGTTCGACTTTGGCCGCGTTAACGGAAACCCTACGTCTTCAGCTAGACTAGATAGCACAGCAGTCTGTCTTCTATAGCTTCGTGCTTTCAGTAAGCCCGTGGACGGTAGTGTAGCCTTCGTAGGTTGCCTTCATTTTCGGAAGAACATTAATTAAAAAAAATAACATACATGACTGAGATGTGGTTACCGTCTACCAGCTGGCAGGCTAACAATGTAATGTCAGGCAAGAGTGCCGCTCCAGTGGACCATCCATGCCAAAATTGCATCCGTCTGCCGGACTATAACCGGCGTACACGCAACTTGGCACCGACTGCACCTTCGGATGGTTTCGTAACCCTTCGGATTCCTCTCGTACCTTGAAAAGACGAATCACGTTAGAAACTGCCGCCACTTTCAGCGCCGACCTTCCTTGACTGGCGGCACTCTTCGTGCCGTCGTTAGGGCGTCAAGCGTCAGCCGCCGCGCAAGGTAATAAGCCTCATCCTCGGAGAGAAACGCACGCCAGTCTCGCGCTCTCGGACGAAAAGGGGAGAAAGCACGTGGTTTCCGAGCTTCCGCGACTCTCGTCTCCGCAGCCAGCAGCCGCTCACAATGGCCTGTCCTTGCTAATCGGCACCAGCGCAGGGGGCGCTTCTTACGGCGAAGCCTTTGTATGGCTTGCGTCAGCAAAAAGTAATAGCGCGCAGTGACAGCAGCCACAACATTAAGCGTAACGTGAGGGCATGCTTACCTGAGCGGCTCTTGAGCAGCCCATCACTTGTTTCTCCGCAACGGAAGCAGCTGTAGCCGGCACCAGATGCGGCGCCCCCAGAGAGTCTCGATCTAAGCGACGTCGGCGAATCGACTAACGTCCGCAGGCCGCCGGTTGCAGCACACAGCAGCCGCGGTCATCCGCAGTCGACACTCCCCCTTCGGAACTCCTATCGCGCAGACTGGCTACGGCAGCAGAGAACTCGTATCAAGCAGTAGCAGGCAGTAGTCTTGCGGGCAGCAACGAAAACGACGGCGCCGTCTGAGCGCGCGTGCAGCCGCCGCTCGTTGAGCATCGGGAATTCCCAAACCTGCTTTCTCTCGCTGCCTGCTGCTTCTGCTTCGTGATGCTTGCCGGAATACATCAAAAGGCAAAGGGCTGCCTGCTGCTGCTCGCTCCCGGCGGTCGGTGGCTCCCCCCTCGAGCATCGCTTTCCTTTTGCTCTTCATTTGTGTTTCATCCGGTGGGATGTGTAAGGGGGGGGGGGGGGGGGGGGGGGGGTGAAGGTGTTTTGTTTATGCTCTGCTTCCCTCAGTTCCCGACTGTTCACCCTTCTGGGAAGAGGAACGGCGACTCACGGTGTGCGGCCGCTGTTCAGCCTACCGCGTCACCCCCCCTTCCCTCTATTTTATTTTTCCTGCTGGCTGTGTCGTGTCTCGGGGAGGGACGTAGCGGGGGATGCTACGGAGTCATTCGCTCAATTGATCCTACATGCTCATTAGACGTGCTTACGTGAGCGTGCGCCTCGTACGCACCTCCTTCCAAGTGGAACGAAGACAAAGGGGAGGGAGAGGTACATACATTCATGGGTGTGGAAGTGGAAGCGCCTTGCAGCCGTCTCGTGCAAGTGCTGACTTTTGCACTCTCTATAGGCCCGTCGGCCTGCGCTTGTTCTCTCCTCTTCCTTCGTCCCCGTGCTCGCAGTCTCCGTTGGCGGGGTTGTTTACATCCACCCGGCTATTATAGAAGGGGAGCGCATTCTTCGACGCTGATTTGTCTGACGTCGCCTAACCCGCTATTACAGTTTTAAGGGTCAAAGGGTTTTCCTTCCTCTGCCTTCGAGTGGAACTTGTTGCGAAGGTGTGAAGGGTCTACTGGAAGCATCTTTCCGCTATTACTCTTTTGCGGCGCGTTACGAAAGGGTTTCTCCGTTCCCACCCGCTACAGCAGCCCCCTCTACTCAATGCAACCGCTAAAAATCTGCGAGCAATGTCGGAAAACACGCGGAGGAATGCCAGGGAATCTGAGAGGCTAACATGGGGGCGTCACTGTAGAACTATGCATCTGACCCTTAGCCTCGGCATGTGCTGCGCTGTCAGAAAGAGGAACGTGCAATGAAGCTCGCGTGACTTCCGAGACGATGTTTCCTCCCGCTTAGCAGGAATGCTGTTCGCCATTCACCGGATGAAGTATGTTGGCAGCGGCGATGCAATAAGGCCAGCGAAGCACAGAAACCAAACCTGGCTGTTGCAAAAAAAAAAAAAATCTTCTAAAGAAATAAAAAGTTAGTACGCTCGCGAATCAAATTCATTTTATTGTTTTGCACTGAAGGTCATTAAAGGGCGTTGTCAGCCACTCTATAACTTTGTATGAGAGCCATGTACGACATAAGTAATCAAAACAAGCAATTATAAGAAAGTATTCTCGAAGCCTTCATCTGCAGTTTACGTTAGGTAAATCAGCTTCTTCATCTGACTCACGCCAATGGCATACGGAGGCTGGAGAACGCGGAAAACACAGAGGGAAAGGCATGGTCAAAGGCATGGTCATCTTTCTTCGCAGTTCGCGGTAAAAAAAAAAAAAAAAGCACACACATGCCTTTTGTTTTTCTTCTGCTAATGCACTTAGTCGTCGACAACAATTGAAGTTTCGCGGTCCCATCAGCGTCAGGAAAGGCGATAATCCGCAGAAAATACGCTAAAAATAAATAAATAAAGACGACATAAAGACTGCCTACACTCTGTCGGGCTCTTTTCACTACAGGCACCCGGATGAAACGATGAGATGTGGCAATTTTCCAATGACCAAATGCATTCGCTTTGCATAATCTGATTGTGTGCATCTTGACTCAAGGATGCGCCCCTGTGGAGAGAGAGTCGCCATTCAGCGATGCCAAATGTCTCGGTGACCTTGATCATGTGGCCACACCCCTAAGGCGACTGGCGACTCAAGTCCCCCAACAAACACTGCCCCAAACACGTGCATATGTCCCATTAGGGATTCGTGCTTCTGACAGCCACTCGTGGCATATACCATTGCGCTCAAGTTATCACGTTGCAGTCGCTCATTCAAGCTGGGCAGTGATCTCATAGTGAGACGTGCGATGCAAGCATCACGAGTTAAAGTAAGACGCTGTATGGCCACAGGGCGAAGCAATTTGGCCGAACGTAGAAACATTGTCTATTGGCTGTTTTTGCTTCTTTTTCTCTGAAAATGGCAATATTGAAGTTAAACAAACAGAAGCGCTCTTCATCATTTCATATGTTACATCAGTACTCGCCGATGCACCTTAGTACGCACTTAATAGCGGCATTTTATATTCTCGCCTTTTTTTTTTTTACCTTTTCCGTACCGCTCTCCTTCCGTCTTTATCTCCTAAAATTACTTTTCCCACGCAGAGTAGCATGCCCACGATTTTTAAACGCTGGCTAAATTCTCTGTTTTTCATTAAAGGGTTTCTCTCTCTCTCTCTCTCTCTCTCTCTCTCATCTCTTCTCTCTCTCTCTCTCTCTCTCTCTCTCTCTCTCTCTCTCTCTCTCTCTCTCTCTCTCTCTCTCGGATTATTTGCGCAAGTTTGTCATCTCCGATTTGCAGCCATCATACTGATATCTATCTGAAACATTCGTTCGACTGAGCAATAATAATAATAATAATTGGTTTTTTTGGGGGGTATGGAAATGACGCAGTATCTGTCTCATATATCGTTGGACACCTGAACCGCGCCGTAAGGGAAGGGATCAAGGAGGGAGTGAAAGAAGAAAGGAAGAGAGAAGCGCCGTAAGTGGAGGGCTCTGGAATAATTTCGACCACCTGGGGATCTTTAACGTGCACTGACATCGCAAAGCACATGGGCGCCTTAGCGTTTTGCCTCCATAAAAACGCAGCCGTCGCGGTCGGGTTCGAACCCGGGAACTCCGGATCAGTAGTCCAGCGCCCTAACCACTGAGCCACCGCGGCGGGTAATGTAATGACTGAGCAAAAACCAGGAAAGCGTGCTAGATCGAGCAGCTATGTTAACATATCTGTAGCACCGCGGTAACCCACTAGACACCATGCCAGCGCTATGCCAGCCTGTCGATTAATCAGTTGCGCTACGGAGCCCGACGCAATGAGCTCAGTTTTATTCGTGAGAGCCGTACAATATGTTCGGGTAGAGAAACGAACCGTTGGGTTAGTGGGTAACTCTTCCTTACATTCACACAGCGCGACAGCGTGCGCGGACAACAGGGAGACACCACAAAGTGTTTTGTGGACAGGGGTCAGACACCCTCTTAAAGTGCTTCGTGGTGTCATCCTGCTGTTCGTGCGCATTGCCGCGCTGTGTGAATGTTAGGGTAGTACACATTACCTACAATAAATTCGATAGTGTACACGAAAGGTGATCAAATAATATTCCATTAAAGGCTGAAATGATACAAGAGGGGTTAGAGTACTATCGGATGCACTCTAACAAGCTCTTAGTAAAGCAGCAGTTTGAGGAAATCAACGTCATTATAAGGACTTTCTTTGCGTACTCATAATACTGAGGCCTCAAGTACCATTATATATGCATTGTGGCGTGCCGTAGGAACATAGCTTACATTACAATTTTTTTAAAAGCCGCCGGCTCTGGAGCACAGCTGATACGTTATTTTCAAGTTCGGGCGTGATGCGTAATTATTATCACGTTTGTTTGTCAATGTTATTGTTTTCATTTAATAAAAGTTACTACAATGCCAAATTATTGAACAATAAAGAATAAACTTACGGGCACTAACAAAAGGATGGGCACTTGAAACAGCATTCCATATCTTGCCTTCCTACCGTGCCTCGTTATAGTCCAAGAGCTGCGGGTGTCCGGGGGGTTGAACAAAGATACTTATGGTGTGAAGCTAATGATGGCCTTGAACATCATTAGGCGAACGAGTACAGCAGATTCTGTGAAGTAGACCGCCTTCAGAATTCTGAGAAGCACTAGCATCATCTCAAGGGGCGCCTCGCCCTAGGAATTTTCCCGGCCCTTCTGTGTCGTCATTATCATTACCTTGTTGCTAGGCCGAAATATAGTTACGCACCTGGCTTGCGTGTACAGGCCAGAATGTCCTGAGCCATGTACCTCGTACGCAGCCACATAGTTTATCGTCGAAATTATGTTGATAAATTATGCTTACTGATAACAAGATGAGAAAATCGTCTAATCGTCGGTGTTACCTTGGTAGCCTGTGATAAATGTGTGTGCACCGCGCGCTAACACGTCATAGCGTCAGGAGGCTTGACCTTTCGCTGGTCGGGGATGGCTGTACCCGTTGAGACAGAGTACAAAATAGTGGTAAGAAGGGTGCTGTGCTTGGTGTTATTTGACGTAACATGCCGCTGCTCAGCCGTTAAAAACTATCACACGCGTCAGTTTAGTCTCTTGATGTGCTCATTATTGGGCTTAGGTTGCCCATCCCACCTTTTCGCTCTGTTGCTGTTAGTGCGCACTGAATGACATAACAGCTTACACAAAAGGCTAAGAATTAGCAGAACAAGAAAGAGATAAGGAAAAAAAAAGCATCCAGGAAAGAGAAAAATAAATGAAGAAGGAAGGAAGAGAAAGCAAGAGAGAGAAGGAAAGAATGAGAGATGCAAAGAAAGAGAGAGAAAAGGAAAGAGAAGGAAAGAAAGGGGGGGGGGGGAAAAAAAGAAAGAGAAGGAAAGATGGTTTGATTTATGGGGGGTTAAACGTCCCAAAGTGACTCAGGCTATGAGGGACATCGTAGTGAAGGGCTCCGGAAATTTCGACCACCTGGGGTTCTTTTACGTGCACTGACATCGCATAGTACACGGGCCTCTGGCATTTCACCTCCATCGAAATTCGACCGCCGCGGCCGGGATAATAATAATAATAATAATAATAATAATTGGTTTTTTGGGGGAAAGGAAATGGCGCAGTATCTGTCTCATATATCGTTGGACACCTGAACCGCGCCGTAAGGGAGGGATAAAGGAGGGAGTGAAAGAAGAAAGGAAGAAGGAGGTGCCGTAGTGGAGGGCTCCGGAATAATTTCGACCACCTAGGGATCTTTAACGTGCACTGACATCGCACAGCACACGGGCGCCTTAGCGTTTTTCCTCCATAAAAACGCAGCCGCCACGGTCGGGTTCGAACCCGGGAACTCCGGATCAGTAGTCGAGCGCCCTAACCACTGAGCCACCGCGGCGGGGCACGGCGGGATCGAACCCGCGTCTTTCGGGACTTCAGCCGAGCGCCATAACCACTGAGCGACCGCGACGGCAGAGAAGGAAAGAGAAAGAAGTATTTGAAAAAAAAAGAGAAGGAAATAGAGGAAAAAGGAAGGAAGGAAGGAAGGAAGGAAGGAAGGAAGGAAGGAAGGAAGGAGAGAAGGAAAGTAAAAAAGGAAGAAAGGAAGAAAGAAGGAAGGGAGGGAATAAAGAGAGAGAGAAAGGCAGAAAAAGAGAAAGGAAGAGAGACAGAAAAAGAAAAAGGGAAAGAAGAAAGGAAGAAGAACGAAGGAACGAAAGAAAAAGAAGGCAAGAAACAAAAATAGCAGGAAAGATGGAAGGAAAGAAAGGAAGAAAGAGAGAGAAAAAGTAAGAAAGGAAGAAGGAAAGAAAGAAAGAAAAAGGAAATAAAAAGAAAGGAAGGTGTTCAATCACATGGAGGCATTTTCTTTGTGGGGCCGGAGCACCAAGCGCCGATCATGAAAGTCGCCTCCGACCAGAAATTACGGCGCATCTGATAAAGCTGACCGCGTTTCACTCACTCGTCTGAGGCACGAGACAAAAAATCTTGACAGCAACAGTCGTGGTGTTTTTTTATTCCAAACGTGCCACTGTTGCGCGAACAAAGAGAGAAAGGTTCCGAGATGAAAACGACGGGCCGGATAACACGCGTGACTTTGCAATTGTTATCAGCATTCTGTCGGAGAGACGTCGCATGGACGGCCCGGCCACGTCGAGTTGGCGGCTCCGACGATGCGTCGAAGATGCGTTTGCGTGCAACTCGGCGGCTGGGGGCGAAAGCAGCGCGGCCTCCAGTGTGTCTGACCCCACCCTTGCGAAACCATAATGCGTCCTGTTGCTGCCCTGGCTCGGAGGGAGCAATTATGGGGCTTTCTCGGCGCGAACAACGTTGGAGACAAAGGAAAAGAAAAAAATCAACAATAAGCAATAAAACCCATCGCCCACCTACATTTTACATTTCTGGGTATAATTTTCGAAAACAAACTTGTGTAAGAGCAGCCTGACCACCTTTTGTGTTCTTTTATTTTGCTGGAAGAAGCAGAAAAGCTCATCGCCATCGTGACTTCCATAGTGATCTCCACGCTAGCACAATGGGAAAGGTCGGAGACCCTGCTGTGCTGGCCAGATTGGAAGAAAAGAGAAAAGAAAATACGCTAGGCCGGGGAAGTTGTGTCACGACCAACAGATAGGCCATCGTTATGCAAAGCATGAACTAACGCGATGAGAAAACTAGCATTCCGGAGCACTGCACGCACACAGTGCTTTGCTGTGGCGATCTCTGTGGCGAGATAACAAGCGATACTAAACTCGGTGCGGTCTGGCAACCCTGTTGCTAGGGGGTGCATGTACCAGAAAAACGCAGGGGCTCATTGCTGCACCAGCGACGACGGTGCGGTGCCGAGCGGCATTACGTCATTGGCTCATTAGCTCTTTTTGTTTTGTTTACTATTTTCACCATTAACACGAGACACATTAAGTTAACAAAAGAGAGTGCTGCAAATGACGTAGAATTGTACGATGCAAGAGGTATATATTTTTATGAGCGCAAAGTAATAAGTAAAAACATTTTAACCTTCTCGGTTTTTCTGTTCTGAATTAGTGTGCGAGTAAAAGGCGCCTTCCGAGGAGCATCGGGGGAGGACGAAAAGACTGGAAGTATACATTTTCGGCCTTAAGTAAATATGAATATTAACAAGATAAATAACGAAAACGAATTTTTATGCCAAGAACAAAGCCATCTCATGGCCATGGATCACCAAGGAAAAGGTTGAATATATACGCAGTACTTTTACTTAAAAATAAATAAATAAAAAAATACCAAAGTGAAAACGAGCACTTGCTTGCAGTGGTCGGCATCAAAGTGCTCAAGCGCTTGAAGTCTCTCCTCGGATTCCTTAGACAGCTACAAACAGCCCAGAAGGCCGAAAGGCTCACAGAACCCGAGAAGGAACGCCAGAGTATGCGGATGTGGTACAGACCTCCCTAGTTGATGTACACGCTTGAGTGAACGAGCGAGGAAAGCCGCACAAAGGCACCCATTGACCGAGACAAGGCAAAACCCGCGCCGGAAGCGGCCCTCGCTCAGTGCGAGCATACCAGTAAAAACTTCGCAGCGCCGTCAAGAAGTCGACGGCCGCGTGCTTGCCTGAATCCCCCAGACCTTGGATGTGGTGAAGCGACTCGCATATTGTCTGTACCACCATCCGCTCCCTTGACACGGCTGCGTAAGCCATGAGAAAGCCTGTGGCGCTTACAGCGTGGGAGCCGAGAACAGCAGCCAGCGTTTCTTGGTCAAGACCAAGAAGCGAAGATGAGTCAGCGTAGGCAAAGACATAGCAAACAATGACTAGATTCCTTAAATAGTTTTTGCTTGTTCGAAAAGGAGAACAAACAAAGAACTTAAACCCCTCATTTCAGTTGCCTTCAAGGAGCGTCGGTCGCTGGACGATTAGCATAATATTTATGTTGATGAAGGTTGAAAACGTAAATTACAAATAGCAGTCAGTGCGAGCCATTCTCACAAATCAAAGGCAGAGAACGGAAGGAACGAAGGAAGAAAAGGAAAATGTGTTTAACCAGACTGAGTGTTGCGAAACAATGAACGGTGCTTTTTTGTCTCGAGCACCCATTTGGCACATCCCATGAGCGCCAAATAAGTTTCTGATGCGTGCGGAGAAAGCAAATGGTGACTGAGTAATGTTCTAACGCCAAAAACACTTGGATAGTACTCACAAGTACGTCCGGTTAAACGGACGTTGTTTCGCTTTAGATTGTAATAGGAAAGAATACATGTTGATCAAACCGCCTTACAGCACATTTTGGCGGTTAGTTACGCGGCAGTCACGCCAAATCAACTTTCAGAAGGCAAAATCAAGTCCCAAGTGGCCTGTCCCCTGGACAACCATCCGCACATTCATGCAATTGTGCGCATGTAGTCGAAGATGATCTGGTTGCTCTTTCTTGTCCTAGTGCACGGAAGGTGTAAGCACAATGAGAACAGCGTGGAATAAATGACCGCCTCGTCCCCTTCGTGAAGTGAATATAGGAAAGCGCTTGCTTTCCGCTCCCCTATGCCGCGCGTACGCCGGCGCAACCGCGCGGCGCTCTTGCGTGCCAGTTCGACGGCATCGTAAACGTATCGTAAACTTCGCAACGAGTACTCGTACGCCCGCCTCTGTGAATCGCCTCCGGCTGAATGAAAGTGAAACAGTAAAAAAAAATCTAACGGAAAGCGGTGACAAAGGCGTATAACTGGCAGCATTCTTGTCTTGGGTCGTGAAGCTTGTGGGTTTGGGCTAGTTGGGAATCTATGTGTCACACAAAGCGCGCAGAAAATGCAAAGATGAGTGAAGAGACAAGCGGTAGCTTGTACGCCTTTGCCGATTCTGCGTTTATTCATCAGCTCAGTCTTCAGTCCTCGGATGCCTAAGCAAACAAACTGTTGTTAGTTTCGCATAACTTAAAGCTACGTTATTGCTAAACAAAGAGTCCACCGGCGCTGTCTGCCTTTTTTGCACCATAAACCCCGTTGAACGTTGTCGTACGAATGCACTGGGTATTTGGTTTTTACAACCACGCCCTTCTGCCTGTTTTCTTTGGGCTGGCTGTCAATCAAGTGAAACTCTCCCTCACAATACAAACCTCCGCCCTCAGCATAACAGCGTTAGGCGAGTTCGACTCCAACTTTTTTATGCATATATACATATCTTCCTTTTGGATAAATGCCGTCCCTGCCCAAGTCACGACAATCGCCCAGGATCCTCAGCACTGCCAAGGGCTCGGCCGCATTGCACTGGGTTCTCGCTTTCGAACGACGAAAGGGCACTCGCAGGCGCTTTAAGGGCGCCATCCCGTCTCGCAAGGGAGTGTCCACCCAGGGGGGCGCCCGAACATTCAGCCGAACCTCCATCTTTTTCGCATAAAAAGAACCAGCCGGCGCTTCAGGCCCATCCGTCCACAACAGTCCCTCCCCGTGCATGGGCGGCCCCGCTTGCTGACTCGCGGGCTCACTTGCTGGCTGGCATGTGTTCAGGTTCGGGAAGCGCCGCCAGCGCTCGTTCGAAACGAGACGGCGGGAGTGGCGGCTGCGAGATACATGCGGGACGAACCGTCGAAAGGCCGCGCATGTTCCCCGGCCGCGTCACTGCATCGAAAAAGCGCGCGCTGGCGGCAGACGCACGCGCACGGATTCCTGGAGCGCCGGCCGGTCGCTCGTTGCGAGCACGCCGACGCACCGGTAGCTGGAGACGTCCCCCACCGTCCAGCGATTGACAGCGGTAGTAGCGGCTGCTTCAGTGGCATGGTTCGCCGTCGTTTATCGGGCCGTGACTGCACACGCGAGTTACGCAAACGGCAAGGCCGGCCGCTCGGACGTGTAACTGTAACGAGACGCGCGTGCGAACCGTGTTGCTCTCCGGTAGCAGCCGCCCACTGCACTCGTTGTTCTTTTTCCCGTTTATTGCTTCCTGCAGCTCACTTGTCAGCCCGGAACGCGGGACGTCGGACGGGCGGCTAAAAATGCCTCGGACAAGACACCGGCCTGGCGCGGACGAAAGCGGGTGACCTCCTGCGCCTCGCGTATAGGCCGCATTCCCGCTGTAACGATTGCGTCGATTGCGTTCCGATGACGTGGACACACACGGACGGCCGTTCAGACGCGGACAATGGCAGCGAGCAATTATTTGAGGAGGACATGCAACGCGAAGATTCCGAGTTCTTTGTTCTCATCGCCTTTGTTCTTTGTGTGTTGTTGGCATGTGAGATTACGTGCGATTCTGAACTGGTCACGATGGAGTTCGCATTGCGAACCGCACAGCTTGTCAAGGAAACGCGGACTTGATCGAAGCAGCGATCTCGGTTGTTGTGATAGGTTTATTGGCCGCATTGAGAAAGAGGGGGTGATTTATTTCGAGCGCACTGGGAGGCGAGGGAAAAGTGGCAGAGTGCGTGCACACGTGAGCGGTTCGCCCGGAAGGCAAGAGTAAGATTGCAGCCCCATGGCGGGCTTTTGCCTCGTAAGCGATGCGGCAAGGACATTAAGAACCGGGTTCCAGGTACAGTCGGGGACAAAAGTATCTCGACTGCGTGCTCTTTAAAAGAAACCGATAACTCTATTATTAGGCGATCCCACTGGCGATCCCACTTGTGGAGATAAAAGAAAAGAATTTTCACTTTCATTTCCACAAGCGCGGCTTCCAGCCACCGGCTAGGGACAGTGCAATCGGCTTCGTTTACCGAGCATGTGGTCCAGAGACTTTTGTTACTGACTGTACATTTGTGTTGCAAGTTTATGGAATATGATTCTGAGATAGAAATTTAACTCCTTTTCATTCCAGGTACATTGCTCGAGATTTAATTGTGCACAGTGTAATCCACCCGCTCAGATTTGAGCTGCATGCATCTATTGTAAAGTGCATGCAAAGGTGCCGATGAAATTAATCCAAAAGCTTTTGAATGCAGGGGTACACGCAAAGACCCTTTTTCAGTTTCTTTTATGCTCCTTTACTATCGTACTTTCGTTACTGTGTAATTCTGGTAAATGATCTCATTGCCTGAAAATCTCAGGATGATTTAGAACGCCCGTATTCGAAGAGTCTGCGGGAGAACGGGCTTTACCCGATCGTTTAAAATAGTGTACCCGATTGTTCGGCAAGTGAGCCAGAATTCGTAAGCTTAATGGTCACTCGAGATTAATCATGAGCGTCTGCATACAATTACGGGATACAGACGAGCTTCTGAATATCAGAGAAGCTTATCTGCTCGCCCCAAGAACTCCCGCATGAGTAAACCGAGCTTCCAGAATTCAAGCGCAACGAAGACAGCACACAGAAAGGAGAACGACGGTACATGGTCTCGGGAGTCCCGAGCGTGTATTCTAATCGAACACAAGGCCAAGATGCAGTCAAGACCGAGACCGGAAAGTGACCTGACCATCACTACCGAAGCACTGCGCGCCCTCATGAAGGAACAGGTGCCGCGCAACCAATGTCCTGAGACTACTGCTGATTCAGCACTAGACCTGCACGATCCGGTCCCCGTCCAGACGAGCGAGGTATTGCAATACTGAAACACTCTTACAGACACCATTCTTGTGCAGCCCTTGCACACGCCAGCTGCATGAAATGCACTGCAGGTTCTAGATGTGTTCAATCTGGTCCTCTCTGCTCTTCAGTAGTGGGCAGAAGAGGGACATTGGGTGTGCAGTACCTGCTTTGTCGCTGCGGGTGTGCGTAGCTTCGGTGGAGATAGCCGAGGCGCGCCTGTGGCAACCGTCCCAGCTTAGCCAGCCATATGACTCCCGTCCTTTTGGGTGGCACGTAGAGATGGAGGGCGAGTTTCAGAATCATCTGGACTATTTTTCCCAATGGCCAATGCACCCTTATATGACCTTCGGCGAGGCTGACGACGTCGTCGCACCTTAGCGGCGGCCTCTCTCTGTGTGGAATTGTCTCGTAATTTTTTTAACCACCATTCGTTCCCTAATCAGGCGGGGACAGTCCTTCGAGGCAGCATCACGAGGACCGGGCAGTTGGTGGAGTTTAGGACTGATGGTTTATGGTTTATGGGGGTTTAACGTCCCAAAACGACTCAGGCGATGAGGGACGCCGTAGTGAAGGGCTCCGGAAATTTCGACCACCTGGGGTTCTTTTACGTGCACTGACATCGCATAGCGCACGGGCCTCTAGAACTTCGCCTCCATCGAAATTCGACCGCCGCGGCCGGGATCGAACCCGCATCTTTCGGGCCGGCCGCCGAGCGCCCATAACCACTCAGCCTCTGCGGCGGCGACTTTAGGACTGTTGGCCCTTCAAATGTCACCGCTGTGTGACTCAGAACGCCGAGGGTACATGATGTAGAAATTATACACTACTCAGGCGCCTGATCTTTAACCATTTCCGTCACTGGAGAGGTTTTGGGACGAAGGGGCCAATTGTGTGCCGGAAGTGCCCACCTTCACGTACACTGGAATGCAGTCCTCTTGAAAAGTCAGCTTAATGCGCTTTGTCCTACCAAGGCGCCGAGCTTGCAGCATTGCAACGCCGTTATTAGCTAGTCGGATAAAAAGAAAATCATAGGACGATCAGACATCTGATGTGACAATGCTCCGAAAGCAGTTGTATTTAGCCTTGATGGTTACTTTGATGCATTTACACTAATGAATGCTATTACATCGATTTGCCAGATAAGGTGACGTCCGTGCTTCAAAAAGGACCCAAGTTCGGCATTGAGCCAAAAGTGCCGCCGCATGAACTGGTAGCCGTAAATTGGCGTATCGCAAGGAAGGTCAATCCAGAAGAGCAAGAAATGTGCCTTCTGGAGGGCGTTGACTGTCTTCATAAATCTTGTTACCCGAGGCCTGCGCAACGCATGGAAATGTCAGTTGGAGCCATTGTGTCATACTTTAGCAATAATTCACTGACATTCCTTCAAGCAGATAAGGAGGGCGGTTTTGTAGCTATGACTGATTACTTCTCGATAAGAGCATGCTGACGTAATTAAGAATTGTTCACTTATCCCTGTGAAGTCTACACAAGTAAAAAGCCGCGCAGCGGCAATGTGTGAACGTCTGGGTTTGGTCAGCCTTGCTAAAGAAATTGACAAAAGCAAAAATAAAGCGGTGAGCGTGTTCTTTGCGGTTAAAGCGCAAACAGCAAGGCTTCCCATTCAGAACGATAGTTACAGAAAGGGTTCGTGGCGGAAGCAGATTAGTCTTTTCTTGTTGAAGCATTTGAACAAACTAGAAATAGGAGATCCGGTTCTAATAAAAAGATCCGAAGAAGTTTGTGAATTTCTGAAATCTGAAGTTGAGGCTAGGTGTGCCTTTTCTGTGGATGTTGTTGTTTTATATTATTCTGTACCCCACGCTGCCTTCTTCACTGCAGTCAGGGAATGTATTGAAAGAAATGATCCTGTTTCTTTCCAGAACTCTGCCGGTATTTCTATTGATGATTTTTTAACTGTTTTAAAGTTTTACCTGGAGTCCACTTTTATAACATTTGACCGGCGGTATTTTCTGCAGAAAGCGGGCATTTGTATTGGATCGTGTGTCGCGCCGGTATTATGTAACACCTTTCTTTCACAAATGTACCAAGTCCTTCATCAGGTTTTGCCAGCTAACAAAGTTTTTGAAGTTTTTAGATACGTGGACGATTTTTTGATTATTTTAACCAAGGACGCAAGCTTGAATTTTGCTGAAGCTGCAGACGATGTTTTATATCTTTTTAGACAACATGAAAACGGCTTATATTTGACATGTTAACTGCCTGTGGACAATTTTTTTTACAGTTTTTAGATCTTACGATTGAGCTCTGTACGGATCATGTGTGTTGGGCTTACGCTCTGCGAGCAAGAAAAGGGCTTCTGCCATTTTACTCCTCGCATTCCAAGTTTGTGAAAAGAAGCATTGCTTCACTGTGTCTTGAGTCTGCACTAAGGAAGTCATGCGTTCAGATGATGCGACCAGGTTTTGACAACCAACTGGCCAGGCTGGCTTCAGCCGGTTTCCCTGGTTCGCTCGTGACAGGGGTCGCCGAAAGCCTGTTGCAGAAGATGAAGTCGAGGGCAGTGAGACCTGGGGCAGAAATCCCTCGAGAAGAAGTAAGACCTGTGGCGGTGCCGTATGAACACAAGTTGGCCTACGACCTGAAATAGTTTGTGAGCAGGCATTGGGTCCCGCTCGTCTTCACAGCCCACCTGAAGCTCGGAAGTGTTTGCTCTCGAGTGGAAAAAAGAAAGCAAAAAGAAAAAGAAAGGGGAGGGGTGGAGTTGGGAGGTGGCTGGAGGATGGTGCTTCTGGAAGGTAGCGGGCTTCCCACTGCGCCTTTGAATTCGATTTCGCCGTAGCAGCATCAGACAATCATGAGTGGAATAAGTGCCGGTGTCCGGTGTTTTCTGAGGCCTCCGAGAACCACCTTCCGCAGTTAGTAGGTGGCAAAGTGGAGAGAGAAAAATCCAGGGAGAGGCCAGAAGCTGGCGGCCACGGAAAGAACTCAGAGGGTGGCTACCGTGGGCGGAGGAGGTTGTGACGCTGGCGGAGGTTGGCTTGGGAACAACCCGGCTGATGGTATCGTGGAAGGTGGAGGGAGGAGGAAAGTGAGCTTAGAAGAGGAACAGAGACAGCAGAGCGGCAGGCGCGCGCCGGGTGCCATATTCAAGTGAAGTGGTTGCACGCCAGCCACCTCCAGATCAGCGTGTCGATGGATAAAGGAGGTCAGACATGGAATAGAGGACCAAGTGTGCTAGTAAAGTGTGAAGGGATAGGAGAAGACTAATTGTGCAATTCAGGTAGATGTAAAAAAAGTGTGCGATGTGTCGTGTCACACAAATGCGAATTAAGGGCTACTGCTACGCATTTCGGTCGGACAGGCGCACAGATCGCCTGTAGTTTTTTTTTCATTTCGGTACTGCCCTGTGCTTAAAGTGGGTGGAGGCCGTGTGAAGGGTGGACGTAGGTGGGTTGGTTTAGGGCGACGCAGAGCTGGTTGAGGGGATCGATAGCGCTCCTAGAGGGTGAGGTGAGCGGGGGTTGGATGGGGCGGTGGATCGTGGGTAGAGGTGGGTGGGGTCTAGGGGAGGGCGATGGGGAGGTGACTGGTGGGTGGTGCTTCTGGACTACGGTGTAGGTGGAGGATGGAGACTCCTCGCTTTGGCTGGTGGCTTTACTTCAACAGACACCTGATTTTCGGGGGGGGGGGGGGGGGAGAGTAGCACTGCTTTCGCAGTAAATGCGACCAGGTCGGAATCGCACGTGGCTATGCCGACGTCGTAAATGACGCCAGTCGTAATGCAGGGAGCGAACGCTCATTCCGCCGAGCTTTTTGATGCTGCTCAAACTTCCAAGCGCGTTCCGCACCTTGACATAACGGCGACGACATTCCCATAGCGATTCAACCTCATTCACTCTCTTCCCTTTCCCTCAGTGCAGGGCAGCCAAGCGGAACGCCTGTCTTGTTGGCCTCTCTACCTTTCCTCTACCCCCCTGTCCATCGTTTGAGGAAGAGTGTTGTGTGCGTGCTTAGTGAGATCGCCAGTTCGTGCCTTTTTCTTCGCGAAAACGAACCAATTTGCAATTCACTCAATCTACGAAAAGAAGTCCACAGGGACACTTAATTTCATTTTGTGTTGGCAATGAGGTAGCCTTAGCAGCTGATGATGCATTTGCCGGAAGTGATGTCAGTTTCCTCCAGCCCATGGAAGTGACGTCATCTGCATTCAGCCAGTTGAAAGGCTCCGCTCCGAGGACGTCGCTTCCCTCCAGCCAATGGGCGAATTTTATGACCGGTCAGGCATTTTGGTGTCATGGTGCCAAAACACTCTGGTTTGGGTCGACCCGTGCTTAGACTGAGTTCCGTGAGCTTTCATATTCTGCTACAATCTCGGGACACATTTGAAATGGCCCCATTTCACGCAGTAACTCATGCCCAAGAGGCACGGTAGAGGTGCTGAACTCGCTAGCGATGTCCTCTAAGGACACCATGAATGGCAGAAGCACTCGAAAGGTTCGGCAGAAACACTCGAAAGCGTCACATTCAGACGAACATAACTTGAATTTGTATATTCTTTCAAAATAACAATTTTTAACAGCAATCCTCTGCACATTGCGGACGCACCTCGTATACTAGGTAGGCGTTCACCGCAGATACCTGTGGTTAACGACGTCATTAACTTCCTACTTCGAGGAAACACGTTCTCGGCTGTGCGTGTTGCGGCCCTTGCGTGACGAAGCGCATGTCTTTTGGACGCTCTTCGTCGTTAGCATTCGCGGTCCATTTGTTATAGCCACGTTCATGACTATTTCATCAGCGCTTTTCTCTGTGTTCTGTTTCCTCCATACCATTAACACGATACCCATTTTTTCTTTTGTTGTTTTAAACCGCTAGAGGGTCCGAACTATCCTCGATCACAGGGGTGTATCTACGGGATCGCCACATTCCAAGCTCAACACTTCAGTGTGCATTACCTCTCGCTGCACACGTCGTGAATGTCGAAAAAGGGACGGAAGGGGGTGGGGGGGGGGGGGAGGTGAAAATGTGAAAATGCCTTTACTGCGGCGACAGCCGTTACTGGGACCCCACACCGAATGGTCGTGTAACTCAAGCCCATTGTAGTAGTTGTTGTGGGAAGCCGCAAATCAAGGCAAGCCCAGCCAAGAAGGAGAGACGAAACACAAGACAGAATTCAAACCGAGAGAGAGAGAGAGAGAGAGAGGAAGCAGAAGGTGAATAAAAGAAGAGATCGAATGAAGGAAAGAACAGAAAGAAGAGAAGAGAAGAAGCGGGAGGAAATGAAGGGACACCCCGGTTCTCGTCGAATGTTTCAAAAAAGCCGTACCCTTGTTTATCCAGTGTTTTTGCGTCATGAATGCTTGGCTGCTTCCTATTAAGATGTCCAGGTATTGCACATGACGTCTGGAGACCGAAGGGTGATGTATTTTCCTGGCGCAAGGGCAGATCCATCCAAAAACGCCAAAAGCAAGACCTAAGCACGAAAAGCAGGCGCCAGGTCAACAACTACTAATTGGTAACAGTTCGCAAGAGTTGGCTACATTAATAGGTAGCATTACGAACATTTTATACACTTTGGCATCAAGCATCGAAGCAACGTGAACCGCACTGTGTAAACAAGACGGGAGGGATCCAGTAAGCTCACACCTAAAAGCGCGGCATATGTAACGCACATCTCGAAAGCTATCTGCCTCACAAACACTGCCGAGAGCACATGAAAGGGCTGCCAACGTTCCGTGCGTTTCAAGATTCAGCTCGAAAAGCACACACAACCCTACGCCGGTAAGAAATGCGACGCGGATGAGGTGCTTTGCACGCACGATACTGAGTCCCCGTCTGCGCACAAATGCGGAGAAATTCTTGCACAACGCCCGCAGCGGAGGCAGCCACGGCGGTGAGTCCGCCTTAAATTGCAAATAATGGCCAACAGACGCAGACTCCCGGAGGAAGAGAAGAAAAAGAAAATGTTGCGAAACCTACACTTTCGATAAGCGCTGCGTGCACGACGTGACGAGGTCGAACCTCATCTCTACCTAGCGCCTGCATGCGCGATTGAGCATAGGCGGCTTCGGGTCAACGGTCACCTCGCCGCGAAGAAAAGACGAGGCGGCAACGAAGGCGCAGCCAAGCACACCCCAGGCGCCGCCACTTCTCTGTACGCGCAGATGGTTATCCAACGAACGTGGATACGACTACGTCATTCTCTATGCAAACCACGCTTATTTTATTTTTCTGTTTTTTTTTCCTAGTTAATTCTACGCTCCTGACTGCACTTAGTTCCCCGCAGTTCGTTATTGCAAATGGCGACAACGAAAACCACAGGTGTGCTGTATGGAATTGGCATCAACGTAAAAATACAAACTTTAGCGCTATTTCATCGAAGCGACATTGACCGAATTCGACGCGGGAAGCTTGCTCTCGTGAGGAGCGAAACCTTAAAAAAAATTTCGGTGGCACCGTCACGGATCGCGCAGTTCATGCCGTGACAAGAAGGGCACTCGACAACAGGTGCTGAAGGACGTTCGAAACCGGAATAAATGGAACGAATAACCTGCACCCACGAAGTCACAGGTGCTACGTTCTATACGCCTGCCCATAGCGTGTCGTACATATTAACACACACGTGTAATCGTGTATGCGTACTCCCGTGGCTTTGCCAGCCCCGCCTCCGCAATCTAAAAATCTGCGACGACGTCATAGCGACGCACCTAAGTAGAAAATATGCACACTTTCCGGGCCAAGAGGGCAGAAGACGCGCCTCTGTTTGTTGTTTACTTTTCTACTTTCACGTTTAGAGATGTTGAATTTTTTTCCCCCTCTCGTTCTTCGTAACAGCGCGCCGCAGGAAGCGACCGCAGAAATCGGTCAGGCACGGCCGTCCCTCACTTTCGGAATCAACTCCGCGGGTGCGGCGCGTTTTCTCTTCCTTCCCGGACGAGGAGGAGGTGCGGAGAAGAGCGCCAAGTCGCGAAATAGAGACAAGTGGCACGAACACGGCTTTGTCGACCGACTCCCACGGGAAACGACAAGTTCACGACCCTGCACGGGCGAACCCGCCTTCGCGCTCTGCAAGCGAGAGGTACGCGAGCCCTCGGAGGGCATGGATGCCAGGAGAAGGGAGAAAATATAGACAAACATGGAAGAGGGCGGATTCCTGCCGGTTCGACTTCGAACAACACGTAGTATTTACAGACGTGACCGATCGGCCCCGAAGGCAACACGAACACCAAACACTATACGGTGTGCTATGGATCTCCTAGAGCCTTATAGCGAGGAGTGTGGCCTCAGCTTCGGAGCGTCAAAGGCTACGCGGTACATTCATCACAGCCAGGTCACCTGACCGACCAACTAGGTGCGCTGCAGAGGGCGTCTTTGTCTGCGTGGCGTTACCGGAAGGTTCGTCTGGCGCAGGCCGTAGCGGGCGGCTATCAGGTCGAGCGGCTTTTCATCGACAGGGCCTCGACAACCGTGCACACACGCAGACACGCGTCGGTACAAGGCGGCGGGGCTCAATCCTGCAAATGGGCCACGAATTGCCGGCTGCCTGTCTCTCCCGGCTTCGACAGGGCGAGGCGCGTTTCCGGAATCAATCGCAGTGCGCCGCCTGCGCCGCCAGCCTCCATAGATTCTGCCGCTGGTCGTAGCAGCGAAGCTTTAGTTGCCAGTGGCACAGCCGTGTCTCCGACAAGAAGAAGCGTTGCCTGCTAAACAGAATACGCGCGGCCGGTGCCCGGGCCAGCCGCAAATAAGTGCTCGTTCCCGTAAGGGCAAGTATCTTCCCAGCTGGCAGGGCATCGTGACCTCTGGTGACCTTCTCTCGTCGTCGACGG
Organism: Amblyomma americanum; assembly: GCF_052857255.1. Lineage (NCBI taxonomy): Eukaryota > Metazoa > Arthropoda > Arachnida > Ixodida > Ixodidae > Amblyomma > Amblyomma americanum. The sequence goes on along the minus strand of NC_135503.1, from coordinate 6,505,997 downwards.
CGCAGCGAGCGATCCGAAGGCGGAAGACTCGGCCCGGTTCTCTCTCCACATACGTTCGAATAAGGCGACCCGTACCACTTTAGCAGCGAGCTTCTTCTATCCAGAGGTTTCTGCCCGCCATCTTTCTTCTGGCGCGCCGAGGGAATTCATCAGCGGCACGGGCCTCCCTTCACCGCCGCCGTCTCTCGTACAGGCGCCACAAGGGTGCCTGGAATGGGGTGAAACCTTCAGCGAGGGTTGTGACGGCCTTGGCCGATTTCCGCGTTTTAGGGTCTCCTCCTGAGCGCATTTCTCTGTCTGTATGGGAGCCATGTGTCAGTGGGGAGGATCGTTGAGCGTAAATAACGGAGCCAGCCGCCGGCTATGGCTCGTAACCGGAAGCTACTGTGCCCGGGCGCAGTGACCATAAGCGCCTCTTCCATCATTTTCAAGGCTGGGATCATCGCGATGCCCTTTATAATTCCGCTCGGGCGCCCGGCACGGGCGGTCGTGACGTGCCAGGTTTTTGTTGGTGATCTTTATTTCTTTCTGTCCTCTCACGAGTCCGCTTTCTCTAAGCAATCATACTGACCGTGTGAACTCCTGTCGGATACGGCAGGGGCACCTGCTGTGAATTCGTGACACTTGTGTTACTGTGGCTTTTACAGAGCACAAAGAACACTCAATTGAAAAACAAAAAACAAAAACGGAGGCGTTGTCAGGGACGCTAGGTGCAGAGTCTTTGTTGACGGTGAAAGATCTTGATTAGAGCTCAAGGAAAGTATTTGAAGTGGAACCTAGCCGATTACCATTGTCCTAGTGACGTTATTGGCAGCTCCCACGCATTTAGTAGGCACGCGGAGAAATAATTCAATGGACCAGCGTTTATCCAGGGGCATTTAAGCACTTCATTTCTTAGGCCTTGTTGAAATGAAAAAAAATTGTCCTTCACGTGTTTCTTCCATGCAACCGGAAGAGCGGCGTCAGCTACAGTTTAGCCCCTCAGAAAAAAAAAAATAAAGGTCCAGTCTATGACTAGCCTTACGTTAATATCCTTCTTTCTCTTAGATAAAACAAGGAAGCTGGGCTCCGGCCGCTAGTCGCAAGGCTGTCAGTACAAGAAGCAACGTCTAGTTAAATCATCTACCGACGGAACTTCCAAAACATCAGTATCTGGTCCTGCGTAAAGAAATGCGTGGGCTACTTGAGCGGACCACACTGAAGAGCTAATTTACGTCAGGAGCGCATAGGCCCGTCTTCTAGTTTTCCTTCCCACCATGGCCAAAGCATACGAGAGCGAACAGTTTTCAATCGTGCCGTGCAAATGTACATGGTAGCCACTGGTTGCAGAGAGTTTCAACGCGATAGCGTCAAGGACCCCTTGTCGCAGAAAAGCCAGCGTCGGAATCGTTGGCTGTGAGCGCAAAATACAGGAAAAATCCCCAGAGAAGCAACCTAGATGGCAGGCGGACCACCTAGGTGTCGTGACCTTGTGACACTGTAGCGCCACCACATGGACTGGCGCTTTGAAAAGGGAAGACGTGCCAGGCACGCACCGGTTAGAACGTTGAAGGCGGAGTGGCAGACCGGACGTGTTGCTCGCTGACCGTCGCCGCTCATAGGGACTCGAGCCATCGGCAATAAATGTAGGGCCGCATCTAGCGCCCACAACACAACCACAACCAGCCCACCGGATTTTGAGCAAACTGCCCACCGTGGTAGGTGGCAATTAATGATTAGCCGCGAGAGGTTGCTTGGAAAGAGCAATCTGGACCTCGCAAGCCCCACCGGTGGCAGCACGCCATGACAGGGCAGTGGCGCATCGCTAAACCGCTGCACCACTGCGCCAGGAGTGGTGTGAGGACTGTCAAGGATATATGCATATAGAGAATGACAAATTTCGCATATATGGGCATTCACAGTGTTGCTCTGGCGGGAGACCCATTCACCAAGATTGTTTGTGCCGATATACGACATTCCGGACTCACCAAGCTTCTCTCATGTCACCCTGCTTTTTGCAGTCACTAGAAGGAACAAAAATAATTTACGGGCGTTCACACGACCTGATGTGACAAATTTGAGTTAGCAGTACTGTTTTCACATCCCGCTTCTACACTGATCTCCATCCCATTGCGCCTTTGAATCGGGTGGGTGGGTGAGGGGTGGAGGCGTCAGACACACGGACAACGGACATACTGCCAACGCAGTAAAAAAAAAGGGAGAGGGGGAGAGTATAAATCCACCAGGCACACATCCTTACGCACTATAGTGTAAAGCGCGTGCAGCGAACTATACGTCTACCTACGGGCTCAACCAGATAGTACGGCGGTCCAATGTTAAAGGAACGGTGTTAGTCCAATGTTTTCTCTAAACATGGGACCAACACCATTTTCACTTCGAGTTGTAGATCAGTACGCTCTCACCTAACCATATGCTAGCTGTCTCGGTTAGCTGAGTTGGTAGAGCGACTTCTTCGGTGAGGCGGTGGCCCCGGGTTCGAGCCCCGTACCAAGACGAATTTTTCTTAAGCTGCGAAGTTTCTGTCAGAGTTGTACTGCTTACCTTTGTAGCTGTATGGCTGCGCTTGGGTGGATGCTAATGAGTAACTATACTCCCTTATTAGGTAGTACGGTCTAACCGTAAAGTGAAGGAGAGATCTTCTTTGTAAGCGGCTACCTCCAGTTCCTTTAATTGTACATTCCCTTTCACCAAGCTCCTCACGTGAGCGCCCGCCTGCGGTTCCTCTGAAAACGAAATCTTCGTTTAAGCTTATTCTTTCGCGCTCATGCACCCGTGGCGTCCTGATAGCGCCGCATAGCTTCGCTAACCTTGAGTACAGCGCCGCCTTACAGGAAAACTAAAGTCAATGTCACAGCAGCTGCAAAGCAAAAACGTTGTCTTTTTCTTCTTTACCACCGAGCGAAGCGACGGTCACTCTCAAACTCGCGCGTGACGCGTGGGTCGCGCACGTTTTACGAGCGAAGCCCGTTGACTGACTGAAAGCAAAAGTGTCCGTGGCGGTCGAAGGACATGCCCCGTTCATCTGATAGCGGGCTCCCGATGACTTCCGTGTCGTGTACGCGTGCTAATCACCGTGAGCATGCACACGAGCGGCCAGAACGCGCGGTTTCCCACTGCGCTGTCCAGTGCCGCCGGAACGTGAGTGGCTGTCCCGAGCGGCGAAGACCACTGAGGCGATCGGTGACATTGAGGGCCCAAGGTACCGATCACGAACGCGCCTGTATGCCCACGGGGGTCCCATAAAAAGAAGCATCCGTATTAGGACTATTAGAGGGGTATTAGAGCAGTGTTTGGCGAAGGGACTGACCCTGAATGACTGCGTGAGGCCACGCGAGGGGAAAACGAGTTATTCCAACGGGTCTAGGAACTCGTTGAAAGCCGGGGAAACAATAGAAGCTCTTTCAGTGAACAACGCATTGGCAATCCCTTCGCAGTGCGTATTCACGTAATGGATTTCTCGTTTAACTGGGTTCATCTTTGAAGTCGCCAAGTGCGTTTCTCGTGACTCGTTGCTTTTTTTAACCTCATCAAATAACAATGATAAAAAACAGTAATTTAGTTTGATTTGCGCAACAAAGCTGTCACTATATTTTCACGCTAAGATGACTGCCAGTTTGAGCTATTGCCTGGCGGACACTAGGCGTCCACCTGATTTGGTAGCCCTAAATTAAAATGCCTTGTGTGCCATCGGTGCCTATGATTTCCTGTCAAGGTTAAATATAGGCGAGGTTACGGCACGGTTCGTCGCATAGCATGTTCGTTAATGGATCAGAATGGTCGCTGATGGAAAACAGCAGCTGCATACGTTTGTTCGGATCGAAGAGGCTCACCACTGTCATCATTCTACCAAGACTACTTGTGGGAAAAATTTTAGCCTTGACCCAGCCAAGGTCGGAGTAAGCGCCCGACCTCAGATAGACAGCGAACACTATAATCTCAATTGCAGACTGTGGGAGTTTAGATAGGGTGTTGAAGTGGTAGCGGAGAAGGCACGAGGCTGTCATATTTCTTTAGGTTTATTTGCTACAGCACTCTAGTAACCACGACAAGCTGTTTGCATACGATAAGTTCGCAAAGACGCTTGTAATAAAGTACATGCTGCAGCAACGTTTCTATAGCAGTCGTGTTTGGTTCGTTTGCTTCCATTGATAAACATTGTTCAGGGCTTCAGTAGGCCAGGGGCTGATTGCAAGCTGGATTATGCTGACCTGAGGCGCGCAGATCATTCCTGTCGTTACGAGCGGGCAACGAGTGTTCGATTTGCTGTGACGAGCCGTCGCGCTATTCATTAGCTTCGAGCTCCACTTGTAAGCGCGGGATTATTTCTGTAATATTTACTGCTTCTTTGATATCGGCGCTTTCCGTTCGCGTAGTACATATTCATGTTGAGTGACGACCTGCACATGCATTTCACCAAGCAGCATAAATAACATCGAAAAATGTCCGGTCGGTGATCACCCAAGACGCATACTACGAGCAGGCAGGCATGCAGGTAGGCGGCATAGACTCAGCGAGCGCCCCCCTCGTTTCCCGCATTAGTCATGCGCGTGTGTGCGCCGAGCTTGAAGACATGGCCGCCCGCCCACTCGGAAAAGAGCGCCGCTCTTGGGGCAGAGAGAATGGGCCTTGCACTAATGGCGTCCGTGTCAGCGAGATGCTCACTTCCGGTTAAGGCAGGTGACGTACTTACGCCGAGATCCGCCTGAGCAGAGCGCGCTTTGTGGATGCCTCTCGCCGCGCTTTAAGGCCGTTCGTCTGCTTGGCCGAGACCCAACTCGTGCGTGAGGGCGTTCCTCGTCAGGCCGCGCGCACGAGGAACAAAAAAATAGGGACGAAATAAAGGAAACGTCGAAGCGTAGAGCAGCGGGCAATTAGTTTCATGCTTCCGTAACCGCGTTACACGCGGCCCATCATCGCGCAGTTTGCGTTCGTGTATACGTGGGCGAGATTGACGCCTTTGGTTCCTTTTTTTTTTCCTTTTATGACGCGCTGATTGCCGATTTTCGCTACGCGAGAGAGCCGATCGAAGGCCCCACTTAGATTCCTGCCACTGGTATTTACTCGCGAACATTAATCACCTGTCACCACCGCACCGCGAGTTGTGGTCGGTGCTGGCGCGTGGTTATCGATGTTTAGATAGTAAAGGAGCGTGCCAGAAACGCCCGCGGGAGGTATTCAAACTTGGTGCATTGCAAGAAAGTTCGGTTGTCTAAAGCTGACACGAGCCAGCCATTTCGGCATGTTCACAAATTGCCGCGTGTTCTAGCGAAGTCAAACGCGGAGCGCAATTAAGTTCGTAGGACGCGCTTGCATGCTACGTTGGATCCTTAGATCAAAGAGCACTGTTGTGTCCGCGTACATGATTGCGGCTACCTGTCTGCAGCTGCTGTAGTTTCCCTGCAAGCTTACTTTTGCTGTCGCCTATATTTAAGGCTTAACGTCTCTTATTACATGTAGATTCCAAGTAGCAAACACCATAAGGAGATCCAAGAAGGCCAAGAAAACATCAGACATTTGCGAAACTAGGAACTTTAGCTAGGGTTTCATACCAGCCAGATACGATATAGTGTTAAGCAATCATGCCGGAGGCGCTGTCCTTTGAAAGCGGTAGAGCAAAAACTAGTATTTGCAGTGTAGTAGCTCCAGCATCGGTAGACATATCATTTCGCCATTTGCAGGTTGCATGGTTCTTTCCCGTTTTTTTTCTCGTTTGAGGAATACGCACTTTGCACCGAGTGTGCCCTATAGAGCAAAGGACTATCGAGCCTTGCCGCGCAGATGACTGAGTTCAATCAGTTTTAAATTGTGTGCTGCGCGGACAGATTGAGGCGTTGCGCATCTCGGGAGCTCTGCGATTCCTGTAGTATTGTGCTGCCTGACATTCGATCGTACGTCACATCAGAGCTCTCAATTTGCCGCACTCTCGGCGCTCGTTTCTGAAAGCCAGCATCGGCGATTCGCGCCTGTCGCAGAGGGCTTCGCCGCCTAGCGGCGTATGCGCTCACCATTTCGAAGCCATTAAAGTTTCACTGACTCTTTTCCCACAGCCGCTGTCACCGCAGCGATAGCGTACGCTGTGCAATCACCGGCAATTGAACGGTGCACCCAAATGAGAAGGTCACGCCTACAACTTTGCCCACAGCGCTTCGAGCGACCGCATCGGCAGTCAGCGGTGGTCCAGACAGCGGCGGCGGCAGGAGCAGACGACCCCGCAACGTGTGTTTTTTCCTGGGGATGTTGCGCCGTCAACATTAATTGAACGTAAACGCAGCCATGACTTAGAAAACGCGGGCCGGCTGCCTGAAAAGCAATTAGGCCTGCGCGCGCCGACGACGCGAAGACCGCTGGTCCCCCTGCCATCAGCTCCCAGCGCTCTTCGCCGTCCGGCTGAGCGGAAAGGACTTGTCTGACCTCAAAGACCTCCGCAGCCGCAGCGGTCGAAAGCGCGGTCATCAAAAGGTTCTGCGCGTCTCCACACACTGGCAGGCCATTGTGCGCGAGCGGCCGTGTGTCCCTCTGCGGTTTGTATGCTGCTTGAGAAAACGCCTGGACAAACATTGCGCTTCTGCCGTTGTGCCCGCGACGGCGTGAAGTTTCTTTAATTTCTATCTCAAGGTGACGATGCGTTCACGACAAAAAAGATGACGGCAGGGGAAGGGTATGTAGAGCTCGTCTCTGCATGTGTACCTTTGCGGCCGTAACCGCGGAAGAGAAACGTCTTTCCTGCGATGTTTAGTGAGGGGACAATAATCGGTCGTTGCATTGACCTGAATACTGAAACCCGGTAATTCGAGAACCAAACCTACGAATCCCGTCACGATTAAAAAAGAACGGACTCGCTTTCCAAGCTAACGTAATGGATTGTTTTAGGATTTTGCAGCAAGATCTGCTCCAAGCGGGTCAAAATGCGTGCAGTGCGGTGGACATGACTGCAGTGCGCTGTGCCATGCCAGCGCACATTAAATTAACGAAGGCAGTCGAAATTAATCCGGAGCACTCACTGCAGAAACGGCCGTAGCGATGAGTCGACAAGATGGGGCGTTTCCTCACGTTTGCTGTCGCCACTCTGATAAGGCTTTGACAACCAATATTTATTTTTTCAATTTTGCCAGCAGCTCGCTGCGTGCGAGATTGTTGCTTAGCGCATCAAGCCCAAGAATGGGAACACCATTCCGGGGACATTCTCGGACAACCTTCCCTTCTAGCAAGAATAGGCACGGTGAAAGCAAAATATATCGCCGCCAGCGACACACTGTTTGCGGGTGCTCCCACGTCCTGGACACTTTTGACCCCGATAGTGCCGCCGCGCCCGCACTTACCACGAACGCTCCAACGCGAGGCTTGCTCTGACGTCAGAGCCTCTGAGCGCTGGCCGCTGGTTCTGGCATAGTTTCTTACTATTAACTATAGGCAAAGCTGGCGGCGCTGTACCTGAACCTCCATGGACGCGCAAAGCATCATGGGGCGATGAGCTACTTCGTGTGGGACAGTAGGTTTTTTTCAGGAACACAGAGTGGCGTTACTCAGTTATGCCATTCCGTATCTACGGCGCGCTCCGCGCGCAGACGACCTCGGCGTAAAAGTAGTGTGCAAAAGCCATAGTAGCGAAAACGCAACAGCACACGACGCCAATAAAAGGTTTTTGTTTTCCGATACGGTGTGGAAAAACCTTTTAAAATGTTGAAGCGACAACAGTTTTTTCAAAAACATATATATTTTTTTTAAATGCGCCTGTTAAGCGCGAAATATTGGCATTTGTGGTCTGCAATGCTTGGCCAATAGGAGAGCAAGCCTCGCTTATTTTGAGCAAACGTTGCGTTTACATGCTTTTCTGCTCGTTTGCTACGATTTGTAGACAGAATATTGAATGATGCATTCTTAATTATCGAACAACGTTTGTTTTTTCATTATTTTTGGGGCAAAAGTTGTTGTGCAGTCGGTAGCTCTCCGCCCCATGATGCTTAGAGCGCCCATGGTGGTACAGGTGGTCTCTAGGAAGCTCCATGCAAACTCCCATAGGCGGGGCGCCAGCTTTCCCTCTGGTTAATAGTAAGAAACTCTATGGGTTCTGGTTAATAGTAAGAAACTCTATGGGTTCTGAGGTCATGCTAGTGTGGCTGCCGGGTACCCGCTGTCATCAGCCGTCGCAAACGCAATGGGCAGCACGGTATCGGACTCAGCGGCCGGAGCGCGGCAGCTGTGACGTCAGTGCCAGCCACGTGCTAGAGCGTTCGTGCTCAGTCTGCGGGCGGCATTCCATCATTTTCTATAAGTCTTTTCAGTTTTCAGTTAGTCTCAGCAGATGGAATCTGTACTGCAACAGAATTCGGAGGGCTTGGAAAAAAGGGTGAGTTACTCAGTGCTCGTGTTCATCAGGAAAAGCTAGACGGGAACAACCCGTTAAGTAGCTCTTGCCCAAGTAGTGCTTGCCCAAGAGCTATATTCCTACCTGGCTGTATTAATCTGCAGAGTAGAGAAGGCCAAACAAAAAATGTAAAAATAAAAGAGCTTCTCCGGTAAAGTGGAATTGGTGCGCAACGATGGAAACAGTACATCACGTCATGTCGAACTTTTCTTTTACTCCATACCCCTTGCTTTTATAGGAAATGCGAGGATGACGGGCAGCTAAGTTCTGACAAAAGCAAGTGAACGAGAATTGGGTAAATCGCGGGTCAATAAACTTTACGTAATTGCAATAGCCCAGGTTGTTCGCTAACTGTACACCCCGTCGTTTTTATAATTATGATTCACCCAACATAGCGGTACATTAAAATAGGAGACGATACATGCACAGAAAATCTTACTATGGATGAGAATAAAGGCACAAATTTTAAACCCAGTACACAATAACGTCGCAGCTGCATATTATGTTTTGTATATGAAAAATCCATGCTTCCAGATCCCGTACAAACTATGACTCCTGAGTACTGCAGCGAATAATCTCCAACACACTAAACACTTGCCTAAATTGCTTGATTTAAAACTGCGAAATACATCAGCTGCTAAGTGGCATAAAGATCAGTACAGTGTGGTTTGCTATCTGTCCTATGCTGAGTGTGTTCCTCGCACCTTTATAATTTTTGGGCTGCGTACACACTGTAACTTTATACGCTCAGCCACCATTCCGCTCTAATAATAATAATAATAATAATAATAATAATAATAATAATAATAATAATAATAATAATAATAATAATAATAATAATAATAATAATAATAATAATAATAATAATAATAATAACAATAATAATAATAATAATAATAATAATAATAATAATAATAATAATAATAATAATAATAATAATAATTGTTTTTTGGGGGAAGGAATGCAGCCGCCGCGGTCAGGTTCTAACCCGGGAAAGCGTAATTTATAACGCACATTTCTGTCTACACTAAACTACTGCCATCTAATCTGGTCAACTACATCTAAGGAAAACATAGGGAAACTTAAAATCTGCCAGAAACCTGCCTTGCGTGCAATGTGTAATATTTCATTTCATGCGCATACTTCTGATTACTTTCATCACTTTAAACTTCTTCCCATAGAATCCATCTATCTTTTTCGTCTCGCGTCTACATATCGCTCGTCCGTATTGGCGTGTAATCGCAGCTTCCTGGACTTAATAAATCTTAGACCCCACATTTTCTTCTACAATGCTCCTCGAAATGACTCATGGGTTGTGCCTTTCTGTCGTACAGATTATGGTCGCCAGTCCATTTCTTATCACGCAGCTGTTCTTTTAAATAACCTTGCGGCCATCGATGTCTGCCGGGAAAAGATGTCCAAACGAGCAGTTTATGCACATTTTCTTACAGCTAACGCCTGATAAAATTTTGTATGCTTGTGTTTGTACTTTTCGGTGTTCTTGATGTTTGTTACTTGTTGCTTATTTTATTGTATCCTGTGTTTTTGACTGCCATGAAGTGCTCTGTACTGCTGCAGATTCTTTTTCTGATTGGTGTTGAAAGGTTCTTTTATAGGCATTCTGTTTAAGCTGAAGTGTATTTAACGAAATCTGTTTCTAACTAACTTTTTGAAGCTAAATGTGTATTTTTTTTCAAACTGCTGCCGAATTGTGCATGAGGGTGCCGTGCTTCGTCAAGCCGCAATCATGCGGCTTTTACCCGCCACCCCCTCTTTCTCCTTGAGAGAGAAAATAAAGATTTGAATTGAACTCCGGATCAGTAGCCGAGCGCCCTAACCACTGAGCCACCGAGGCGGGTCCATTAATACCGCTCTACATATGTCTATTTTTTCTCTGCTAGTTCTGTAGATTTACAGGATTGCTTTTGTCATGGACGCCTTTTTGTGCTTCTTTAAGGGAGGGCAGGCTTTCGTCAAGCATTGAATAACACTCTTACCCTTCCCTTCCTCTGCCTACGGTGTAAGGTGCTTTAAACCGAACTCAATACAGCAAAGAAGCTGCACGATACCGTATAGAGGCAACTTTGCTTATTCGTTGCTTTTATTTGTCAGTTTGCGAGTAAAACACTGTGTTGAAAAATGACCCTCGCTAAACAATAGAGTTACGCGAGGTGAAAACAATTTCTCGCGACCTTACAACACGCCGCAAAGCCTTTACCCAATTTTTTTGTTGTTGTTGTTTCTATTGAGCTTTTCCGCTGCCTTTCAAAGCAGGCTGTGCAAGCCTAATCTACGTCGGGCGGCATGAGCTCACAGTTAGGCAAGGCTGCGAAGAGAGAAGCCGGAGATAAGCTGTACGTCGTCCGGTCAGGCCGGATTCCACCTCGCACTGGTCCGATACTCGCGCTGCAAGCCTTGCGAAGGGTGCTGCTGAGGTTGCTTCCGTTTCTGCTGGCGGTGCGGTCTGGCGTCGATTCAGCCGCGGCGGTTGCCGTCTGGTTTCAGGGTGTCAGACTGAGACTGGTTGATGGTTTTTGTGAACAATAACAAGGTGCCTTAGCGCGATTAACGAGCTGCAAAGAAAGCAGGAAAAGTTCGTTTCTTTTTCGCTCGCTTCGACACGTGCTGCCCCGCACGCTGCTTCCTTGCGTCTTTCGCTGCTAAAACCACAGAAAGGAAGCGCACGGTTAACGAAAACACGCGCGTAGTGCTTACTGTAGTTGGAGTTGCTGTAGTTGTGTTTCGTGCACTTCGCTTCCGGTGCACGCGTAGGCGCAGTATTTTGATGTCACTGAAAAAAAATACAGAAAAGAAGAGCAATGCACGAAGCGGAACCTAAGAAAACACAAGCTCAGAAAACACTGGAGCCCGGAATTGAGAGGGAAAGAGACGATAATGGCGCCCAAGTTTTCAGAAAAACAGTAGAAGTAAGTTTGTTCCTGCAGTTTTTCTACTTCTCGCTCCGTGCAGGGTCCAATCTTACTGAGTGTTATAGAAGTAATTCTAATTAATTTGTTAATTGGCACCAGTTCCGGCAAAGGTCGTGGAGCACCGTAAGAACTGGTAATATGTTCGTCCTTCTGTGTTACGCGCCCGGACGTTTCTCTTATATGGTCAAGAATCAGTCTTTGGCATCAACTAGAATTCTGATATATACCAGGGAATACTCATGGACTGGAGTAATTAGCCATGCACGTTCAGACGAGTAGTAGCTGCCGTTGAGACTCCACTTCGTAAATGTTCCATTTGTACAAGGAATCACGATATTCCTTTCAGAGACGTCATGTAGTGTTTAAATAGGCCTCCAAACGGGCTTCTTCGCCTGCTGCATGGTGCTGCTTGGGAGACGCATGTTTGTGTGTACTGTTACAAGTTCAACGAACTGAGCCATGAGTCATTAAAAAGCTAATGTGTTAACGACCTGCGAATCTTCTTGGAATATCCCGCCGAAAAAGATTTTTTAATTGCAATAACTTGCCGCATATTCTGCTAGCATTTGAAATGATGACGTGATAGCCGAATGAAGCCGCGTAGGCATTCAGCTTCTCCGCAGTGCACAGCTGCAGGCTGCGGGGGCCGCAGGGATGACGTCATGTTTGGCGGCGCTACTTTTGCAGCCAGGAAACGGTTGCTTGAAGGCAGAGAGCCAGCGCCACCGAAGTCAAAGCCCACGAAGCGTTGTTTGGCGGCGTCGGATGACGCGCAGCACCTTGTGGATGTAAGCCAGTGGACACCTGAAATTTCGGCAATAAGGACGTCAACACAAGTTTCTCCGCACTTCTCTGACGAAGTGAGGAGAAACCTGAATATAATCGTTGTTTTAATAGGCGACTGCTTCACCATTCCAAATGCCAGCGCAAAACTACTTGGCATGCCTCACCTAGAAGCTCCATACATTCAAATTCTTAAACCTTCTAGGATTCTCGAAAAACCATTCCAGCTTCCCTTAATATCGGTAGCGGGGTATTGAAAGGAGTAAAGGAGAACTGCTTTATCGCGTTGTGGGAGTTATTAGTGTGTATCACGTTGCTGTACTTCTGATGCTTGTGATGAGAATGTAAATATTTTGTTCTTGACACTTATTCTTTGGGTGCACTGGATGCGAATTTGTAAAAACGCGAGAATCCTGTCACGCTGTATTCTGTCAATCTTTTTGCCCTGTGCCCTGGATTTCCTTGTATGAAATGCAGAAATATATGTTTTATTTTATATATATCTAACCAAGAAGTGACCATGCACCCGGATAATGATAAATTACTAGGAGAATAATGGCGAATTCCACTGATGGATCCGAAGCGAGGCGCTTGAATCGTAAAAAAGCGCCCCAAACCGCCTCGGAGAACAACGACCGTTGTCGACCAGCGCTCCGTATGGATCGGAGTTGCGCCAAACGACCAGCGGAATTCGCGCGGTCGGTCCAGGTCGACCAGTGAAACTCAAATTCGTCGTCGAGGAGCAAGAAAAGCTGCTCCAGCACGACCAGTGGAAATCACCGTAAGATTAATTTAGAGCTTATCTATCAGGCGCTCTTAAGATGAGAACAAACAACACCTTGCCGATAAAGGAAATGTACACAGCAGCTTTTTCCTGCGAGCACTCATTTATGGATCTGAACCATGGCACGAAATTAAACTGAGGATAGCACTGCGTGTTGTTTTAAGAAAAATAACAAGCAACTATGAGAGGGAAAAGATAACAGCACAGATTAGATAACAAACTCGAGTTGTTGGACATCAAAGCAGGGAAATCAGGAGCAACTGAAGGGGGTCGTGGGCATGACATTAAATGTGGCGAAAGGACAAACATTGGTATGTTGGGGTAACAAAGTGAATTCCTTGGGAATAAAAATTTAGAGGCGATCGATCGTATTGATACGAAGGAAATGCGCTAGCATTCTTCTTTTACTGTTCCAATTCTGGCTATATTATCTTTCACTCCTCAATCTGTTCCAATTCTGATTCTACTCTAATTCCGACTACGCAAGCGCGCAAAATGTGTCACACTGTTAGACTGCGGCGAGTCCTCATACCACTGGCGACGCAGTAGCGCAGCGGTTAGGCGAGGTGCCAGTTAATGCAGGCACGTATCCAAGGGGTTGCCCGGGGCCCCCTCGCCCCCTGAAATTGAGCTTATACCCCCTTCTCCTTTCGGCCATGCACCACCTACAACGCCCCCTCCCACCCTCTACCTATACGAGAAATCACCGTACCCCTCCCCTCAAAAAAAAATTCTGGCCACGTGCCTGGTGCACTGGCAAGTGGCTGTTTCAAACATGTCTTTCTTCACCGTCCGCGTCTGGCTGTGCCCTTATACTTTCACGTCGTTTCAAGCATAGCCGCCGCTGGAGCTTATGAGACGCAACTTGCTCTTCCTTAGCAATGCGGGAATGAATATAGAAGAGTGTAGAATAAAGAGGATGGGAATTATTTGTTGCTGAAGCCAAGAACTGGTTCCAACCTGATTTCCAGGTCAAAATTTTCTTGCTTCTCTTTATTCCGCGGGCAGGTTTTGACGACGTCACCAGGTCGCGCGACCTCTCTTTACCAATTGTTAATACCCATGGGTATTAACAATTGGTACTGTGGCAAGTGCACTTGCCACGGTGGGCAGGTTGCTCACAATCCTATGGCCAGGTTGCCGTATGCCACAAGGTCACGTGACCTCTCTTGACCAATCAGCGAATTTCGTTACACAGGCCGCCATTTCTGCTGAATGTAGACTCTGATGCTATAACACTAAACAAGTAGCAGGCAGTAGCAGATGCCTCAGGTGATTGGACGAGATTAGGAAGATTGTGGGGATCGGAGGGCCGCAGCAGGCGGAGGACAGGGTGAACGGGGCTATGGGAAAGGCCTGTATGCCGCAGTGGACGAGATCCTGCTGCTTGTGATGATGATAACAATGCTATTTTAATGCATTTAACAGAAGCCCCGAGAGTGGTGTAAGCTTGTAATAAGAGCAGAGAATCCACTCAAGTGCCGCCAGGCGGCTACAAAGGAAAATTATACAGCAGCTTTCCCAGAAGCGTTGTATAGCTGAAAAAAAATTCTCCCTGGTCTGGGAATCGAACCCAAAAAGCGATGGTCCCGGATTCGATTTCTGGACCAAGACGAATTTTTCTTCAAGTGCGAAGCTTCTGTGAAAGCTTTATAGATTACCTCTGCAGCCCTGTCTGTTCTGGGATTGGTTCTAATTAATTATTAGTTGATAATGACGACAGGTGTCCTTGTCACCCCCATCAATTTGTGCTGTAAACATTGCACCACAGAACCAAGCGTTGCTAACGCCCTCAGGATTAGGCCTTCGCATCCCGTGTTGAATTCCAGCACTGTGACACCGCGGAGAGGGACGTGCGTCAAGTACGGAGAGAGAAGGCGCCCTTGCTTAGCAGTACAATGTCCGTCTGCGGAACAGTCCGTGTACAAGTCGTTACGTCGCCGGCGCTAATGGGACGTCGACCGCTATGCCGCACAAGGCGGCGCACCGAAATAAACCGCTCATCGGCAACGGAGCCGAGGAGCTGCGGGCGCGGATCGGCCCGCTGTTGCTCGCAGCGGGCGTGTCTGCAGGGGACGACGACGTTTCCGGCGGAAGCTTCCGGCAGGAGGGCGCGCTCGCCGCGTGCCGAGTCCTTCCTGTCCGGCGATGCGGAACCGAGGGGACGCGTCGGCTTCAAAAGCCATCGGCCGGGCATGCCGCGCACGTTTGCGCCGAACGCGTTGTTAACGCCGGCGCGGGTTGCGTCGCTCGATGGGGCACCTGACCGCGCTCCGGATGAGCCGTGTGCCACGTGAACCGCGCAGCCCCGCGCGTTGACACGCTTGGGCTCTCAGATGCCGTTGCCCCGGCCCGCACTTGGATGGCTTAGACGCGTATTCACCCCGTTTGAAAAAAGTTCACCTTCCCGCATAACAGATGCACGCAGGCGTGAAGTAAGTACAATGAAATTTGAAAGGAAACGCCAATTTTACAATTGTCCGCTGCGGTGGCTAAGTGGCTACGGCGTTCGGTCATTGAGTCCGAAAGAAATCGCGGGTTTGGCGTTGCAGCCTTGGCGGCTGCATTTCGATGGAGGCGAAATGCAAAAGGCTTTCTTTGAACCAGGTTGGCGCCAAAAAAGACGAACACAACCTGTTTCAAAGAATGTCTAACCAACTAGCCCAGCACCAAGTTTTAATGCAAAAAGGCTCGCTCTGATCGTGGTCCGTGTTAAAGAACCGCAGGAAGCCGAAATCAACCAGGAACCCTCCACTCATGAGCGCCTTATGAAGCCCACGCTGTTTCTTCGCCAAGTGAAAGCCGTGCAGTTAGTTTCAATTCCCGGCCCCCGACTAGTAATCCGGCCGGTGATTTCTGTGTGCTGTAAACGCGGGGGCTTTTTATACTGAGTGTGTAAAGCTCGGTCGTTTAATTTTGAATGCGACAGCATTAGGAGGGAAAGGAGAGCGAAAACTGTCCGAGGGCTTCGGTGTGTGTGTGAAGCCTCCACCTGCAAGACGGTGCTTAGGGAAATTTGCCTTTCTCCAACCGCCACCTGTCAACCGTCCCCATCTCCACTTGTAGGAAAGAGCATAGAGACGCCTTACGCAGAATGACACAGCAAAAACGAAAATTACTAAGAAAATTACTCAGACAACGGCAAGCCTATGCGCAAAATATATAGCCTCCCGAAGAACTCTCCGTGCAAAATGAGGCTTGCGGGTGCTATGCCTTCTCATATTGCTCAGGAAGAGCAATCTGGGTCCCACAATCCTTACCGGAGGCTGTGATAGAAACAGCCACCTGCCAGGGCAGTGGCGCATGGCTTAAACACTGCGCCCCTGCGCCGCTAGTACATGGTAGGAGGACTTGCAGCGATCTAACAGTGACACATTTTATTGATGGCCCTAAAACTTCGTTTTAATTTTGGTGCATCTGTATTACTCTCTGGTTATGGGGAAAATTCTGAGCTGCAACGACTGGGACAATGGCGAGTCAAGAAGAAATGTTCGTACCAGTGCGCGCAACCAGCCTGCAGCGTCCCCCTTATCACTTCCACTCGATTTCTCTCCTATACTTTAGTAGGAAGGAGTAACATGACCGCTGAACACTGCTTTAACTATTCAAACCTTCTCTGGCGCCATCCCTTTCACTGATTGACTCTCTCGGCTCACAAAGGGCAGGGAGAGTTATTCAAAAGTTTATACTGCGCCGCTGCGGCTCCCGGCATGCTTGCAGTCTGACCTTCCAATAAATGCACCCCTAACGTCCTCTTGGGGAACGTACGAAACGGCCCCGGAAAAGTAATGCGCATAAGGTCAGCGTCCTCCCGAACATGCGTTCAGAATTTAAGCAGGAGTATATATGGAGTGGTTCGCTGTGGCAACGCATCAGTCGCAATTTTAGCCGCAAACATTGATTTTTTTTTATTCCTTAGCATAACTGCGGCTGCCGTTTGGGAAAACTTGAGTTGGGAGCATTATGCTGCCTTTTTAGTGAAAACAATCGCGAATAATAATAATAATAATAATAATAATAATAATAATAATAATAATAATAATAATAATAATAATAATTGGTTTTTTGGGGAAAGGAAATGGCGCAGTATCTGTCTCATATATCGTTGGACACCTGAACCGCGCCGTAATGGAAGGGATAAAAGAGGGAGTGAAAGAAGAAAGGAAGAAAGGGGGTGCCGTAGTGGAGGGCTCTGGAATAATTTCGACCACCTGGGGATACTTGACGTGCACTGACATCGCGCAGCACACGAGCGCCTTAGCGTTTTGCCTCCATAAAAACGCAGTCGCCGCGGTAGGGTTCGAACCCGGGAACTCCGGATCAGTAGCCGAGCGCCTTAACCACTGAGCCACCGCGGCGGGTCACTCGCGAAGGACGCAGCAAAATTAGGGACACAACACGACGCTGACTAACAACGCTTTGTTACACGGTCGTGATTTAATACAACTCGGTAGCACAAGAGATGTATTTAAGCCAAGACCGTGTAATAAAACGTGGTCGTTAGTCCACCTCGAGCTTTCTATACTTCTGATCCACCCTATATAAGCTCTGTTTTCACCAAAAAGTGAGCATGGTTTCCAACTCAAGTTGTCCCAAATGACCCCAATTGAATTAATTTTTTGACTCCTGCCACGGTGGGCAGGTTGTGAGGACGTCACGAGATAACGTGATCTGTCCCGACGAATCAGTGATTTCTGTGACAGACGATCGGAACGCGAAATCGCATGAAGTCAAGTGTAGTGCTGTCCCATTAAAAGGTCATGCACCAACCGCACCCACAGGTCACCTCGTTAAAGCTTCTTGCTCACTTCGCGCAAGGCTTACACCATTTTTTACGTCCGCTGGGTCTCTCTAGACTCAGGGACATCAGTATTTACTGCTAGTTGGCGGAAGTGAAGATATACAGTCGCAGAGCGGAGAGAGTCGCAGGCGAGCGTGGACAGGACTGCTCAGCCACGCGCCTACGCGACCAGTCCGTCTTGACATTTGGATCATCCGCCTCGTCAACGCCGGCTCGGTCCGCTTATATTCGGACGCCGACAATCCGACACGGTCAGAGGAGCGACGCGTGTGACAACAGCCCTCGGCGCTCCGAAATGGCTGCGGTCGCCGCGGGGGCCACTTGTAACAGGACCGGCTCTTGTCACCTCCCGGCAGGCGGAAGGATCAGCGGTGGACAAAGTGGAGGCCTCTCCTTTGTCTTTGAGCGGAGGCGCCGCGTTTGCGGAATGCGACCGGAGACGAGAGCTTGAAAGAGATGAAAGAGATACGGTCGATGTCTCAGTCGGCGCTGCTTTCACGCGCGGGACAAGAAGATACAAGATACGAAAGAGAAGAAGTGAGGAGTTGATGTCCGCACAACCTAGCTTGTTTTAATTCTTTTCTTGCCTTTTTGAAGCCTGTCATTGAAGGAGCGCTGTGCACTAGGATGAGCGGGACAGCAGTACGCGGCAAAGCACAGCTGAGAAGGACTTCTTATTGGGTATTTGGTGCTTGCTTAGGAAAAGGGTTGTGACGAAAAGATGAGCAGAGCGTTCGGTACAGCTGTGCGCAGCTTAGTATGCAGCTCGGTGGCGCTTGCGTTCTTTGTAGGAAGTGTGCGTTGCTCGCTAAAGCGTAGGTGTGTTCCTAATGCAAAATCTACTGTTTCTGTACTCGATTTGTGTACTAAAGAGAAAGCACTGCACTCCTGCTCAAAAAACATTAGACACAAAGACGTACAGTCAGGGACGAAAGTCTGTGGACCACGTGTTCTTCAAACGAACCCAGTAGCTCTATTATTAGCCGGCGGCTGGAGACCACATTTGCGCAGATGAAAAACAAAATTTTGACTTTCACCTCCGCAAGTGCAGTCTCCAGCCGCCGGATAATAGCAGAGCTGTCGGCTTCGTTTGCGGAACACGTGGTCCACAGAATTTTGTCCCCGATTGCACTGCACGATGCCACTTGCAGAAATTTGTATTTTGGTACAAGAAAATGCTTTAGCAGGCATTCGCGACCTCTCTCATCATCTGTTCGCAATGAGTCTACTTCGAAGCCATTTCAACTAAAATTTCATTTGTGTGTACCCTATTCGTACAGGCAGCGCCTGCAGTTCCCATGTGAACCCACCGCGGTGGCTAAGCGGTTGTGACGTTCGGCTGCTCATCCCAATTTCGTGGTTTCGATCACAGTCGCGGAGGCCTTAATTCACTGGAGGTGAAATACAAAAATGCCGTGTGCTGTGCGAAGTCAGTTCACGCTAAATAACCACAGGTTGTCTAAATTAATCCAGAGCCCTCCACTACGGCACAGCGTCCCTCAGCCCATTTGTGGCTTGGGGGCGTTTTCTGACCCGTCCTATTGTTTTTTGTCGTTTTTATTGCGGTTCCCAAAGTTTTATTCCATGCATATCACAAGACTGGAACCGCCTTTGGTAAGGACTATTGGAAAGTACTATTTACTTTTCCTGAAGGCTGTAGATGACTTGTAATTAATGCTTGCATGCCTAGAGGTAAGAATTAAACGTTAAAAAACGAGGTAATGAAACAAAACAAAACAGCATGCCCATTAATGAAAGAACGAACTCGTGAACCGGCAAACTTGCGGATTATGATGCTCACCGTGCTTTCACAACATGCACTTTGCTTATCTCGATCAACCATTGATGCGAAAATAAAAAGGTTACGTTTTCTTACACACCGCCTGCGCTCGCACTTGTTTCTATTGGTGATTTTTCTCCGAGACGATCGCATTTCGAGTCGTCCCTTTCTGTGATGGATCGCTTTCCACGCGGGCCACGCTCACCGCTACTGGGTGAGGCATCACGTCAACCACAATGGACGTACTGCGAATGCGAGTGGCGCCTGCTGAGAGTGATCGATCCTCGGAGGACACAGCTGCCTCGAGTAAGGCGCTATACCACACCGTCTTCTCCTTGAACCTGCTCGTTTGTAGCAGTAAGGACGCGACTAGTGCTGAACGCGTGATGTGAGTCATCACTGGGCTCGTTGACGAGCTCAGCGAGGTCGTTAACGAGGCAAGTCTCGTGGTATTGCTCATAGATGTAGCTCACGGTACCAGAGACACAAAGCGAACGAACGAGGCCACATATAGTCTTCGTTGCTAACTCTCCGCTAGCCAATTTCACCAGCGGGACAGGTCTGAGTCGCCGAGAGGAGGTGCCACTCAGGATACGCAGTCATCATAAGCATCCTCATCTGTGCCGTCATGGACGTCACTGGTCACGCACGCACACTGGTGGCCTTCGGAGCTGCACTGCCGTTCTGTGACGCTTCCCTCATTTAGTCCGCTTGCTGTCCCCGCAGGGAGCTCCCGAATAACTTGTGAAACTTCTCCGGATTTCGCTCCTTGAGACCTCGACCGGACAGGTGCACCTTCCAGGCAGTAACGCCACTGAATTCATCGACGGCACCATTGCTCCGTTCTAGGATTAGTAATGACACTTTGTTATAAAAAAGATTCGCGGGACACGCGAGCTGCCACTGAAATGCGTCACTGTGTCATCTGATAGCCCAGCAGCCAGTTGTCGATAACGCAGTGGCGCGTCCATTTTTTGTTATCAGGGGTTTGCGACAGTGTCGACGCGACGAGCGGCTATCATGCACGCACACACGCATGCACAAGGAGAACGTTGCGTCGCTATAAATGCAGAGGCGAGCTCGAGAACCTTACCAGGGGACTGGTGCACGCTAGCTGCTCCTTAATTCATCGTAATAGCAGTGCTTACATTACAAAATCGCAGGGAATGAAGAGTTTATTTTAAGGTGCTCTCACGCGGACGCTATGGGGGCCTAGTCCTCCTGTGAGAACGGAGTGGACACGTCCAGTCGTGGTTTTACAACGGAGGGCCCCGGGTCACTCTTCGTGTGGATGACGCTCGCGATGGCTTGAAAACTATTTCCCGAAGCAGTGGTATATTTGCTACATAGCAGAACAAGCTTCCGAACTGAGACTGAATAGTAAATCGCCGCTGCGTTTAAGTAGAAAGGCCACCACGGTTTGTAATACACTTTTTTTTTTCAGGCACATAAGGTTCAAGAAAAGGACTGAAACCAACGTTCTAATGCATGTGTCTTAAATAAAAATGACAAGTTTGTCCACTGAGGAGACACTGGAAACGAGGTTCACGCCTTTGTGATTGCAGAGTAACTTCACAGTGGAGTTATTTAGCAGTGGTTGCTAATTCTCCTTTGTTGCTCGCTTTCTATGGTGATGAAAAGACGGCAGACGAAAGGAATCGAAAATAAATCTGATGACGCAATGTCGGAAGCCTTCGCTCTTGACCTAAACGCGTCTGCTGCGCCTCGTCTTAAGGTGACCGACGTTCCAAAGAAGTTCGCTGCGAAGAAGCTAAAATGTACAACTTGCGCCCGAAAGAACTCTTCCCATGTTTTCCTTTCGCTGGCTATGCTGAGTCAGATTGAACCTCAGGGGTAGCGCCATATCATCAAATGGGCCCCAGGACACGCCGGCCTGGGTGGAAACCAAGTAGCCGACGATGACTCGCGGACGTATCGAACAGTTGACAGCGAACGGGAATTCCTTCTGGCCTGGATGATGATGGTTATGGATTTTTATGGCGCAAGGGCACCTATGGCCAAAGAACGCCATGGCACAAGGCGCTTTTCGACTACTCAAGGTGGGGTCAAAGACCCCACTTTGGTCCCTTCTGGTCTTACAGGCGTACGGTGCAAACCTGGAGCATTTCCGAAGAGCATGCCACGCAGGGAGCAGTCGCTTTGATGGAGACAATTACAAAGAAACACATTTACAAACCTCTTTATTTTACACAAAATTCATCCCACCCAGAACCGGGACATCTGCCCTTGGAGCGGGTTCGTGGTGGTCGGTGGTGGTGGTGTCAATGTACAGGCGGCATTAGCCTCACTGTGACCTGTCGGCAATTGCTCCACCTGCATCACTGATTTGAATCCCTCTGTCTCTACCACTGTTCAGTAAGGGGCTGCAAGCACATAACGGTAGTCCCTCACATACCAAACGCCACAAAGGGCGGCGGGAAAAAGAGCGCTGTCCAGCGATCACCCGGAAGATCAACGTAGACTGATCAACCGGGCGTGTATCGCCGCTGCAGCCGCCGGAGTTCTGAACTAGGGGCTCTGCTCACCAAGCTCTCCAAGACGTCTGTTGAGCAATATGTTTATTTCATTCATTCATTCATTCATTCATTCATTCATTCATTCATTCATTCATTCATTCATTCATTCATTCATTCATAATCCTCATAGAGGCTTCTCTTCACTCTTTCCCGCGAAAGCACGCCGCGCTCCTGAGACAAGCACGAGCACATTCGTTGCCCGTTGACTTCACCACACTATGTACAAAAAGTATGGTGGGGCAGCCAGAAAAAGAATGTAAACCAATAGGCCCCTGCCTGTGCCACCACACTATGTACAGTATGGTCCACTGTTAAAGGGAACATGCGGTCGCGTGTCATTGGCTTTCCGCGAGGCGCTGCTGCGGAAAGCCGGACAGAATGCCGCGCTGATTAAGGAGCGGAGTTTTTTTTTTTTAATTCTGTCCCCTTGCATGGATCTCATTTTTCACATCCACAACGCATCGATTACCTCTTCTCGCTGCTGAATTGGCTTTTTTCATTCTGTGGTCGCGTTTCATTCGAAATAAGCCAACGGACACGCAATCGCATGTTCCCTTTAACAGTGGATCATACTTTACAGAGGGCGAAACACATGTCTAGAACGACCGAACTGTAAGTTCTGCAGCTCCCAAAGCCGCTGCGACAAGGGAGGCAAAGAATGGCGATGAAAACCTATGAGTTTAACTGCACATGCTAGCATCCAGGCCATTTTTATGCAAATATTATGGCTGGATATCACTCAGAACGTGTTCTAGGCAAGCGTTTTGCCCTCTGTACAAAACTTACTTCATACAAGCCATAGTAAAGTGCGCGGCTTCGAGTACCCACGCTAGAACACACAGAATGCGACTGCCTCAAAGGTGTCCGACACAGCGCAATGCCACTCACTTCGCAACACACCCACACAGGGGGAGGGGATTGGGACTGAGTTGTACCTGGGCAGAATGGCGTCCTCTGGGGACACCCTCATACACCTCCTCCTTACCGCCGTGGGGACGGACCCTCAACCCACCAAGATGAGCACGGACCCGGACGCCCACAGGATATGGTTTGGCAATGGGCGACCAGGACATGCGTCATGTGAATAATCCCTTACTTGCGTGCACTCAGAAAACGAGTGTGCGATAATGCGCGTCTCTCACAGGGATCTCTTTGAGACATAATATTTCAGCAATGGCAGAGCTCTTGACTGAAAGTAAAAGTGGTAAATTACATGATGCATTGCACAAATGTAGGTCGAATTGCCCCCGTATTCTGTTACAAAAGAAAATACGAGGAGGATGGAGCGTGGTAAGAACTGCTTTCAACAAAGTTTAATTTTTGGATCACCGCTGACGACAGACAGAGGGAACTTCAGACAGTGGTGAGCATATAGGACCTCACGTCATTTCTAAACTCTAGCTGCGCAATTCTTGCATGAATAAAAAACATTCAAAATTCATTAATGCATGTCTTTATTTAAATGTACAGCAATGTATACATACTCGGAATTGATGTTTTAATAATGGCAATAATTATGGGCGTTTTTGTAAGCTGACGCACTGCTCTTCAGTAACCTATATAGACCTCATTTGCAGAATGCATGCTAGTGAGCTTGTTGCCTCACGAGCTAAAAGCGAACATAGAAAAAACGATGCATTTAATGGTTGTCAACAAAATGAATCAAGTATATCGAGATGTACGAGTTGAGAGAATACCTCCCTGGCCAGTCAAATATTCGTGTAATGGTGGACGAAAACGCCGTACATCCACAGCATCTCGAACTGCAAAAGGAAATAAACAGGAGTTGGAGCGCTGATACGTCCGATTCTTGATATTGTTCAGCTGCCTCTTGCGCCCTCATTTGTATTTCACTCGGTACTATTTTACTTATTTAGACCATTTGATTATTTATTTCTGTTTCGTGCCGTCGAGGAGAGAATAATACGGACCACGATTCGGCGTTACAAATTTTCCCTCGCATTGCGTAACAGAAACAAATGTTTGCTGACTTTATGCAATAACGTAGACTGATGGGCGAGTTGATATTACATAATACTGCTAAAACAGCGCACCCCCACAAGGACGAGGGAAGATTAGACAAGACACAGCGCCAAACTACAACTGAAGAGTTTATTTAGGGCGCCACCGTTTAAGTAACAAACCCGGTTACCAAAAACGGTAAAACAAAGATGACCATGTTCCATTCACAGATTCATCTTTCCTCGTCCTTGTGCAGGAGCGCTGTTTTAGCCTTACTGTGTCTCTATGCCTAAGTTCACAGGCAGCATTTGCATGCATAAGTATCAAACACTGATAATTTTCGCTAAATTAATGTGTCATGCAAATTTGAGCACCCAAACGTCATCCTTGTTATTGCGTCCACGATTATACGCGCATCACACCTCTACAATCTGCAATGTCCTACACTGCGTGCATGTAAGAAAAATTGAGCATAAATATGCTACAACCGAAACATACCGATGGTATACTTATAAGAGTCGGATACAACTCAATAACGAAGCGGCAAATGTCCCTCAAATGAGGCCCTTCAGCCAATGGCGTCGATCGGTTGTCGTGACGTCGTGGTTAATCCGGATTAACCGCGGATTCATGACAGTCGGTTATAATTTGCTCCTGAGTGCCTAGCAAGAATGCCTAAACTGCGCAAGATGGTGTACTTAAGCTGTAGCCTTCCCCTTATCTACTGCAGCTCGAGAAACAGTTCGGGAAGCGTGGTGTGAACGGAAGGCGCTCCAGTGGCATTTTGTGCTCACACACACTGACGTGTTTGTAACCGGCGACGTCAGAGCGACGTCAGTGAGCCAAAGCCTCGCCTGTGTGACGTCAGGCGGCTTCGAAGTCGGGGCTGCCTCACGCGCCACACGGTGGAAGACTCGTAGTAAGTTTTTTTTTGTTTATTAAGAATGACAGAAAGGAAAATAAAGGCTGTTAGCCAGCAGGGGAAATTTCCGCTCTCTTCTCGGATACCTGATCTACAGCTGGAAAAATGAAAGCGATAAAAAACTTCCAGGCACGACGAAATAGAGACACCGTCACTCTACCTATTGCGCACGCCATTTGGCTTACCTTCGTCCAAGCCCGAATGGAAACATAGACGAAGTGTAGAAGTTGACGCACCGTCTGCGCCACCCAACAGAAGAGAGAGAGAAATGAGTTCCCCGTCTAGGTCACCGGCAGGGTAATGCGTGCCGTCAGCGAGACTACATACGGGCGAAATGTCTAAAGACTGCGTATGTACGGTGGAATTTTGATCTTTCACTAATTCAGAGCTTGTCTTACTAATGACTGAGGTACAATTCAAGGTAAAGCAAGACTATGCCGGTTTATCGGTATTTGAAGTCTTGTAGCGTTGACGATTAATAGGCTTAGAAGTTGATGCTCTTTGGTGTCGTCTAGCGGAAAGGTGAAAAGGAAAAACCTAATCATTGCTGCTGTACGCACCTCCTTAAAGATAAGCATAATTTGGGTAATTTGTCAGCAGGCTAACAACCACCCATCATCAGAGGTGGCGTAAGTGCCCACGAAAACGTGACTGACAAACGTGAGACTAAAAGATTGCCTGTCAATTCTTAGCATGTTGATTAGGATGAGCCCCCTCTCAGCATCCATGTAACGTGAGGCGGCATTCTTTCGGCGACATGTGCGTACTGCATGCTTCTAACAGGCCTATATTGAATGCAGATACTCACAGGTGGTTCTAAAAGAACCTTGTAGGGATTGCCCTGCGAACGATAAACGATAAAAGAACATTATGCAGTGGTCATTTGGATAGGAGGTAGCCAAAGCGTGACATCTTTCGAACAGTTCTTTATACAATGCATCATCCCTATCGCTCCCGCGACATCCAGCTCTGCTGAACTCTCTCAAGTCGCTAAGTTACTGCCAGTTTTCCTCTTTCCAGTGAGTATTACACATTTTCTCACACACAGGAACGCTGCCTACGATCACGGCTACCCAGCTAATCACTACACATACAGACATACACCTACTACAGTTCACGCACACTACTGCGAAATCAACACCAGTGTCGCATTGTGCAATTGCCGGTGTCTCTGTAGCTTCGGAAATTGAAGCTTCCACCGTCCCGAAGCGCCAGCACTACCCCACCGCAACCCCTATAGCTACGGGGCTGCCCTGCCACCCATAGCCACCCTCGATTCCCTCCACACCACCCTCTACTTGCAGATGCGCCATTCACCACCCACCCACCCAACTCTACTCGCCAGAAGCGCTGTCTACCACACGAGTAACCTACCTCCCCTTCTACAAGGCCTCTTGACAGTAGTACCCCACACCGCAGCGGAACGAAAAGGCGAGAAAGTGACGGCGAAATCGAATTCAAGTCAAGCACTTAATCTTCTTCGGTCCATGCTCGCATATATATATATTTTCTATGCTGCTGGAGACACTGCAGTGAAGGGTTCACGATGGCAATTGCAACCGTATGTCGGCACGTGGGCGTCTTCGCAATTCGCTGTCGTTCAAATACGAACGCCACAGATGGTCATTGCACCCGTGACACTGAACCCTGCAGAAGAACCCTTACCACAGCATGTAGTATTTGGGATTGATGGAGAACGTTAATGGACAATTCACAAAAAGAGAAGTACTAAAAGACCAACGCAAATGATGGACGCGCCGCGTCCTGCCATCAGTTATGTCTTTTTGTGCCCTTCCTTTTGCGCTTCGGACGCTTCAGAATTCTTGAGCCGCTTAGTCACGGCAATGGATGGGTTTCTTTCGACCGGTGAGTCTTTCTCGTTATTTTACGTAACATGCAGCTTTTTTTGATAAGATAGCATTTAGGTTGACGTCTCACAAAAAATTTTCTGGCATTCTCAATCACGAAATTCCCCGATTGGTCGAGTGATGTCACGTGATCTAGTGACGTCATCACAACTTGCCCACCGTGCAACCTGCCCACCGGATTGCCAGCGAACTGCCAACTGCTGCAAAACTCAATGTAATTGCCACGTTCCCACCATGGCGCTGCACATGAGCCCTACGGGAGCTCGGTAAGAGCAATCTGTGTCTCGCAAGCCGCACCGATGGCCGTGTTTGAAACACCCGCTTGTCAGGGCAGTGGCGCGAGCAGCGGTATGAAAACTTCCCGCGGTGTACGAATCAGGTTGAGAGGGTCGTGACGTCGTCAACATCACGTGGTCACCAATGAACAAATCATAGGGCACCGCCACGTTTGAAAATTGAGGACCCCCAAACTTTGAAAGTCGGCCTGTCCCCAAATATTCAAAAGGACCTCCAAAATCTTGGAAGTAGGCCCACCCCAAAAATGTATTCAGGTGGATTATGAGGTCGGATTAGTATAATCTCGCATGATAATTCAATGCAAAGTACTCGAACATTCTAGAAGTTGATGACTCATGCATACCCTGTAAGGACAGTGGAACCGGTACCAACAGGAGGTTTGGCGGGAAAATCACATTAAACACTCATTGTAAGCACCACAGCAGGCAACCTAAATGCTATCTATTTTCTACTTTGGAGATGTGGTTCAGAAGGCCCCCAAGTTTGTTTTTTTGCGCTCCAGCCGCGGTATCACAGGAGTTCAGTTTTCACGAGTAAGCACTGTCACCTAATTCACCTTTGTGGGAGTGGGAATATCTGCAGGTTTTTGCTGATACTGCATTGCCTCTTGCCCCGACTCGCCGGGAGCGGTCACTTGCTTGCTGACAGATCCCTGCGTGGCACAAAGAGGCATTAAAAATGAGTGCTCGTGGTCACCCCTACAAAGTGACTATAAAAAAACTCGGGGACAGCTTTCTGTGGCTATGGAGTGGAAGCTACGAGCGCGCACCGCCAGCTTACATCCCTGTGTAAGCTGGCACTCGTAAGCGCATGCGAAGAGTGCGTTTATGGGAGCGGGTGTCTCGCGCTCGTATATTCCACTGCATAGCCACAAAAAGCTGATGTTGGCGCTGTGAAACGCTACAAAAAAGAACAAAATGGGAAGCAACTGACCACGTCGCCTAGCGTCCCCTCAGACAGCCGACTGCTATTGACGTTTGCAGACCTCTCCTCGGCCTCGTAGCTCCGGCCCGCATCGGGAGCTGCAGCAGCGTCGGAGCGTAGTGTCACATCCGAGCAAGCGACTGGCTGCGCAAGGGGAGACTGCAGGGCTGACTTCGGTGGCTGCTTTGCGACTACCGCTTGACTTCGCAACTGGAACGCAAAAGCGAAGACACGTCTGTGAGGCACATGCCAGAATATGCATCTGCACAACTGCATGAACGCTTACGCAAAGAAGCCAGCGTGGAACACTGCCTTTTCCTTTGTCCCCCTGCCATTCAGTTATCCTATTACCCAAAGACCCTCCCCCTGTTTCTTGGAGCGCCTGGCTTGTGTCCTCCGCACTGGAAGATCAAATGGCGCTGGTCCGACAAGCCGCCGACCTCATTGGCGCTTAATAATGCGGCCAAATGAAGTTTATTGCTACTAGGCCTACTACTAACACTCTTCAAAACAAGAAAGAAATCGAAGAGGAGCTGTAAGGTGTTTTGCGGGAATCAAACACGAACTCTCCTACCTGTCGTGGTAGTTCAGTTGCTATGGCATTAAGTTGTTGAGCCATATAGGTCGCGGGATCGAATTTCGGCCGCTGCGGCCACATTTCTGTGGGGTGAAATGAAAGATCGGCTAAGCCAAGCTTATCACGTAGCTCGATTTAATTCGGCGAGGACAGACGTGCAACTGGTCGGTCGCCTGTGAGACGGCACTGCCAACCCGGCTGGCGGTGCGCTCGGCAAAACAGCAGAGGAGCGACTTTGCCCCCAAGCCATTGAAAATAGGCACAAGTCCTGCGCATAACTCGCGTTTAAATACTGAGCCCAATTCGATGAGAACAGCGCGAAAACAGGTTCCTTTATTAAACGTCCACAATTAGTCAAACCCCTTTATTCGCATTGCATGAGTAAGCAACGTGAAGACAAAACCACCGGCCGATGGTTGGAGCCTCGCGCCGGCTGTGTCGTCGGGTTACACTGAAGCTTGGCTCGGGGGAAGGGGGGGGGGGGGAGGGGGGTTGAGGTGTTCCGTAAATTAGCTCTCGCCGTAAAAGTGATCGTATTCTGCGCTGTGTCAACATGTCAAAGGACCGCAGGCGGTAGCAATTAGTCGGAATTACTCTTGAACGTCGCCTATCTATACCACGTGGTGCTTCTGGACGTTCAGCCCCACGTACCAACATACCATACGTACACCCACTACATAATCGTATTCGGGCTATGTACTCAATTGGCTCGTATGAGCGAGTACTGCTTTCCACGACATGTGATGGGAGACAAACACATGTTTGCTATTCCATGCGCCTAAACGTGCGTATCGGAAAGCTGCATGCAGGTTTGTACAGCGTCAGTTGTATACCACATCGTATGCCAATTATTTTAGCGCGTTGAAATGTTTAATTCTATTTCTCCTATCTCACCGCTGAGGTCAGTTTCTAGACCGGTTTAGGTTAACGGTTAGAGAGCATATGCAATGTGGTGAGAAACTGGACAGGATACTGCGAAGCACGTGAACTTACGATAATCGTCGGTCGCGTGTAATTGGCCGACGCCAAACCGACCAGGACGTCAGCGCCAAGGTCCAAGTAATGCCATAGGCGTCCGAAATCTAGTAGGTTTGGACTCTTCTGTGGACAGGCATGCAAACAAACATCGACATTAAGACGCTGATGCTAAGCCCTAAAGGAGTTGGGTTCACCCGAACCTCAATCGGCCATTTTTGTCAGACAGCGGATGAGGACAAATCTGGACTCTGATTTTGAGGATGACTGCAAGGACGGTCGCATATCCCAGCTGCTCCTGCTTCTGCTCCTGTTTCTTGACTCGACGGGACGTTCTGCGGTCTTGGTACTCTAAAACTGCCCTTCGTCCTGCTTCTGCCCCCATCAAACTCAACACCCAATCCTATAATCTGGACACTGCTGGCCATTATGTGGATGCAAAAAAAAATAGCATCTATATTCGCCTCCGCAGTGACGTCATTATAACTACCATGATTACAGCTACCATCACCATCAACATGACACAAATAATGGCTACCTTGTCGGCAGGCTTCAATGATTTGCGAATCGTCGCACATACTTAGTCTTTTCATGTCCGATACATTACATACCCTAGTTTTGATGACCCACTTGTCCATATATTCAAGGAAGCTGTCATATGTCCTATTCTTCTCAGCACTCCGAAATACCTAAGGACACTTCTTTCCTTCACACTTTCAGCGTCCACCACAGTACAACAGTATACTCTGATGCATATTCCTTGAAGCATATTCGTTTACTGAACAGCTCACAAATAGAGAAGGACCTGAAGACAAGACACTGCAAAAGCTTGAGGTGTCATGTATTCGGTCTCCGTCGTTCTATGGGCCGTTCTTATCCTATGAATTAGCAACAAACCCATCCTATTACCTTAACTGACGTTACTTCAGCTATCATGAAAACCACTCGTCAAGTGCAAACTAGTCCGACAGAGAGAGAAAGAGAATAAACATTTATTTTTTATCCAAGCAAACGCGTACTCCAGATGCCCGAAATACTGTTACGTACAGTCATGCGCAAAAGTGCAGAAACTACTGGTATGGCGGTGATTGCGATTTTTTGTGAAAAAACGCGTTTCTGGCAGAAATGGGGAACTTATTCGGCCAGGCAACCTACGCATACCTTGAAAGCAGGCGCTGCACCGGGAGAAAGCTCTGGCACGCAGTTCTGTCAGCTCGCGTGGTCTCTCCGCTTTTGCGCAGGGGTGTAGTTACATAATCAGTAACCGTCATTGGGCTTATCAGGGGGGGGGGGGGAAGCAACCGCAACTAAAGATGTGTCCTACAGGCACTGTGGACGTTACCAGTTTTCGTGGTCTCAGCTCAAAGTATTGCGAAAGTGCTCAGGAATACGGATCCAAACAAAAGACCACGACGAATTTCAGCTTCTGCCTTCAAGACGGCTGCGCTGCCGGACAGAACGGCATTGCGCTGCCCATGTAGACGTTCCTCCGTGAATTTGAAAGTTGCCTTGTAGAAATAGGATGTTCCTTTTACATTGGTGCTGCGGTATACTCACAATACAGCAAGCGACGAACATGACCGCGTCGAAGAAGATGCTTCCCCCAGCCAGGCCAAGCATGATGTTTTTCGACCCCTCCGCACCCACTGCAAGCAAGCGCATAGTGAGGTCGTATAAATATGATTACCACATCATTGCGTTTCTGGCGATCATTATAGAGAAAGACAGTTTTCCGTTTTCGTAATCTTGAATTACCAGTGATAAGTTCGCGGGTAATCGATTATCAAATCTCACTGTCGACAGACGGACGAACGCACCGACCGACCGACAGACCGGCAAAGGGACATGCAGACTGACTGACCTTGATTGATTGATTGATTGATTGATTGTTTGTTTTTTTGTTTGTTTTTTGTTGGTTTGGTTAATTTGTATCTTCTTGAAGATCATTTACCTTCATTCTATATACAAGAATTGATTTTTTTTTTAATGCGTTTACAACTTTTCCCGTGCTCTTTTTGTATGTAATTTTGTTATGGCCAAGCATGATGTTATGTTATGATGTTATGTTATGTTACGTGTAAATATGTATTTGTAGTTTTGTCTATGTCTAGAGCCATGTGAATACGTCCATATCTTCAATAGCACTACAATTATATCAGTATGTACAAATAGGCCTCACTGTTGATACTACGTTGTTTCTTTTGTTTCATGATAACTTGTTTTATTACGTGTTATTTTCATTTCTCATGCTCGTTATGACTGCGCTTAATTTTTAAACGTTGTGCTCTGACGTCCCCTTAACTCTGCTTTTGTGGAAGCAATTATGAATTTTATATTGGGGGGGGGGGGGGGGGGAGGGGCGGGAACCAGTCAAGCTGTCCAGCTTTTTTTCCCCAGCTCCCCCGTAACGTTGATGGAAATAAAGGCTGTCATTATTATTATGGTTCGTTTTGTTTGGTTTGGTTTGGTTTGGTTTGGGTTTGTTTGGTTTGGTTTGTGTTTGTTTGGTTTGTGTTTGTTTGGTTCGGTTTGGTTTGGTTCGGGTCGGGTCGGGTCGGGTCGGGTCGGGTCAGGTCGGGTCGGGTCAGGTCGGGTCGGGTAGGGTTGGGGTTGGGTTGGGTTGGGTTGGTCGGTTGGTTCGAACAGGAAAACGAGAGAGAAAAAAATTGCAGTGGTGCCTGCCATCAACCTACTGACGCTATAGCTTACACGCCTCATGTAGGTTTTGTCTAGCGCATAAAAGTCCTTACGCATGCGTCAGCCATTTGCGTAAAAAATACGTTTTCTTTGTTCCTTTCTAGCGCTATTCTCGTGGCTTTGCGTTTTTGTGTGCACCTTCTTGGTTTTAACACCTTCTACCTCATCTGGAGGAGCCTGGCAGGTAGGTTACCAGGCTGTCATCAAACAGTGCCTCCCTGGGGTCGAGCGCGGTCACACAATTCCTGCACTCACTACGGTTACGAGCACAATGCGCTGTGTATGGCGACTTCAGGGGATCAACAGTGAATTGACCATACCCACTGTCATCCCTTGCTGTTGTCCGGGCCCGCGTTGATTGCCCAGCGGCAATTAATTAATTAAAATCAATCAACCAACCAATCATTCAATCAATTAATAATTAATTAGCCTACTGTCCTGCCATTTGTCGTCGACTCGCAAGCGCAGTGCGCATTCACACCGACCTCAGGAAGAGCCACTTCGCTTAGCCTCTAGCCAGGCACGTAGCCGGAATTTTTTTTTTCCTGAAGTGTCCGAGGTAATATTATTCTTTGGGGAGGGGTGGGGGCTGCAGGGCGGTGCATGCCCAGCATGAGTTCTGCTCAGAAAATTTTGGGAGGGGGGTCAGGTCACCTCAAGTTACGGGGAGGGGAGCGAGAGCAGAAACAGGCTGATTTAAGAAACAGGAAGAAAACATGGAAAAAGACCGCTACAAAACGTTTAGCTGATCGTCATTTCATTGCAAAAACTTAAAGAGCCCTTTGGAGCATTGACGACAAAAGTTGGAAGCACAGGGATGCCTATAATCTATGAACCACCGTGAGTCAACGCCTTCTCCTCCGATATGAAGAAACGAATCGAAATTTCAGATGTTGCATTCCAAATCAGCGCATGTCGGGGCGTGTGTTATGAGTGAGCGATAAAGCATGGTTGTTTAACAGCGCAGCTGTGCCCGCTGAATATGCACCCACGCCGGTGCGCAGGAGCGTTTCTGCAATCGACCCCTGTCGAACTGGGGCCGTCGCCTAGAAATCCGGGACGGAAATCCGGCGCCGATGAGCAGGATCCTTCGGCATCGATTCTGTGGCCGTCCTTGTTCCGTATAGTGCAATACCTCGCTCCGCGCAGGTAGAAACCCAATTCCGCACCGAAGCTCACACAAGCATTTCTCGCCACGCATGCGTTCAGGTGCAAGATGAACGAACGCACCGAACTTGGTCACGTTGTGCACGTCCGGGATGTAGACGAACCACGGCTGGCTCAGCAAGAAGCGCCTGACCTCGGGAACAAGCACGTAGGCCAAGTTGTAGCCGTTCAGGGCCTGAAATGGAACAGTTGTCGCAGGCTGGCCTAGTGCGCCCTTCTCGACAGCAGGAGGGATTCGTTAGGTGGCGCCCCGTGCCGGAAAACGAGGGAAAACCTTTTCACACTACTGTACCACTGTAGGGCGGGTCATTATCACCACGATAACTTTATTTCAACAGGTGTACAAGTACACGGAAGCAATTGTTGGGCCACTAAATTGGAATATAATGATAATAATTGGTTTTTGGGGAAAGAAAATGGCGCAGTATCTGTCTCATATCGTTGGACACCTGAACCGCGCCGTAAGGGAAGGCATAAAGGAGGGAGTGAAGGAAGAAAGGAAGAGGGGCCGCAGTGGAGGGCTCCGGAATAATTTTGACCACTTGCTTCTTTCACTCCCTTCTTTATCACTTCCCTTACGGCGCGGTTCAGATGTCCAACGATATATGAGACAGATACTTCGCCATTTCCTTTCCCCAAAAACCAATAATTGTATTTAACGTGCACTGACATCACACAGCACATGGGCGCCTTAGCGTGTTTTCCTCCGTAAAAACGCAGCCACCGCAACCGAACCCGACCGCGGCGGCTGCGTTTTTATGGAGGAAAAACGCTAAAGCGCCCGTGTGCTGTGCGATGTCAGTGCACGTTAAAGATCCCCAGGTGGTCGAAATTATTCCGGAGCCCTCCACTACGGCACCTATTCTTCCTTTCTTCTTTCACTCCCTCCTTTATCCCTTCCCTTACGGCGCGGTTCAGGTGTCCAACGATATATGAGACAGATACTGCGCCATTTCCTTTCCCCCCAAACCAATTATTATTATTATTATTATTATTATTATTATTAATTGAAAATTTGTTTTTGGAGAAAGGAAATGGCGCAGTATCTCTCGACAGACACCTGAACCGCCCCGTAAGGGAAAGCATAAAGAAGAAACAGAAAAGAAAGGGAGAAAGGGGTGTCATAGCGGAGGGCTCCGGAATAATTTCGACCACCTGGGGGGATCTTTAACATGCCCTGGAGATCTTTAACATGCACTGTCATCGCACAGCACTCGGGCGCCTTTGAGTTTCGCCTCCACCTAAACGCGGCTGCTGCGGTCGGATCAGTAGCCGAGCACTCTAACCACTGAGCCACCGCAGCGGGAATTTGGGTCACTAGCCGAGAGCAGTTTCAGTCCATTTTAAAGATATAATCAACAGCGAAAAAAAAAGCATCAAAAAGTACCATGGACTTCATCACATAAATGGCGAAATTCCCTTTATAATAGCACAAACCAAGCGAGAAGGAAAATAAATATTACGTTCAGAAATTTAAGAATTACGAATAAGCGCGCGAAGAAGGTAATTGTAAAAAAAAGTAAAACCCGTACAGATACAAAATATCCTTTAATTATAGAGTTCGAAAAAGAGAGAACAGTAATGCCTATCTGAATCAGCAAGGAAGAAGACGTGCAGGCGCATCCTCTGAATCACTCTCCCGATTCTGCCTCCCGATTCAGGGCCGATCCCCCCAGTGTGTGTATTTGCCATCTTTTGAAATTCTAACAACACTCTCAATTAGTTCATATACTGTTTAGGGCGGCGTTCACCCGTTTTCTTTCTTCTGCCTTAGCGACGCGTTCGGCCGCCTTCTCCCCTTCGCGTACTGACGCTTAGGGCTGCCGTTGCCAACCAGTCCAGCGCCGTTCGGCTCCAGCGGCAAACTCGCGTAGCGTTCCAGAACTTGAAGGTACTTTCAGTCTTTCAAATCACACGCACTTACAATTAATTATGGCCAATACAGAAAAGTGCCGCGCTCAATATAAGTCGTAACAAAGCTCACCCCCCTTTTGTGCGAAATTTGAGCTGGATAACGTCCTCGGTGTGGTCGACAACAATACCTGCCGTTACGAGGGACGCAGCATAGTTGGCATTCGCACAAACATACTAAAGGGCTGATGTGGCATCTTACCATGCAGAGGATGGTAAAAATGGCGCTCTGCCTTAGAGTGACAGTGCACATGTCATGGAGACCCTGAAAGTCAAATGCAAATAAAGAAATTCTAACGTAGGCTTATTTCACCGCTGAAGGCATGTCAAAGGGCACATTGAAAACATTTCCATAGCGTACATTGTTCATTCCATCAAGACCTAATTAAAGCAGGCCGAAATTCTGAAGTAAGCATTACGTTATAACTGTCTGGTCCTCGTATTTCTCATGTCAGTTCGTGCACGGTGTAACATGGTAGAAAAGCGCTTTCAGACCAACGATACCGAGTCCTGGGGCGAAGGTGCACATAATAATGTCGACAGAAATTTCACAAGGTGTAAAAATGTGCTTCCGATCCCAGTGAAGCCTGGAGTGCGACATTTCCTGGTCTGAGCATCAGTGGGGAAAGCTTTTTCTGTGGTTTATGAACTCGACAGAATTCTTCGGATACATGCTGCTTTGAAACGATGATAAAGTGACCTACCGAAACGTTTCCTGGTGGGCAAAGTTCAGCGGCGAAATACGACGATAAAGTGTTGTTGTTGCCTTCGTGACATGGCACATGCGTTCAGCCTTGCGATTTTGACTTTGTCTTCCTCTTGATCAAACTACGAGCTCGTAGCACGTGATGGTTCGGCTAATGCAGCGTAGATAAGCCAGAATACGTTATCAAGAACAATGGCTCCGCAGAGACAGCTGATAATTTCGAGTCGTTAAAGGGACACTGAGGACAAGTTGAGGTTGGCCTGCATACCGCGTTGTAATCACGAACAGACCACTCTCGCCGAAGAGGGGTTGCAAGTGTCGCCATCGCCGGCCGATTTCGAAAGTAAACAGCGTGAGTCGGGCAGCGAACTTCTAGTGTCCACCCGAGAGGCTAGGCTACACCGTCGTTCACTTCAAAATGGTAGAAAGCAGTCCTTTTCGGCGAGGACGTCACGGGTTTGAGTCTAGTGGCGCAAATATTTTTTTTGTTTAATTTCATCAGCCATAAATGCAAAGACGAATTTATGGCTGAGATACCCATACATACCCAGAAAGAGAAGAGGAATCATGTTTTACTGATAGAAATAATTTGTTGACGTTATTCTCAGTGTCTCTTTAAGACATGGTTCAGCGGCGTAATACAACGAGAAAAGGTGTTCAGCTTTGAGAAGGCAAGCGTAGCAGGGGGCGGCAGAAAGGTGGGCGGATGAGACTAAGAAGTTTGCAGGCATACGGTGGGCGCAGCTGGCAAAGGACAAGGTTAAGAGGAGAGACATGGCAGAGGCCTTTGCCCTGCAGTGGGCGTAGTCAGGTTGGTGATGATGATAAGGATCACGTATTGTATAGTGCGCGTTTGAAAAAGCATGACATCTATGATTACCATATTGTCTCAATTCATATGATGCATCTCTTAGTAGAAAGCTAAGCCTTGCCCGTAATGATAATACGAAAGCGCACAATAGCGTCTGACATACCGGCGCATGCAGATATATTCAGCGCACCGCCTAGCGAATCCCTGCTTTGTATGTTAGCAGGCGTGACCAGCACTAAACTTTAGCCATTTTTGCTAGCGAAAAAAAAAAATGCAAGGACGTGCGCAGTCAGCAGTGAGAAGAGGAAGAGGGTAATCTTGGGCCAGAACAGCGCGCGCATTCTGGAGAGAAGCAGAAGAAGCAGCGACAGCTGGCCAAGATCTCTGTCTCTTGCGACGCATCACCGCCGAAGGTCTTCTGCGTGCGAGCGTTTTAGTAAGTCGACGCCATACTCTTTCGACCTAGTACGCTGAGGGGTCGCTCAGTAACGTCCCGAGTACGAAAGAATTCCTCGCTTTCTCTCTGAAAAGGCGCCGCGTGGTTAATCCGCTTGCACCCTCCAGTCCCCTATAGACCGTTTACAGCACGCAGTTCTTCCGTTTGAGACCAGATGGCGCCACAGACGCGCTCGGAACACGGCGCCATTACGGACCTCGTAAGTCGCCGGAGTGTACGCCTCGATGCAGTAATGGAAATATCGCGGGTGGCTGCCGAAGTGTTCTTTGTGCGAAGATGGGGAAAGGCAGAGGAAATACGTGCTTTATTGTGGATTGCAAGAATTGCGACAAAGAGTTAAAGGTGCAGGATGCGATCGTTTGCGAGCCTCACGGAACCGAACTGCACAAGGAAGTACTGCCCCTGTTCGCGCCCATTTGCCATGCATCATTTCCGAACGGGCGAACGCGACAAACACGTCCGCCAGTGCTAGATGGCCAATATAGAAAGAACGGTTACGATCTTGGAAAATCTGCGAGGGTAAGTGCGCAACATTGCTTCATGATCAAAGTGTTCCGCCACCGAAACCGTCACTTCGTGCTTTCAGTTGCTGTGCAGTTGCGCCTACGTGTGTAGTGAGGCCCCATTGCTCGTAAGTTAAGGTGTTCGGCAATTGTAGTAACAGCAGCGCCGGAGGCCAGATCAGGTACGGAAAAGAAGGACGACTTATGGTCCTACATGCCGCTACTGTAGATCGTGCGCTGCACAGCCGTACGAACGGACAACGCTTACCGTCCGTGTATTGTATGCCGTCTTGGTGCTACTCTTGAACTTCGCTCCAAGTAGAGCGCTTTTCGTGGACCAGATTCGGAATACAGCATTTGCGTTACGGCTGCTGGGCTGGATGATTGCCACTTCCTCGCGGTCCATGCGAGACAGCCACTAAAAGTTACCCCCAGGCCAGCGCTCAGAGAGAAGCTGATTACTTACCACCAACGAGACCTCGAGCATTTTCATGTCCGCATATCGAGAGTGGAGCGTACCGCAATTTCATATGTGAGACTGACATAATTATGAACTTCGTGTAGTGTGAATGCGTTGCTGTGCGCGTTATAACTATTATATCGCGGAATCCTTCGAAACGATTGCGCGCCAGATTGTGAAGGCTGCTTGATGAATGGTACTGCTATACATGGTAGTTAACATTTGTGTGTCTATTTATTTTTGTCACCTTTGTGTGCTTAACAAACCAATAGAAAATATTTTCGGTTTCCTAAGCACCGTTAACAGGCTGCAAACAAATGCGTACGATGTGCATGCGAGCGTTTTAGAGCGGTGTCTGCGTGCATGTACAGAATACTACAACGACCTGCGCTGCCGCAGAAGCATTAA
This sequence comes from Amblyomma americanum, assembly GCF_052857255.1. Taxonomy (NCBI): domain Eukaryota; kingdom Metazoa; phylum Arthropoda; class Arachnida; order Ixodida; family Ixodidae; genus Amblyomma; species Amblyomma americanum. The sequence goes on along the minus strand of NC_135503.1, from coordinate 6,467,372 downwards.
ACCTTGCCGTTTAAGATAATAACAATAAAAAACATTCAGCAAAGCCTTCTGCGGACGCAAAGACAAGTATCAGGAAATCCATCCATCGGCTGGCTATGAAACCGGACACCGTTTTTAAGGCCACAAGAGATCAAATTAGAGTTCTCACGTGTCCTTCGAATCTTTGGACAAACCATACTGTCTCCTTCCCACTATTTTACAACCGTATCAGCCGAAACACAGCCTGTTGGAACCGAACCATCAGACGCGGCAGCCGTCGCGACGAGGCGCGCTCGGGGCAGTCAGGAGGCGTGCAATGGCGGCGTGCTCACGTGACCAAAGATGGCAGCCCCCATGATACGGCGCTGTAAAGCGTCTATACTGCGATGTCGGTCGACGTCACTGGCAGAAGGCGTCCTTTAAGGGGCACTGCGTTCTTGACGTATACGACTACAGACGTTCTTTCCAAGCTGCGATTTGGGTGCAGAATTCTTCGCAAGGTAACAGAGGATGACTGGACAAGATATGTATGAAATAATATATGAGGGTACATAGCCACAGTGCCAATAACCGCTGTGAGGGCTCAGTGGCTGTGGCATTATAAGCTGCTGAGCCCAAAGACGCGGGATCGAATCCCGGCCAAGGCGGCCGTATTTTGATATAGGGGAAATGCAAAACGCGCCTGTGTTGTGTGATGCTGTTATGTAGGCAACCATGGACATAACCGGGGGCGTGTGCCAGCGGTGGTGTGTGCGGTGTGCGGGCATGTGTGACCCGAGCTAGCGTTCTCAATACGATGTGTGGATTAGTTGCGCGTCTTACTGTAATACTTGTCTTTAATAAAGACTTAACAGAGGTCAGCACACGTTAAACAACCCCAGGCGGTACAAATGGATGCGGAGTCCTTCGCTACGGAGTCTCTCAAAGCCTCCACTATGCCGTTTCTGGATGCTAAGTCTCAACAGATCTCGCATACCATTATATAGTACCAAGGCGTGTACTGTGCGATGTCAGTGCACGTTAAAGAACCCCAGATGGTCGAAGTTTCCGGAGCCCTTCACTACGTTGTCCCTTGCAGCCTGAGTCGCTTTGGGACGTTAAACCCCCGTAAATCAAACCAAACCAGACCAAGGCGGAGCTACATACCTACGCTTGCCTAAATTTAGCATATCTATGTAATAGGCAATATATCTAAAAATACCTAATATGTAGCCTCTTTGAAGCTATGACAGGTATATATATGGCTTTTACTTGCAGGTGCATCCTGACATGTGCGTGATCTCCTCTAGGGAGACTGTAGTGATTGCCATCATTTGCGTGGTAAGTTATGCCTAGCAACACTTTGTGGGGAACGCGCGTGCGACACAAATCTGTACTTCGGTTGGCTAAGGAAGACGTTTGGGCGCATTTTTCCTGTAACACGAAGACTAGTTGTAACGCAACATGCAGGAGGCTTTCTACCTTATTGTCCGTTCTCTGTTGTACTGCAATCAGACTTCTGTTGATAACGCTGGTGTGTCCGCTCTACATTTGTGAAAAGAAGAGACATATAATTATTATTTTTTTTTTTCATTCGGACGTCCTTAGTACAATGAATTTATTGCTCGAATGACGAAGGACAGTGCTGTTACTTCCGGTACAAATCCGCTATGTTCGTAAGTACGCGCGAAAATTCTTGCAGCAACGGCGCCGCAGCCATCATAGTTGGTTACGTGGTGCCAAAAGAAAATTGTCGTAGCAAAGAGTGGGTTTTAATCGAAACGGGACACAGCCGGGCAGAACGTTGCGTGGTTTTGACAGTGCATAATGCAGTCGAGGAGTGGGCCGGCCTGACACCGTGCCGAACAGGTACTTATGCTTTGCATGCGAACTGCAGTTCGCTTTATTTTTAAAGGCTATGTACTGTAACGTCATTAGCGTATTTATTGAAGGCTACATTCATCTTATAATAAACTGGACATCTCTAACTAAAACTTCAATTTGAAACCCAACGTTTCGAAGCCGGCTCGGCTCCTTCATCAGGGGTGACGGGGGGCAGTAGCTAGCGTCTTCAAATATGAAGGGGAGGAGGAGGTCGAAAGAAAGCTGTGATGCGAAAGGCGTGCGCAACATGACTCACAGCCTTAACCACCCCCTCCTCCCCCTCCCCCACGCCTTCATTGTCAGCGTTAAACTGAGCACGGCTAAAGTGTACTAGAAGAGGGCAGTGGGCTCACTGCCCGTCGTTCCCCGATGCCGTTCATGTCAAGCACGAAAGGTGGCGCCACCAGCAACTTCACTGTAGCTTCGTGCTGGTCGGCGCTGCTCGGTCGCTCACATATATGTACGCGCTGCTTTAATTCCTGAACCTACTTTTATGGGGGAAACGGCTGACGGACGCTTCGTACATGATCTGCAAAGGAATTCATTAGTTAGCGTTTGTATGCCTAAAGGCCGCGGCGCGGCGCTGATGTCAACTTCACTGTAGCGGGCCGTGTCGACCGTGTTGGAGCACGTGCGTGAAGCAAAAATCGTTGACATTTCCGGCGCGCCCGCCAGTGGGAGCTTGGCTGGAGAGTAAGCCCACTGCCCCCTTCTAGTACACTTTAGCACGGCCGATGATCGCCAAGCATGTTCGTTCTTTCACTCCCTCCTTTATCCCTTCCCTTACGGCGCGGTTTAGGTGTCCGCCGATATATGAGACAGATACTGCGCCATTTCCTTTCCTCAAAAACCAATTATTGTTATTATTGCTATCGCCGCCGCCGAGCTTCTTTGTGGGCCCAAGTCAGCCCAATAAAGAGCTCGTTTCAGTGACGCCTGTCTGCTCTTCTGTTGTCCCTGGCGTTGTCACTACCGTGTGACAATACCGAGGGAAGGGGTCCGACTGGGTATGATTGGTACGATAATCGTTCCTTGTACGCTCTCGTCCAGCGGTGCTAGTGAATGCTAGACCTCCCGAGTTCAGCGCAAGCGTAGTAAAAGTAAAGAAAAATTCGCGGACACTCAATCTCTGCCTTAAGGGTATGACGCGATAACGTTAATGGGTCCCTTCAGTGGCCTGGTGTCCTCTTCGCATATCACTTAGCTGACACGACAGCGTTATTTATTATTTCTCATTTTATATTTTTATTTCGAAACATTTCATTCTTGCTATTTTTCATAATTTTTCTTTTCCACAAAATACATACGGATTCCCTTTAACCACTCAGCCGCTGCGGTGGCTCAGGGCTTATAGCGCTCGGCTGCTGAACCGAAAGACGCGGGTTCGATCTTGCGGCCCCGGCGGTCGCATTCCGATGGCGGCGAAATGCTAGAGGCTCGCGTACTGTGCGATGTTGGTGCACGTCACAGAACCCCAGGTGGTCGAAATTATCCGGAGCTCTCCACTACGGCATTCTCCACAACCTGTTTCGCTTTTATGCCCCGTAAAACCAAATCAACCCATTTTCTTTTTCTCCAACTTTTGGCGCACATTGTTGTCAGCAGAATGCTGTCACGCACAGCAAATCTTAGAACACAACCGCGTAATGACTGCAACGCCTTCTAAGCAGAAGGTAAATGTGTGTACTACATCGGGAACGGCATGCTTCTCTTCTACGTCGCAGTTCATCAACGCGTTCAACGTGGTCTACGTGCTGAGACCCGAGATCAAGGAGGTGTTGATGGAGCAGGAGTGGTTCGACTATATTCCGGACGTGCACAACGTGAGCAAATTTGGTCAGTGTACGCCTTTCCTGCACTCCGCTTTTCATTTTACACATTTCCCTAGAAATAAAGGAAATCGGTGCAAGTACAATGTGTGTGCTGGTACGCAGGCGCCAAAAATGCTCTGAGATCGCACGGCGAAGTCTAATTATCCCGCTTCGAACAAAAAATGTTACATTTTAAAAGCTACGCATCGGTAGTACTACTTAGGTAGTTTGTCAAAAACGAACCTCTCATTTCCTTTACGTTGTCTCTCTCTCTCTCTCTCTCTCTGTGTGTGTGTGTGTGTGTGTGTGTGTGCGTGCGTGCGTGTGTGTGTGTGTGTGTGTGTGTGTGTGTGTGTGTGTGTGTGTGTGTGTGTGTGTGTGTGTGTGTGTGTGTGTGTGTGTGTGTGTGTGTGTGTGTGTGTGTGTGTGTGTGTGTGTGTCCCCATAGTAGACAGCCGCTCACTTCTACGTGACTCCATGGCCCCAATCATAGCCATGAGGGTGTTCCACCCCGGTCAAGGATGAAAATTTGTGATAACGATAAGCTCAATATTTTTTTTTTTGCGCCAGATAAAAGTCAATAAATGGATGTCCCCTCTCTCCCAACTACCTTCTCTAAGAGTGGACCGTAAACCGCCCCTGATCCATCTTTATCGTTTCCAGCCACTGTACACTTTCTCGTAATTTGCCGGCAGCGAAGAGAAATTTAGAGAAATTTTGCGTGCTGGAAATGTACTCAACCATAAGAGTTAGCTGGGCTATACATCGGTACGTTGACGAAGCTGCAGATAGCGCCTCCAAATTAGAGGCATAATGCGCAAAGCAAGTAGTGCGTACGCTATGTTTTGTAATTTATTGGCAGTGAATTTTTGATTGCAAACCCTATGGCTTAGTATAGACAGAAACAATGTGCGAGACACAGGAGACCACTGCGCAAATTAACATCTTATACGAAGAGACAAACGTCAAGAACTCAAGGCAAGATATATTACAAACAAAAAAAAGTTAAATCAAGCAGCACATTCGCAAAAAAATCCGGTTGCATCAGAACAATGCGTAAATAATATACATCGCTAGATCGAACTTTTTATTACGCCTTATTTAAAGTTCGAAATAAAACAGTGCGCAAAGGAGAAACATCAAAACGATGCTTAAACATTGCTATTTTTTGTGTGCAGTGACCGCTAAGACGTCGGACTACATCTGGCTCGGCCTGGCCGGGATAAGCATCTTCTTCGACGTGTTGATCTTGGCCGGGACCACCCAAGTAAGTGTCGTGAAGAGAGGATGGCGCATGCATTCTGGCTTAGATTGCAATGGGGACGCGTACTTTGACGAGACGTGTAACACTCCGGGGAATACACAACCAGTGGTCTTTTAGGGTGACAGGGATAAGCGCGGTCACGCAGTTTACCCAGAATAAGGCTGAAGAACGAGAAGAAGTTCTCTGTTTATAACTGAGCGGGCGAGTACGCGGCTAAAGTAAATTTATCCTTGGCTTTGATTCGACTTCGGCAAGCTGAGGTGAAGTTTCCGGCATTTATTTAAAATGTAGAGGCGCCCGTGGTATCAGTGAGCACACTGACTTCCAACGTGTTCGGTGTTAGCATTTGTTACAACTTCCTCAACTAATAGAATTTTCTAATGAGTAGAAAACCGGGTGACGCGTTGTACCCCGGGACACCTGCGTCGTGGCGCGGGAGGTCCGACGGTGTGCAAAGAAGTTTCAAAAGAAGGACAATGAGGTACCTAATGCTAGAGTACACTTATTAAAAGAACGCTAGCTACATTGCGAGTTGCTCCATCAGCCGCCACCAGCCCGCACAAGAGTTACCATTAAAAATAGAGAGTCAGAACAGTTCTGGTTTCTTTCTACATTCAAGGAGTGGCTGCAGCACAGCGATAGCCTCGCGGCGAGACCAGCGAGTGGTGTGTGTTGCTTTCGCGAAGCACCGGAATAAACGGCATAAGACTTACATAACCCACGTGGACTGTTGCAGACTATATAGTCAGTGCTCCTGCCAATACTTTTCTCAGATTCCTGGCCGAATCTGGCGCAGCGTAAGAGGCAGTGAATACGCCTAAGTCAAAAATAAATAAAATGTCTGCACTTTAATTGTTATTCTCTCATTGACCGAGTGCATCGCCACGAACATTAGGGGAGCATTAAGAGAGCAGTTATTACTCCCTTAGAGAGTATCGGAAAGGGACATCGGCCACAGTCTCCTCCCAAACTAACTGCAGTTCGTTCCATTTTACCTTTTTTTTTTTCTGGGGTGAAATATTGCTGACTGCTCAGTGTGCCGTCGTTCGCAGTACGTCCCCGAACTAGTTGACGCCGGCATCACGTGGCACTACTTCGACCTTGGCGCCGATGCTGTCGTCGGCTTGGCGTCGGCCAATTACACTCGACCCCGGATCGTCACCGTAAGCTTCACGCGTACTGGTCAGACTTCTCATTCGTTGCATAGCAAACGCAGAAGATGGACAAAGGGAGGGACAGATGTGCATCTAACACGCCAGAGAAGTTTGGATGGCTGAACAACCAGCTGCCTGCTCCCGGCCACAGAAACCTCCCCCGGAGAGCCTGTGCGGTGCGACTATAGCCGTCTCTAATCCACCTGCAAGGCCACGTGCTGCTTTGGTTATTACACGGGCGCATAGCCGCATTAGGTGTATGTGCGAATACCGGCGACAGCAGAAATGAAAACAACTGCCTTAAGCACGTGACACACGCAGTTCTCGGTACCGTTACCCACAGGTGTTGTTTCCTATTGTCTAACGATTTTCTTTCTGCTTGTCCGAAAACATAGGTGAGGACAGTCGCGGTCCCAACAGCATACAAAACGCCGCAACCTTTTATACTTTCCTTGTCGTCAATTAATATCGGCTTCATTTTTCTCGAAAACCCTGTGCGGTGGGTTAGCGGCTATGACGGCTAATTAGCTGCTGAGCCCAATGTCGAGGGAACGATCCCCGCCGCAGTGACTGCATTTCGGCGGAGGCGATATGCACGAAAAAGCCCAAAACACTCGTGTATTGACGTTTCGGTCCCCACTGGAACAAAAAAGAAACGTTTTTTAAAAAATTAAATCGGAGCCCTCTGCTAAGGCTTGCCACATAGCATTTTTAAATATTTATTAAAAATAATTTTTGTTAAATGGCTAAAATGCCTTAAGGTTAGCTTGACAATAAAAATATTGCCGCCTTACTCATGCAAACATCGCTGAGCATGCATCTCGATGACGAGCCTGTCCGACAAACCGAGTTCATGATTCAGGCACTGTGTCTTACGAAAGGAAAATGTTACAGATGTTTCGCATTCAGCGGCTCTGGAGTGTTTCATGTCCACGGCGTGCAACCAACTTATTCAGAGAGTTAGCCGTTGTCAGCTAAATTTTAAAGTTGGCTTTAAATGCATCTTTTTTTCTGTACGAAGTTGCTTAGAATCAGACATCTAGCTATCCTCGCACCATGCAAGGTTAGGCGTTCGTATGGCTAACATGCAATTCCACGCAGAATAGTGTCGACAAGCCAATATCTCTAGTACGCTGCTAATTAAAGCGAACTGTGCATCAACCATGTACGTTTATTGGCGCATGACTGGTGTGTCTATCAAAGAAGTGTACAGCACAGGAAGTAGCTGGAAGGGACATTCTTGACCAGTAATTGAAAACTGGTTTTTGGGGAAAGGAAATGGCGCAGTATCTGTCTCACATCTCGGCCGACACCTGAACCGCGCCATAAGGGAAGGAATAAAGAGGGGTCAGAGAAGAAAGGGAGAAAGAGGTGCCGTAGTGGAGGGCTCCGGAATAGTTTCTACCACCTGGGGATGTTTTATGTGCGCTGACATCGCAAAGCACACGGGCGCATTTTACTTTTCGTCTCCATCGAAACGCGGCCGCCGCGGTTGGGTTCGAACCCGGGTACTCCGGATCAGTAGCCGAGCGCTTTTTGACCAGTGCCATTGTATTTTTCTGATATATGGTCTTCATAGATTACGAAAAAGCATTTGACTTAGTAACAGAAGAGAGTAAAGTGGGTCAGGGAACAAACGGGGGTAATGACATTCTATTATAAATCGAGAAGAAGAAATAGGCTTGGGCGGGGCATATAATAGGAAGGAAAGATAACCGACGGTCGTTATGCGTTACGCACGGGATGATTCGAAGAGAAGGCAAGCGTAGCAGGGGGCTGCAGAAAGCTAGGTGGGCGGATGAGACTAAGAAATCTGCGGGGATAAGGTGGTCGCAGCTGGCACTGTACAAGGTTTATTGGAGAGAAATGAAAGAGGCATTTGTCATGTGAGGGCGTAGTCTGGTTGATGATGATTGCATTTTAAGTCGAAGAAAACGATTGGGATTCCAAGATAAGTTTACGAACTGTGCGTTTCGGACTCGTACCTGAAGCCACACCTAAATGGGTGTGCTAGGCATTTGATCTCGTTTTAAAAATTGCTAAGCACTATACTGATCAACTCATAGCACTTCTGTTTCTCAGACTGAATGCGCTTTCATGAACTGTATAACGACACATTAGACTGATATTAATGCGGTAGCATTTGAGCTGTCGCCACACCAAAACCGCTCCGTCAGATGTCACGAAATTTCCTGATTGGTTGAGACAGTGATGACGTCACAAGTTTCACGTGACCGCCAAGTACCAGAAACAGCGCGCCGCCAAATTTGAAAATCCATCACCACCGCACCGCAGCCGCCGCAGTGGCCCAGTGGTTATGGCGCTCGGCTGCTGACCCAAAGACGTGGGTTCGATGCCGGCCGCGGCGGTCGAGTTTCGATGGAGGCGAAGTGCTAGAGGCCCGTGTACTGTGCGATGTCAGTGCACGATAAAGAACGTCAGGTGGTCGAAATTTCCGGAACCCTTCACTACGGCGTCCCTCATAGCCTGAGTCGCTTTGGGACGTTAGCCACCCATAAACCATCACCACCGCAGTAGCTGGAAGGCTACGACATACTGAACTCGCTACCGGATGACGCGTTAAAAAAATGTATAAATACGTACATCACCTATGATTGCGAGTGGGACTCGAAACCGCGGCAGCCACAGATGAGCTTGGCTGGTCACTGCATTAGACCGCTATATGCGCCATCGTCGCAGCCGAACATCCGCGTGTTTGCTAATCTCCCGCGCTGTGGTCTAAAAGTCGTCGTATTCATCAGCTTCCATGCGTGCGCAGTGGATGCAGAACACATTGTTATCGCATTGCTCTGTTAAGGTGACTGAAGCGGCCCTATTATTATTAGCCTTATTAGCCCCATTAATAGAAAAGCCGGCGGCGTGTTTTAGTGCGTGTGTGCGCTACAGGTGGTACTGAAAATCCCAGCTATGGCAAGAGAAAAGTCGGCAGAGACACTTAATGTTTGAGAAGGCGTAATTTCGCCCGCTCACTTTGTGAACGCAGTCATCGAGCGCTGCGTCGTGATGTAACCCGATCCCACGCAGCTGGTAATTCTGCCTCTGCTTGGCTCTAAGCAGCCGTCGCCGCACCCCATCTGATCTGCGCGCTAACTTCGTGAAAGCGTCGCCGCTCTACCGCGACCCGCAATCCGCCTTAAGGGTATGATGCAATAGGTAGTGGAATGCCCATATATGCAGAATTGGTCTTTCTCTATTTAACATTCAAACATCCTTGGGAGTCATCACAACGCAGTGGTGCAGGCCAGTGCCATGGGATGGCAGGTGCTGCCGCCGGTGGGGCTTGTGCGATCCAGGTTGCCTCGAGCAACCTCGCGCGACCAATTTTTAATTTAACCGCCACCTGCCAGTGCGCTTGGATGGCAAGTGCTGCCACCGGCGCGACTTGTGCTATCCAACTTTGGGCGACCAATCATTAATTTAACTGCCAGTGCCCCGGGGTGGCAGGTGCTGCCACCGGTGGGACATGTGCGATCCAGGTTGCTCTCACTGAGCAACCTCTTGCCACCATGTCATTAATTTAACCGCCACCTGACAGGTTGCATGAGGACGCCATATTTTATGAATACCATCGAGTGACAACGCGCACACACACGCACGCACAGAAGGGTTTTCGCTTAATGGGGGCAAGTAAGGCTTGCGCCTTAAAATAGCGCGCAAGCCTTACTTCAAGCAGCCGTCATCAAGCGGCCGTAGGACGCACCGTCACGGTAAGCCGAGCACCGCCAATTCAGGCAATCATGATGTTGCGATTGAAGGAAAGATGAAAAGGAAAGCGAACGGGGCCTGCCCACTGGCTCAAGCTGAGGCACAATCGCTGCCACGTGCAGACAGAGGAGAGTGGAAAGAGATGTGAAATAATAATAATAATAATTGGTTTTGGGGAAAAGGAAATGGTCTCATATATCGTTGGACACCTGAACCGCGCCGTAAGGGAAGGGATAAAGGAGGGAGTGAAAGAAGAAAGAAGTGCCGTAGTGCAGGGCTCCGGAATAATTGAACAGACGCGCTGAGAAGTGAGAGGAAAGATTGAACGAACAGAGTGAGTGATTGAGTGAGTTTGAGTGAGTGCATAAGCTTTATTGTCATAATTGGAATCAGTGAGGCATAGTGGAGGCGCGCGTCGGCTATAAGATACCCCCCCGCCCCCCCCCCCCCCCCTCCCCCCCAACATGCTCATTCGCCTATATATACCATTCATTGGCTAACCTCAATGTGGCACCAGTTTTTCCGACTACAATCGTACCAAAACTGTGAGCAACCGTTATCGTACAGCGTCCCGGGTGGTGTCACACGACTTCTCGTTGCATATACTTATATATGGCCTAGCTTGTGACAGGGATTCGAACCGATGACATATACACCTTCATATGTATGGCTTTCCAGAATGCCTCCCCTTAAGGGACGGTTGCGGCGTCCACCGAGATATGAGACAGCTACTGCGCCATTCTTTTCCTCAAAAATCTTCGTGTTAAAAGTTTGACGCAACCGTCAGTCGTCCACCGTCGCGGGTGCTTTCATTCGGCTTCTTCTTGCACATACCATACGCTTTCTAGTCAGGTTGGAGGCTAGCTCGCGACAGGTTTTCGAACCGAATGTCCCAGTGTTTCACTCGTATCTCTGTGGATTAAGATTTTTGCTATGGGAGGGGGGGGGGGGGGGTGGCACAGTATCTGTCTCAGATTTCGTTGGACACCTGAACCGCGCCGTAAGGGAAGGGGTAAATGAGGCACTGAGAGAATTGAGCGTTTGTGGAATCAGGGTTCGGAGGCATGTCGTCGTTTCATTTCTCGGTGCACAACCTGCGTCGAGGTCGAACCTCACGATGACACATAATGCTTTCGCCTTTACAGCACGTAAGCAGTCTTAAGTTACCTCTAAATTTTTTTGCTCATCGTCTGTGGTACGCTTAGAATCAGTGCCTGCAATTCTACTACACTGGCACTGCGATGTGCGAAAAATATGTACATGCATTCCCGCGAATGTGCTTACTTGAACCAGGCTTGTACCGATCTGTGCTGGTGCAGGAGAAGACCGAGGTGAGCAAGAATCCGTCCCATAGAAGATTCGGCTGCGGGGAGGGTGCATCGTCGTGTCCGCCGTTCCACGCTGCTCGCGACAACGCAACGGACGCTGCTGCTGCGGACAACGCGACGACGACGCCCTTTTCCAGCGAAAGCAGCCGCCGGGTCTTCGCGGTCGACGACGACGACGAACCGGTTCGTTTATTCCGTCTTAAAGTTGACATGCTTTCCAGTTGGACGGCGGCAGTCTCACGGTGCGCTCACACCAGGACATTCGACGTCAAGAACGAGCATGATTCGCCGTTGCGACTCGCATTCCGGCGGAAAACCCGGCGGAAAGCGGGGTCGGTAATAATAATAATAATAATGACAATAATAATTGGTTTTGGGGAAAGGAAATGGCATCTGTCTCTGGACACCTGAACCGCGCCATGAGGGAAGGGATAAAGGGGGGAGTGAAAGAAGAAAGAGGTGCTTGCATTCTTATTGTACCGGTTTTTCCGAGTGCGATCGGTAATAATAATAATAATTGGTTTCTGTGGAAAGGAAATGGCGCAGTGTCTGTCTCATATATCGTTGGACACCTGAACTGCGCCGTGAGGGAAGGGATAAAGGAGGGAATGAAAGAAGAAAGGAAGAAAGAGGTGCCGTAGTGGAGGGCTCCGGAATAATTTCGACCACCTGGTGATCTTTAACGCGCACTGACATCGCACAGCACACGGGCGCCTTAGCGTTTTGCCTCCATAAAAACGCAGCCGCCGCGGTCGGGTTCGAACCCGGGAACTCCGGATCAGTAGCCGAGCGCCTAACCACTGAGCCACCGCGGCGGGTACGCGCGATCGGTACGGAACTGATTTCTGCATGCGGAAAAACCGGTACAATAAGAATGCAAGGAGCAGGTCGTACTTGCCCCTCGTGTGTTGACTTCGCCCGCAACCCTGTTACAGTGCACCATAGTTGGTAAGGTGCACTGAAACCCCTCGAAAAGTCACGAAAAAGCTTCATTACAATGCGGATGGAAAAATTCCTCGAGGTAGCGGAGTATATGCGCAGATTTTAAACAAACTTTACTCGATTCTCGTTATCTTTGCGAATGGCCTGTGAAGATATCTATCCCGTGGACGATTGCCCCATTGGGTAAATAATTTTCTTAAAATCTTGACTGATTGCGCAAGGAAAAAAGTCCCAACCCTTTCGCGGGTCTCCAGAGGGGCCAAAAGCAGGGAGTCATTTGTGGCTAATGAACTGTGTTGCTTGTTTTACACTCCATTTATTTGTTATGTGCATGCCCTCGTGTGCAGACCAGGGTCTAGCCAATATGTAATGCCTTCACTCCCAGAGCAGTCGCCCGCCCCGTTCTCTTTTTCCAATGAACGTCTTCACGAGCTGGTGAAACTCATTGATCGCTTCGGCTTGTTCCGGCAAGCCGCGACCAGTGATCAGCTTGCAGGCCTTTTTAGCGTTGATCCGAACATGTGCCTACACTGTGATGAATACCCTTCCCTGTACTACACCACCTGGGCGTGCAAAAAGATTGGAGGACGCTTAAGCTTCGCCTTTAAGAGTGGAACGCGACAGCGTATTGCAGCACTGCTAGGGAGTCCACGGAACGCCATCTTCGGCGCGACGCCTTGTCCGCTAGACAAATCGCTCTGCTACGTGCGGTGAAACGGACGCGCTGAGCGGCAAACCACGTAGAAGCGCTGCCAGGCGCTTTGCCGAAACGCGCGGGACTCAAGTAGCAGTCGTAGTTCGTCGGCACATCGTTCTCGACAAACCCACCAACATAGCTTCCGCGCCGAACGAACGGGCAGCGAGCAGCAAGCTTCGTGGTGAACGCGCGGCCCCACGCGCCCGAACGAGACGAGCGGGGGGCGCAGTTAAAATTATAGAGCGACCTTAGGAGGCGCTGAACACACTGGAAGGCGCTAAAGTCACTGGAACGGGAAAAGTACCGCATTCGTTTTCTCTCGGCGCTGCGCCGGCCGGCCAGCGCGCGCGCGCTCCCGAATCGTTCTTCGCGGTCACGCGGTCATTCCTGGCCATAAATGGTCCGCTCGCTTCTTTCTCGCGTCCGCCGGCACAGATAATCCGGAGCATTACGTAGCACTTGCTCTTATGGGCCGAGATAAGCGTGCACAGCAAGCGGCGCTGGACCAAATATGGCGGCTAGTTGCGGTACTTTTCCCGTTCCAGTGACTTAGAAGGCGCTGCCGTCGCGCGCCATCTTTTGGGCCAGTGGCGTACATTGCGAGGAGGACGAGGAATAGGAGGAGATATTTTTCGCTCACGCACGACGCCGACGACACCGGCTTTTCTGCGACACGAGCTCCTTAACGCTGTCGCGTTAAAATCCACCCGGCAGTACCCCCTGTCCCTAACCCCATCCCCACCGCCGCCGGATGGGAAGCCATGCTATCTAGGTAGGACCTGGATGACCAGCGCAAAGTGGTGGACTGGACCAGGTTAACGGTAGCTGCTGCAGAATCTCTGGACTGCATGTCCCTCCATCATGGGGCAAACTTCTTTATTGGACCCTATAAATGTTTTCCATGAGCTTCATCACCATCAAGCACAACACGCATGCCACACTCGCTAGATGGGCAAGAGCTACCACACGCAATGTGTCGGAGGGCACGCTGTTTATATGCTGTTCTAAAAGTGAGCCAGTCTCAACATCTGGAATTAAGAGTCACCACTATTTGTTGCGAATTGCATTGAGAGCGAAAGCAGAATTTTTACACCATGGCGCAGCACTGCCACTCGTCAATTTGTCATTGTTTAAGATTCCTTTCATTCCAGTGGCAGAACACGTTCCGAGGTACTCAGTGTGGGTTCGTCCGTGGGGTCTGCTGAAATTTTCCTCCACTTTGACGTTGTTCATAGCCTATGTGCAGGTTCGGAAAGTTGAAAACCACATACCATACTAATCCTCTGAAGTCGCCCACTTCTACGGGGCTGTCACGGAACTAATTAGTTCGTGAGGAGAGTGTTAACACTCTCCTCACGTCCACTAATGCTCTACATTATCGGATGGCGTGACACAGCTCACTGTCCCAACTATTTAGAGATCAAGGCACATACTCAACTCATGTAACGCTACCATGACCTCTCTATTTTCCTTATCCTCCCCTTCCTTCCTAGAGTGCTTGGGGCTTGGCAGGTCATCAGCAGGCCTTGGGGGAGCAAGTGCTCTTCTTCACCGGGCCTTAGTGTTGGCCCAAAATAGTTTTTCCTCCTCCTCCTTCGTTCTTCACCTTTTCACTTGCCGCGCGGCTGAAAACATTTATTAGAAATCACAAAAGTATACATTGGAGAACAAGGTTGGGTCCTTTGTCCAAAACTTCACTGTCGCTTACAGCCTTCTGCGTCGTTCCCTTTACTCAAAACCAATTCTTTCTCTATAACCAAACTGCCGCGGTGGCTCAGTGGTTAGGGCGCTCAGCTACTGATCCGGGTTCCCAGTTTCAAACCCGACCGCGGCGGCTGCCTATGGAGGCAAAACGTGCGATGTCAGTGCATGTTAAAGATCCCCAGGTGGTCGAAATTATTCTGAGCCCTCCACTACCGCACCTCTTTCTTCTTTCACTCCCTTCTTTATTTGGCATGGTTCAGGTGTCCAATGATATATGCGACAGGTACTGCACCATTTCCTTTCCCCAAAAACCAATTATTAATTATTATTCTCTACATTTTAATTTCATTCACTTCTTGTCAAGTACAACACACAAATCACTGCGATAGTGTAGAACTTGCCTCTAAAAACGCCTTTTTGTTTTAAATGAGTTTAGTCAATCCCTTCACAGAACCTTATTATTTAAAGGAAATTTCTTTTTAACGCATCATTCTCTCTTCATGTGCAAGTATTCTTTCACTGCAGAATGAGAGACCTCTAACCGACACTGGTGCCTCATGTAGTAGCTGTTTATGTCTGAAAGCGACACATACCTGCTGCAAAAGTATGCAGTGATGCAGGGCTTCAGATTATTTTAGGATACCTGGCCTACGCTATCGCAGCGCACGGGCGTTTTTGTATTTTTTTTCCATCGTATAATACGGCGTCGCAGCTGGTCACCCGCGACCTTGGTATCAGCAGGCGAACGACAAAGGGACTGATCCAACCATGGCGAGTAAAGTTATTAAAGGAATAGACACCCATTCGTAAAAGTCTCTTCGAAAATGCTGCAGGGAATGTATGCTTCAAACATGCTTATGAGGGCAACTAGGTAAATGCTAACAGCCCTAGTTTGGGTTTTTAATATTGAAGATACACTACTCACGTTTGAAGTTCTGGTTAAAGTCACGCGAAATGCCTTGTGTAGTTGTAAACACTGTACACACTGTGTATAATTAAGCGTTCGCTATTTTATGCCGATAATCGTGAGAGCCCTCAATAGAGGCTGTAATACAACATTGTAGTCGTGTCCACGGAGCAATCGTGGAACTCCCGTTCTCAGTAGACCGCTATGGTTAGGTAATGTTTGTGCTTTGAAAGAAAATCGGCTTCTACCTGGCTGTGTGGTGCGAGGTCATTGAGAGCAGTGCATGCCACTGTGGATTCTATATGAACTTGGTTTTAGAGTGCAGCTCATAAACGTTGACGTAACAGGGTGCGCAGGCCATCTATAGATTGCTGCAACTTGTTCAGAGATGCCGCTCAGAGAAGTAAATCACACGTCGTAGTGTGCCGAAAGCTGGCGCGGTGCGAAAGGAATCGCCTGTGCGTGCCGCAGAAATGCCCAGAAGCTTGGAGAAACAACCGCTGTTTACACATATACATAGAGAGTGCGTAACCTTGTGTGTGCTGTGTGATGCTTTCTCTCCACTTCGCTCACGCGCGGCGGCAACGGGTTGGAGAGAAGAAACTCGAAATCTCTGGAAACCTCACTCCTCGCCTGTCCAATGGTGACGCGAGCCTTGGAGGAAGGGTGAAAGAGCGTTTCTACAATGGACATTGTGTGTGTGTGTACCTGCTTTAGTTCAGTCAGTCAGCATGTGCCGTAGTTCCAGATTTGAAGAAGCGTGCGCAAAGTCAACACCTAAAGAGCTACGCTCCAATTTCGCATTAGAAAGTATGGTAATCGTAGGTGATTTTTTTTCATGTGACAGTTTGTTTCGTGCTTGCTCGCCTTTATCGCAAATAACGGTAACCTGCAGCTTTTATTTGCAGGGCCCCTACGATGTTCTATTTCTACCGCCTGTAAGCATACTCTTTAATATTCCACCTACCATTGAAGCGCTTCCGAAGTCTCCCTGCGGGAAATCAGTAGTCTAAATTATGCCAAAGATTGGACAATTAGACAGTTATCAATATTTAAGCCCTCGGTGTACTTTGTTATTCAGTAATGTCTTCTGTTCGCTTATAAGAATGGTCAGTAGACTTCTTAAGGATTCTATTGCCTTCCTATAGATATTTTTGTTCATAGTCTACAGACTGTGTACAGACAAAAGTCTGCTAAAAGTGTAGGCCGTATATCTATAGATTGACTAGAGAATGTCTGTAGGATTTCTATAAACCAGCCTAGGATTTGTCCATAGAAACTTTATAGACTTCTATAAAAGTATATTGGCAGCCTATAGACTGTCTAAAGCAGCTTTTGTAAAGGTTGTACAAGAGTACTTTACGTTACATTGTATTGATGCTTTCCCTGTATACGAGTATTATCAGGAACATATTCATCTTGCTTTTGTATCTTGTTACACTACTTGCTGTATGTTATAAGTGTTACTGTACTGGCTCCTGCACCTCTCAGTAATGGTTTAGCCCGACAGCACCAATAAAAATAAAAATAAATAATTATGGAACTAGGCATAAGAGGGACGTAGGTATATTTGCCTTAACTACCCCTACTTGCAAATTGAATCACCCCCCAGGTAGCATTGAAATATAACAGAACTCTACCGTTAATACGGTGCTTTTCCTTGTTTGTGAAAGGTTCTAAATTCCAAATAAATGTTTGAATAACCTTTTCCTAACCTATAAGCATTTAAACGACTTATATGATATATACAACTTTTGATAAAATGGTAAAGTAACCTTGCAAGACCAGATATCCTTGAATGTGAGATTACTAAAATTCATTAAACACTTTGCGAGGAGCAAGGGGCAATGAGGGAGACATGTACTAAAATACAGCATAACTGATACATGTAACTTATACACTTGCCTTCTAATGGATAGCATGGCCTTAAGCTTATATAGCCAGCTGTGAAGGGAGTCCCATAAGTAATGGCGGTAAACGGATAGTATGCAGTTTTCTAATGAAATTCCGCCACTGCATGCAATCTACAGCAGGCACCATCTGAGATGAGTAACTGCAAAATACTGTTAGCAGGAAAACGTCCAACAGTGCGAACAGTGAGAAAAGTTTAGAAACTCAATGATTGAGATATATTACGTTGTTTTATAGTTATGATATGAACATTATAATATTTAGTACAGCAATTTTGTTTTATAGTTATGATTTTAAAACCAAAATAACATTTTGAATACAAATTTAGCATAATATTTGAAATACCACATAGAATGTTATTCATTAATTTTATATAATAGCATAATGTTCGAAAGTACTATGTAACATTGCTGCTACTTACACAACATTTAGCATTTTTATAATGTTGTTTAAGTGTACGGTGCTAACTGGGCAGTGCCTATTCACGAATAGCAGCTCTAGCCGTTTCAAGACAGACATTGCAGCATAAATTTGTCACTACGGCTGAAAGTCATCAAAGGTGTGCCATGCTTCTGATGCACGCTTGGGCCCTGTGAGCAGATGGGCACCTGTGTTCTTGATCTAGGAAAGGACTTGACCTGAACAGTACTAAAATACACCTCTCCCCCCAACCCAGTGAAGCACTTGGTACTCACTCATGACATCTCAGTGACAGCCCCCCCCCCCCCCCCCCCCCCCCCCCCCCCCCCCCCCCCCCCCCCCACCTCTCTGAGCTCCTTATTCCACTTGAAACTGCCCACATAGCCTCCATATTTCAAAATACGGCACATTGATTATTTTCAGTTTCGTACATCTGCTTGTGTAGTTTATTACGCTGCTCCTCACGTGTGCATGCAAGCTATCGCCAACAGGGCGTTGCAGTCCATAGATGGTGCCTCCCTTTAGTAGCGTCTGAGAGGACAGGATGCAGATGATGCACGGATTATAAACCGGGGTTTTCAGCTGTTCTGTATACCTTTTCACAATGCAGACGGTGCGGCAGTTTTTTCACTTCAGCTACGTCTTTTGTCGTGCCACTTGCAAGGTGAGTCGTTATGCGCGCGCATGGCGTTGTTTCAAGAGGTTAAAGGGCTGTTGGAGATAACCCCATCCAGTCATACAGCGACGGCAGATAAGGGCATGTTCCCCGGTTGTGCTGCATTGGCATGACTGCTTCCCGCTGATTGTTCAGCATGCGATGATATCATGCATAATGTTGCTGCAACTCTATATGGAAACATGCCATTTGCGTAGCCTGAATAGTGACGTCACGAGTATCGACACTGTGACGTCATGCGAACTCTATCTGGGGAGGCAAATAATTATGAAGAAACAGTATTATAACCAAACAGCTGTTGATCAATATTGCATTACGCGAAGGTAACCATCCCGTTTTTTTTTCTTCGATTTGTTCTTAGTAAATATCAGTTCTATACAGGTCTCTCTAGGTATATTGGCAGTTTGCCCGTCACTTGATTTAAATTCATGATGCCAAGACTGGAAAAGACTCCGTGATTGGCGTTCGAAAGTGAATTAGCTGGTGGTGGCGATGCCTGTATTTCATTTTTTAAACCCTTTCTAGCTTAGCTCTGTTATCAGTAAACATAGCCCTTTGTCATTAGAACGAGGTAATCTGTGGATCCACGCTAACTTCAAGTTATCTTCGGACCTCACATCGAAGGGGGTCTCTAGTGATTCGAGAACAGGCAGAGAAGGAAAAAGGGGAGAGAGAGAAAGCGGCTGGCAGCCTGTTTTACACACTGTTTTATGCAAATGGGAGCTATAACTTTTAAAGGCTCTTGTTTGCTCAGTTCAGGACGTTAACCTGAAGCAAATGATCCCCACGTTCTGCCAGTGTGCTTGATGTTGCTGTTGAGCCCTGGAGCTGAGCAGATAGCTTGGACTGTCTCGTCGTGTGAGGACATGGGTTTCCCGTTTTCTTAACATTGTGTGGCTGACAAGTTTGTATTTTTCTCTGTCTCTGGTTTTAGGAAATGCGTCAGTAATTCTTATTAGAAATCACAGCAAAATTTTAGAAATGACAGGGAAGAAATGTTCTGACCGCCTGTGACAATAAAAAATGATTGCGTGCTTCGGATTCATGCAGTCCCTACATTCTAGTACGGTGGGTATCAGATGCTCCAATCGTCAATATTGGTGGGGGTAAGACCCCCCCTCACTTTAAGTAGTGACCAAAGCTAAGCACTTGAGTGTGTCACCACGTGCAAAGTGCCACGCATGCTGCTGTGAATAGCACTTAACTGTATGCGAGAGTCGCGACTCCACCAACAGGGTACGTGACATATCACACGGCATGTGTGTTTACAAGCATATGCCAGTCAACAAGTTAGAGCAGCTTAGGTGTAGTACCAGCAGTGTCTGCACAATAATATTTTTGCTGCATTTTTTGCAAAAAAATAAATAAAATAAAGGAACGAAGGACTGCAGTGAAATCCTGAATTCTAGGAATTCTATGTTTCTCTAACACCCCAATGTTCATTCTTTTCTCTTCCAGTTTGAGACTCTCGGAGCCTTTGCTAGCTACAGCAGGCGTATGATAAGGAGGGAGTACGTCTTTTGAAATACAATTTGATGCTCGTGAAGTTATATGCCATACAGTTGTGTTCCTCATTGTCTCATTCACTTATTTTACATGCAGAACCAGTTCAGAAACAAAAGTGGACGATTTTGCCCATGGGGCCATGCCCACTTGACATCACGTTGTTTGGGCCAGGGAGACGTCTATTCTTTTTGGAGTTTCAGCTTACCAGCTTGCTGGTTTCCGCAATATTGCTTGAAACACGCATGCAGTGCATATTTCCGAGCATAAATGTCCAGGGATTACCAGGAGCCATTTGCGCTCCTCCACCAAAAGTCACACGGGCAGAATACCGGTTGCGAAGGCCGGGTAGAGCAAGCAATTGAGCACAGGTCCAGGCTCGAATAGTTGGCGCTTTTTCTGCCTTGCACCACTTGTCAGCTCTGCTGCTGCAGGGTGCAGCAACGTTTATGCGGACTCTAAGTAAACATGAAGTAGACATTACATCACCGGTGTCATGTGTTTGCTCGCTGACAGCCTATAAAAATACTTTAGCAAGGTGAAAAGTTGGGCTGGTTGGTGCATGATCTTGTGGCAGGAACAGCGCAGCATGAGACAAAGAAGCGTCGTGTCCCGCCTGTCCCTTTTTTGTCTCGTGCTGCGCTGTTCCTGCCACAAGATATAAAAATACCTTTTCTGATGCACAACACGCCTCTGCGCCCACCTCACCTCAGTGCATTTGTATGTCCTTGAGTTATCTAACAAGGCCAAAACACAACCGTTGCGAAACTTGCACGTTTCAAAAGCTTTAGGTGTGGAGGGTGCTAGGCTACGATAGTGAACCACATGGTGGCGGGTGGGGGACGGGTGTACGAATTCCTGACTCGCTAATTATTTCGCGGCTATACAGCCTGAAGCCGTTTGTACACATACGTGGAGTTGTGCATTCATTGTACAGTCGAAACACGCTGCTGGCCTCGACAACAAGTGGGCCTCAAGCAAAGCGGCAAGCTTTGGAACACGAGGAGGGGGCTCCTACTTTTGCCCATGGCTGTACAGTTAGTGAGCCTACATGCTGTCTGGAGCACAGTGCACGAGTCAATTGCAATGGCCGATTAGCAATGGTATGGCGTACCAAGAACTTAGTGAGTAGGCTCACACACATTTTGCATGTTTCCTATTCAGGCGGCATTGGTGTCGACGTAACACACCAGGCGCAACTCTGATTGGTCTAAATAGAGTCGTCATGACAGTGGGCACACTGAATGATCAGACTGGAGTGATGTTATGCATGATAACGTGCTACGCTGATTGGCCAGAAAGCCAGTCACTGTCCCCAACACAATGACATCACTCATTACGTCACGAGGCATTCACTGAAGTTTACCCCTGGCACTAATGCAAGTGTAACGACATAAACACAACAGGCTTCCTACACCTGTACCTAGAGTTATTAAATATTCCGATGGCATTGGCATTTCGCTCCACCTCAGCTGTAGCTGCCGTTCCCATTACCAGAAAAGCAAATGACTGGCAATAATTTATTGACGTACCAAGTGGGAAAAAATAGTCCATACAGGACAAGGGGAAGACCCGTGACACTGGTCTGTACCTCAGAAAAATATGCATTTCTTTATTGTAGCTCTCAGGAAGCAGGTCACACAATGATTTGTACATGTGTCAGACGAGAAACTCAAAGCGAGAAAAAGCCTAGGGCGATATGGCTACCTCTTTCCTTTTTTTGCCCGTGCTCCAGCCATACACTGCATCTTGCACCAAAACTGATCACACACACATTCCCGCACATCGACGCACGCTGTACATTATTTGTTCGAATCGTACACCAAAGATTGTCCATTCACAACCACCACCAAAGCCATACTATTCGATGTTGCCTGGGGTACTGCAATGTGCTGCTCGCTCAGATCGCGCCTGACGTGATGTGCACGCCAACTGGTACCTACTCACTTTGAGCACCAAATGGTGAATATGGCATTGTGAATTCGCTTAGATAAACAAGAGAGGCAATAAAAAGTTTTCTTCTAGCAGGGGGCCCTGAGAAGTTGCTGCTGAGACCTGCGCATGCGCATAGGAACCGAACCTCAGCAACACCTTCATTGAATCTTTCTCTGTCTCTGTTCTTCTAAAACTCCATGAAAAATGAATTACGTCAGGGGAAGCGAAAAAGAAAAGGGGGTGACTTGAACAATCATTTTTTCACCCTCATGCAAAACAATTCACAATATTTCAGCCCTGTATTGCAACTAGAAGGACTTGTACAGAACGCTTTATCAATGGTGCATTTAAAGACAATCCACAAGCAGCAAATTGCACCACATACATTCAAATGATGCCCGCAACCACAATCGCTCCGACTGCTTCTCAATGTATATCAACATAAATATAGTATCTATCATTACATAAAAAAAAGTAATGAAGAAAGGATGGCAGTGTCCCAAGTGTAGCACTCACAGAGGACTGTGAAAATAAAAGACAAGTAATGACTGCCCCACCACACAAACAAGACAATTTGTTCAGGAATGCTCAGGGTCTGCTCTGAGCAGCAAGGACTAGAGTGCACAGTGGCATATGCACAAGTGAATGACACAGACATCTCCAAACAGTTTGATAGCTTCAGAAGAGTGAAAAAATCCTCTGTTAAAACAGCATATCAAGAAATTACCGGTAGGATTTGATGGGCATTGAAGATTTGACATAAAATATAAAGGCGGCTTATAATGCCATGAATGCCAACAAAACGAGCAGAACAACTTAAGCTGTCCATGGAGAAAAAAAAAATAAAACATATCGTGCGCTACTTATCATGCAGCCTTAATAGAAGACACCAAGTAACAAATGTTCCCTGCAAAGACACCAGGAGTACAAATTTCTTCACAAAGTTAAAAGCATGCTGCAACTGCATAGCAATGCCACACAGGCATAGGTTTAGCTAAACAAAAGTTTCAAACAAGTTTTGGCTTACATATGGGATGCGCAAAGAGAACAAGCATAATCAGCAACTACATGGAATACAGCGAGAAATGCAAGCTTCCTATATGCATACGTGAAGTCATTAACTACTGATATACAGCTCACCCACTACAAAATGTAAAATTGTGCACCTTGCAAGGCGATTGCAGTAATCATTAGTAGTACGCATTCTCTACTAACACTGAATCTGTAGGCGCAGCAAGGAAGAATCATCCTTCCCCTGCAGGCCCTGGAGTCTGCCACATAAGTGTTGTTTCTCAAAGCACCTTGGCAGGCAGTTTATGTTATATCTCCCCTCCAGAAGCACCTGGCAGAAGTTACATGACAACAGAATGTAATTATCATCGTTGACTTGGCTAGGTTTGTACTTCGCTCTTTGAGACTGCAGACATGCACACAATCACCACAGCACAAAGCAATTAGGTTGATTCTTGGCGCCCTAGTTACGACGCAGTCACATTCTTGCTATGACTATGTAAGATTTCTGGCAGGAACACCTTTAATAGACAAGTTACAATATTGTTATTTGGCTATGAAATGATGACGGGCAAATGGTACTTGATGCAGAAATGCTTTCTATATCGTATGCAGTTCAGCTTTTTCAGCAACTGCTCCCGTGTTGACATCAGCAGCAGGAGGAATAGGCTGGTCTTAACACATTCACAGCGACGTGGGTCACCGGTGGGTCATGTCATGTATCCCTGTTGTGTGGCACAAAAACTGGGTGGCACTATAAGAGGCCATGGGATAGCTAAGGGCTTTCAAAGAGCCTGCGAAAAACGCACGTGCCAGGTTGCTATTGCCATCTGTTGTCAGTTCCAATAAGTCAATTTCTCCGGAGGTTCACTGGTAGGTGATACCACAACGAAGAAAATCTAAGGGTGGTCCACGATGGGCCACGACGCACAGGAATTAGGGGCCCCGAAAATCACTGTCGCAGTGAAAGTGTTAATGTGTTGGTTGTCAAGTTACTATCAAGTGTGATGCAGCTGCAAGCTTGACATCTGGTTATACTTGCTAATATATGGGAAGACTACGATGAGGATGTTGGCTATATAAGCAAACCTAGTTTATGCAGCTCAAAGGCTGCTTTGGATGAAATGGCTTGTAGGTATATAAGAAAGCCATTAACCAAACAAGAGGCAAACTACATACAGTAGCTGCGCTAGCACACAATGCCTCACATACATTTCTGAGCATGAAAATTAAAATCTTTATGTACACAACAACCTGGTTGCACATTTCCATGAACAACAAAAAAGAAAGAGCATTTATGATGAGGTGCTATTAGTAGCGTGCATGAAAGCTTACACTAGCATCACCACCGTGACAGAGCCACTATTCTACACAGCTTGACATAACCACGGTATGGTTTACCCTCAATCTAAGATATGACTTGCACAAAGCTGCTGCTATTCTCTTGTCCGTTGAAGCCCGAAGACAAGACACTCAGATTGCCATCTTTGCTGCAGAAGAAATTAAGGTGTCCACATACAGCAGCTGGCACTTACATTAATAGACCCAGCCACTTTGCAACGTTACAAAACCATACATAAGTTTCTTGCATGAAACAATGGTTTGGTGCATCAGACACGCATTGCAGTCCTTGACGTTATGCCGATAAAACTTGTCTCGACAATGTCCGGCCATAATGCACAGGGGGAGGATGTTGAAATTCAAGTCATTGGGTCAATGCTCTTATGCATAATCCCGTATGCATTCCAGCCTGTACTGTAATGAACCTCGTCACAGGGGCCCAACTTACAACTCTGATTCACATTTCTACACAATGGCTTAGCAACAAAATGCACACAGGATACCAAGTATGAACTCCTGACAGCAAGAAATATTCAACAGGTTGTTAAGGAATAAACTGGCTCAGACAAAAGTCAAGCTTTAAAAAAAAAAGGCTTGGAATGTTCAAAAACGAAGGCAGAACACGCAGCTGTTCCTTCTGCTTCAACACATTAATGCGGGTACATGTGCACCTTAGCTCATCCTTTTCGAAAAGCTAAACTAGTCTGTACACTTCACAAAAATATGATAGCAGACTTGGAAGCAAACAAGTACTCTAGGGCTGGCAGTATATGTGCATGTAAGCATATATCATGTACGCATTTAATCACTGCTGATAAATCGGTATCACCTCAAGTATAAAGAACTAACCTAGCATTCCATATTACCTGGCGTCGCTTGCCACTTCATGCATATTATAGTACATCTTGGAGAATCATGTCCAAAAGTGCAAAAGTGCCCAAATCTTTTAAGCTTAAATGAAGACCTGAACATTCACAAGACATCAATTTAAAATCTTCATCACATTCGTTTTTCCTGCAGTGCACTTCTAATATAAGAACTCCTCTAAATTTACATAACACATGTGATCCTGTTTGGCTGTACATAGGCCAAAGGTAACAATAGTACACAGTTAACGTGTTGGTTAGTTTTAGCAGTGATTTAGAGAATGCAACTCTGTTATAGCTACAGTGCATTATTTGATGAAGAGTACCAGTCCTGCTAAATTCAGTGCACATCACTAAGAATGTGTCGTTAGTTTTTCTTCCAACTGTCTAAATGTAGCCTAAGCAGCTGCATGCTTACATTGCCCCCAACCCTTGAATAAAGCAGCAGCATAGCTTGCAGAAACATCTTCTCATTACAATTCTGTAATTTGGCACTTCTGACATTGACATGGCCTAGAGGAACTGTATAGAAGAGGTAACATGAGTGGAAGACCAGTGTTGCTGTATTTACCTGTCTTCAGAGCACTGATAGGACATGCAGCAAATGTTGATGCTAGCCAGAAATTCAAATATACAAGATAAGCTGATCAAGCACTACAGCAAATGGAATACATTGCCCAAGCATGAATAAACGAGTTCTCTCCCAGATACACGACCAGCGCAAGGTAAAGGGTTGAAGGGCTGCCAAGTGTTCTCAGACAGACCAAGATAAAAGAAATGATAGCTACTAGCCTTTGATCAGTGCTAAAAAGCGCCCCTCTCTACACAGTTTCTTAATGCCTACTTAGAACATATCTAGAAATACTGCCAGGCCTGCAGCCTATTAACAAAATGTGCCTGGATTTGGCTTTTTGGTGACATATCGCTGAATTACAGTAGCAACAGTAAAAGCATGTAATTCCCTTCAGAAGCACTGACAAACAATTTTTTCATTTGATTACAAATTTTCACTTGTGCTTTCAATTAAGAGCAATGGTTTAACAATGCCCATTGAGCATAGCTCAAAACGAAATGGAAAGCTCCTGAGCAAATATGTAAAAGAAAATATTAACAAAATAGCAAAAGAAATATGTTATAGAGCATAGCTAACATTAATAATATATTGAAATTTGTATGACACAGAGCAAGTGTCTTAACTAATGTCCATGAATTAAACAAAAGGTATAAAACAGCTGCCCCTAAGGTTGCACATGCCTTGAATCATACTGCAATAAATAGCACCTGCTACTATTTGCACTAGGCCAACTACCCAGACAATGCAAAGACAGCTTGTGCTTTTTGACTACTTTTTCAAGTCTAGATGCTCAAAAAAAGCTACAAAAACAACCTGAAATGCGACTACACAATCAGCATTAGTCTGAGCA
Organism: Amblyomma americanum; assembly: GCF_052857255.1. Lineage (NCBI taxonomy): Eukaryota > Metazoa > Arthropoda > Arachnida > Ixodida > Ixodidae > Amblyomma > Amblyomma americanum. Next base: position 6,440,910 of record NC_135503.1, on the reverse strand, counting down.
AATAGAAAGGAATTCTTGCAATCTTGTCCTTCTATTGCGTTCAAATTGCCTCTCTAGCCACAAAATATTAGGCACAACATGCAAAAACATGACAAAAAATAAGATAAAAACAATACAGCAAATTCATCTTGCATCAGCCATAGGGCAGCAAATGAAAACTCCATGGCATTCCACGCTATTTAGCTTCACTAGCAGTCCCCTAGGTCTATGCTTAGGTACACATTAATTGCGATTAGTTTCCTTGATTGGAAATTCTCCACCATACGGTGCTTCTCACAACACTTAAAAAAAAATAACACTGCTATAATGCAATCCAAGCGATAAAATAACCCAAGAGCTGTAAAATGTTCCCAAAAGTCAGTAGATATAAGTGTACCAACGGAAAATGTAAAACTGAGCTAAAATCTGTTAGTCCAATTTTGAGAGATGTTGTCTGCAATACTAAATGAACTCAATTGCTTCTCCTTTCAATGAACAGAAATGGGATGCTACAATTGATAAAAACTGTCAAATATAACGCATATGTACCCACCACGGTGTCTTTGTAAAAATTTGACAAGACCTCCCTTACATAGTCTGAATGCTCCAAAATATGGCAGCACAATTCAAGATACACGTTCGGACTATCAGTAGACTATACGATGACAATAGCAGACAAGCACACATATCTGACAGGCCAAACAATGGACTCCCACTCTCAAGCCAAGTTGTGCCACTGTGTAAAAGGCATTAAAGGGGAAAGCCTGCCACACATTTTCGATCAGGCACGCTTTTTGACACACAATGAATGAAACTGCTTGGAAATAATAATGCTGTTCTTATTGCACAAGTATCAAGGGGTGCCTTAGAAACTCTCTTGCACCACGCAGAGCAGGGATTGCACCGCGGATCAATAACTTTTGAGAACGTCCCCTTCAGTGTGTGGTTAGCGAATGAAGCTGAAGAATTGGTTGACCATAAATTTGCCAGTCTGTGCTGCTCTTGTGTCACATATAGGGTTCATGGTTCACGTGCTCAGAGCAATTAGTCTTTTGCAGGTTTGTTCAGATACATGCAAACTTTCACAGTACTGAAAACAAACATTCCTATGTTGGCCTTGACAAACAGAATTTTGTCCTTATCTCTATGTTCATGCATTTGACATGTTGACAGATGAGTTCTGACAATGTATCTGTGGATGAATGCATGCCCGTGTGTATGCAGTCAAACATGTTGAACCCATTGCTCTCAGTGTAACATGACAGGAAAGAAAAAAAGCAACTGCTGCCCCCCCCCCCCCCTCCCCCCCACAAAAAAAAAAAAAAAAACTGCCCGAACCTGAAGCCAAATGCGGTGTTGCATCATGACACTCAAGGTGCCACAAAAAAATTGTAGCAACTGTATGAAAATGTGGCCCAACTGCAACTAGAGAGGAACTTGGAGATATATGACATTGGGAGCAAATGGAATGATATAATGAACCCTGTTTTGACTTTAATGAGAAGATAAACTTAAAGCATATAAACACTGACAAATATCGGCAAGGTAACTAATAAAAGTTTTTGACGGCAGGTTTCACACCACTCGTATAAAAGCAATAACAATGCAGAGTAATAAACAAACATCGAAGTATCATACATAAGATCACCCTGTTTCATGCTGAACACGACATAAAGCATTCTTCTAAAACATTTCTTGCAAGCAGAACAAGCTAAATGACCTTGTCAACTATTTGCAGTTACCTTCACAAAACTACACAATACAAGCTGACATGATGATGACAGAAAAGGTTTCTGTATGAAAAAACTGAAAAACATCAAGCAAAATTCTCACCGGCAGCGACATTTGGTGCTAACACGCACTCTGTTGCAACAAGCGCACAAAACCAGCCAGATCTCATTGCACTGAAGTGAAAGACCCCTTACACTTGGCAAGCTTCTTAGAAGATGTACTCCCTTTCCTTGTGCTCTGATGAACGGCCAGTTGAGTGGCGCGCCCAAGTGATGGGCACAGGTTCGTTGTCTGTCACAAGCTCGAGGGCAGCCGCAACATCTGTGGATGAACCTCTGACAACTTCGTATAGCACAGCTTCACCACTCGTGTTGTTCACGGGCTCACTGCCACCATCGTCGAGGTTAGCATTGAGGCTGTATGTACTTGTTGCGCGCTCCGCTGTCTCAACGCCAGAGGTCAGGTTGCTGTCACTGCACCTCCAAATTCTAGCCTGCACGCCGAGGCACCTGCCGGTGGAAGATGACGGCCTACCGACAGACATGTCATCAGCGTCGTCGTCCCTGTGCCGCACTCTCTCGTAGCCAGGCTCCTCCGAGCTGCTGTCTTCAGCACCCCTGTCCGATGCGGAACTGCTGTCTGACACCTGCTTCCAAACAGGGCTGGGTGTCGGAGATTCCGTGCTGCTTCCCGTGCCTTTCATGAGACTGTAGCCAAGCTTCCTCACTACGTCGTCCCGTACACTCTCGTATGTTTCATCACTTGACCCATTGTTGTCCTGCTTCACAGTGCCAACAGCGGCAGCAGCGGCGGCTGCAGCTAGACGCGCCCCTGCCGTTTTCCGGTAGCCAAAGTCTCCACTACTCTTGCCCCGATTGTGCCATGCTCGTCCTGCAGCACCACTCCGGTCTCTTATCCTCTCGTATCCTGGGTCACTATCAGCTTGGCTGCATGCGTCGCTGTGGCTTCTGTGGATCCGCTCATACCCAGGGTCACTTGTGTCGTCCTCTCCGCGCCGGCAAATCTGTTCATAACCAGGATCGCTCCCTTCATCTTCGGGCTGACTCCGGCGACCCTTGATCCTCTCATAGCCATAGTCTGCTGTAGAGCCGCTGTCTTGCTGAGTTAATCCGCAGGCTGCTCCAGTTGCCTTATCATCGTCTTCATGGGCGGCTGACGCCTTGTCGCTCTTCCGGATCTGTTCGTAGTGTGGATCGGAGCCTCCCTCGGAATACTCTGTCGCAGCATCTTTGCGAAGTGTTTCATAATCGGGCTCTCTGTCAAACCTCTTAGCAACCTTCTCATAGCCGGGGTCAGAGACTCCGTCACTTCCGTGCCCACTTGCAACTCTCTCGTAGCACGGATCTGTGTCACTCGAGTCCTGGTGGTACACCCTCTCATATGCAGGGTCTGCATATTCCTCAGGTGGTGGGGGGAGTGCTTCAACTAGCTCCTTCTTCTCTTCATATTCCCGCACCAGCGTGACGTTGGTGCAGGAAACAACAGACTCAATATTTGGAGGCATTGACCGCGGTCGGTCATGCACCAGAAATGCCTCATGCAGAGGTGCTGCTGGAGGAGGAGGGGGAGGAGGCTTCTTACCATCAGCACCTTCATCCTGTGCTGCTGCTGCTGCTGCTGCTGCTGCCACTGCGACTGGTTGGCGGTGGGGTTTGTGAACTTTGGCATACAGCTCGTCAAGATTGGTCGGAACTTCCGTGGCAGATGCCAGGCCTTCCGATATGTGGATTGTCTGCCTCTGCTTGCTGCACTTGTCGACGGCAGTGTACAAGTTTCCAATGTCGACGTCGGGGCTAGGCGCACCCAGCGATGACGCAGACGTGACGGATGCTGTACAAAGTAAAAATAAAAAGCAGCGAATGCAGCTTAGCATGACCAGCAAACGGAAGCTGCCAACTTATTTTCAAAAGTCGTTTTGACCCCATAGCTGGGAAAAGCATCTTTAGACTTTTTCATCAGCCATTTTTGCCTTGGGAATGTGTGCAAAGTCACAACTAGCTTTGTTTGGGTGCGCAGGGTGCACCCTTTTTCTCAAAAGCTGCCACGTATCAAACTAACAAAAACTACATCTAAATTAATCCTATCTATGATTATTTGCAATTGGCAGTGCAAAATGAATTGATCTGTGCAAGAAATGCTAAGGTTCCTGCATGGGGTGCTCAAAAGTGGTGCAAGTTTTTGGCACATGGACAAATCGGAGCCTTGCTCCAATAAAACGATGATGACTGCGATACCAACATGCAATATTCATTGGAGGATAGTAAACCTTCCTCAGATGACAATGATGAAGAGAACAGAAATGCAACGCTCTGTTCTGTGAATGCGACTGCGCATACGAGTATGGCAGTTGCGTCCATCCTACATACTAGATGGCACCACCTTCCCAAGATGGCGGCATCCGTGATAAAATGGCCTATAGAGCGGGTGCCTGAAAACCAACCGAAACCTCAATTTCAATTACAACAATGAAAAAACAGCTCAGGCTTGAGTGGAGTAGGAAAAAGAATCTACAGGCTGCAGTACTGGCGGTTTTCACAAAATCAATGCCACTGATATGGCAGTGCAGCGAACTATACGAAGGATTGGTGTACGCGGAGCCACGTAGCTTGCTCCGTTGCGTAAGTGGTTTGCCAACACATCCTGTCATTGTCAAAGACGTTTCCACGATCATGACACAGAAGAAAAGCTAAGGGTCACTGCGGGAATTTTCTGTTGCTGGCAATATGCAAAGACCAAGAGAAGATGAATGTTCCAAACTGTTGTAGAATGCTTGCAGGACCATGGCTAGCGCCATTTTTCTCAGGCACCGAGCCTATTCTAAATAGTTGATTTTTCTGGTCTAGAATGGCTTATGTAAACATGAGGCACTATTTATTAACAAACATCGCTGAGCATGACTAAGGGTACATTTCAAGTGCAAAGAGTTTAGCACATTAGCACATGACTGTCTTATTATAATGGCACGCTTTAATACAGCATGTATGTACAGGTGATATGATACTTTGTCGTTCATGGAAAGCAGGGGTAGTATGACCTCATTTGAAGTTGCATGTGGTTTACGAAATTTATGAGCATGAAACCGCCAAAAGCATGGAGGTTAATGACTTAAATCTCAAGCAACAGTATTGCAAGCTTTTATTAGTTTGCTTACTACTCAAGCAGCATTACAGTCACTGGGCTGTGCTCACCTGCAGTGCTAAAAAATTGCTTTTCTAGTTTTGTCATCTACTTGCTGTACAAAAAAGTATTCATTGTCGATGTCAGATTTTATATTCTTTCTAAAGCGTGTGTCGACCGTCTACTGCAAATGCTTTCATGCCAACAGTTTTCAAGTGCCAGAGAGCGACTTCATTCTTTTATTCCTTTCCACCTTCAAGAAATGAGACTGCTTTGCTCTCATGAGAATGCCACCACCCATGAACAAGTGCAAGTTGATTGTGAGATTTTATAAAAAATGCAATTCTACCTAGGCTAGCCCCAGAAGGAGTCATTTGTAGTGCCGCCATGTTGGATCATTGAGCAACACCCTCTAGGTCATGAAAATCGCCAATACTGCAAGCAAAGCCACTCTTGACAACGTGCCACCTGTCCTCTCATTCTAAGCCCATTATACCCGGTAGCACAGGCTGGGACTCTTTTTATCTTTAATTTTCTTTTTAGTCCCCAAATTATGTTTGTCCCCTCAGTCTGGTTAAAAGAATTTCTGGTACTCTGAGATGGTTTTTTGTTTTCTAACAAGCTTGCAGGATACTGTACAAGAACAAAACAGCCACCAAAATGCAGCTGTGTTGTCCAGTTACCAAGCACTACTTCAGAGCGCTTTGGAGGCTGCATCTTCTAGGCACATATTTAAACCCCTGAATTAAATATAGGTAATAGCAAAGTTATGCAGCACAGACAGTAACTGCCAGCAAATTTGTCTCCAGCTTTGCGGCTCTGAGCTATGGTCTTGCGTACTGTGAGCACGGCAGTTAGGGACAAAGCCAAGTAAAATTACTTTTGACCCCTGTCACTCTGGAAGAGTTAGCATCACTCAAAGCAAAGAAATATTAGAACCAACAATGCTATTTGCCTTATTCCAGTCCTGTATGGTATAATAATGAAACTCGTGGACGATAACAATGACAAAAAGAGAATAGAAACATGACAGGAAGAACAGGATACAAGCAGACTGCTGTTTAATTAAAAACAGTAATGCACTCTTCAAGGCTTTTCAAGGCTAACAGAGTTCAAGGCTTTTTTTATGCTCACTTAAAAGAAACCATTCAATTTTTTAATGCTACTTCAGCAGTACCTGTTCGTAAAACGTCAAGACGACGTTAAGAAAGAATCTGATGAAAGTAAACAGATATGGTAGAGCAGAGGGGCAGTGCAAAGTCTGTTCAGGATTGACATTCATAAGGCGAAGAAATATGCCTAACAGGCAAAGCAACTGTGATTGTGTCAGAGATAGTGTGAGCACGACAGCTGTGTCCAAGCAGCTAGTGTGAGTGAAGTGAATGCAGGAGTGGCGCCAGTGCGTTAACTTAGAGTAGCAGCGCTCTTAGACAGTCTGCATTACAGATAACTTTTTGCTAAAGCTAACTTCAGTATTGTGAAACACAAGAAATAATTTTTTCTTGAACAATGTTCAGATTAATATATTGCGTAGCACCTGTTTTCACTGCTGACCTAAAGTGAAGAATCAGCCTTCGACTGAAAATGCCATTCAAAGCTAATGATTAAAAAGTCGTATCCAGTAGCTGGTTAATGACATTACAAAATAATGTCATTCATTTCAAACCACATTAATCTTTCAGTGTAAGAGGCATGTAAATATGCTTTCTCGAGAACAAAATCTTGTTCATTACTTGTGTGTCCTACAAAACTAGCCTGCAGTCCCTCATCCTCCCCCTACACGACACCAAGCAGTGCTGTACTAAGTGCAAGACAACTATAGCTTGAGAGAGTGCCTACCCAAACTACTCAGGAAGCTTCAGAGACTCTTCAAACAAGGCTAGCTGGAGGAAGAATGGCAAGCTGGGCGAGCTGGTTTGACATACTAATGGTGGTGAACAGTGCGAAGGACAGGGACAAGAGAGACGCAACAGGACAGGTGTTGGAACCCCCTGGAACCAATCCTAACTTTGAAAGCGCTATAAAATGAACAGTTTCTACCGATAGCAACAGACATTTCATCTCGCATCACATCCAAACACTGAAACCAAGCCAACCTTAGTGAATTTTAGAAAGCACACACATGAAGTGACAGCAGAAGTACTAATTAATAACTAGCAGCTTTTAAAGCCAAACATGCAAAGTGATAAGGTGAGAGTTAATGCCAAGTCTGCCTATTTTTTCATGTGTTTTTTTTTCTTTTGTTTGAAATTATGCCACAAATCTGAGCCAACCGGCCTTACAATGCACCTTGCTACACTAACCTTGTCTGGAATGAGCTTGGGCCACAGACTTCAGGCTCTCCACAGTAGGTGGAGCCGGAGGATGTGACTCTGCTGTTCTTGGCTCAATGCGGGCATATGTGACAGACGAGCCAGCTGAGTTATGGCCAGATTCAATCTCTGCATACATTTGTTCTTCTTCCGGGACCTCCGTGTAGTATGCCTCTTGGGTTGCAGTTGCAGTCTGTCAGGGAGAAAGAATGGTGTCACGTTAAGTGTGCGGACAACGGCAGCACTGCCAGCTGAACTGCACTGCGACATAACCGAAATTCCATGGCTCTTAAAAAACAAACTACCGCAAGTTCTTGAAAACTGCAAGGAATCCACAAGCACAAGTCAAAATTAGAGCTCAACTTTTAGTGCTGTGATATCCATACAAAAGTCCCAATAATCAGCGACCTTAAGGAGGGAAGTGAGGATCGGAAGATAATTTTTTTTATTTTTAGGGGTAGAGAAATGAAATCTGGCAGTCCACTGCATGCTTAAATATAAGTAGTTTTGACATTATAAATTTTTACATGCTTCACTGCTATATCAAACTTAAAGAAAGCCTGGCATGACAACTAAACTTGGCAGGCATCTGCAGTTGCTCTTAAGTTTCACCCAAACGAATGATTAATGCAGTGACATTCTTCATATATTTTCAGCAGCTTGATTTTTTTTTTTTTTACACAGTATGTTATATCCATGCTTGCATGATGCACTGAATATCTTCATTTTAAATTAGTGACAGAGTGAAAAAAATTATAACGTTGATTCAGAAATATAGGAACGTCACTGCATAAAAAAATCTGAAGATAGAATTCAGAAGAAAGAATCTGTGAAGTCATTATCATGCTATGCTTTCTGCAAAGCAAGGCAGTCAGCTCATAATCACTTTTGAGAAAACTGGCATTGTCATGGAGATTTTAGCAAGTTTTTTGCCACCTACGGTCACAAAAGCATTCTTTAAAGTCACTTGTGGGCTGTTTTGGGTGAAAATTTCTTGACTGCATTTGTTATGAGCCGAGTTAACTGTAGTAAAAATTTGAATTTCAGCACTTTTGCGTCTTTCCATCTCCTCTCGTAATTTTTTGCACACAGAAAGGCCAGCGCTTCTCCGCTGGCTGCATCACCGGCTGCGGACATGCATGCCGATTCGCTGAGGGGCGGTGCTTCTTGACCTGCTGGAGCTATGTGGCTGACTGGCCGCGGCCATGGTAGTTGCGTGGCATGCGAAAGAATCTAACTGATATCAATCTCTTAACGACATACGCAGGAGCATGAAACAGAGGAGGACACAAATATGAAAAAGGGGTAAAAAAGGGCTCAAAAACTTTTTTGTGCAATTGTGGGTTCAGGGCCTCTTTAAAGCATTAGGTGTTTCAGGGCACACAGTTGCCATACACACTAGTAATTCATCTCAACAGGTACAAACGTCTGGGAGAAATACGCATGGCAAGCTGAAATGACTTAAGCATATCCTCCTGCAATCAAGCCTCACTGTTTACTCAAGTAGTTTCAACCTATGCTACTTCCAATATTCTCGCAGCCATGGGCCCATTAGTTGTACCAATGTTTGCTGGCATAATTGCAATTTGACAGAATAACACTGATACAGACCTGTGCAGGCTTTTGCCTCATTGTCTCCTCGCGAACTTTCGCCAGAGGTTCACGGACAGATATCACCGTGTATGAAAGGTCCGACTTCCCTGCAGTTGAAACACATAAATTGGCAGCTTCAGGTTTGGAATGCATGTGTAAGAATAATGAAACCAAGATGACGGTAAACACTGCATTTGTCTACCCAAAATCACTGCTAATAGCCCAGCAGTGTGACCTTTTCGAGTAAACTGTAAGGATTACTTCTGAACCTGGTCTTAAAGGGGCCCCGAAACACAGTTTCAGTGCATTGTTTTGCCTGTTGGTTGCATAGAATGAGTTATAGTGATGCTATTAGCATCGATCGTACCGCGTATACTGTGGTTTTTAATATTTTAATTAGCTCGCAAAAACAAATTCGTGGCGCTGACGGTGTCACCATACAGTGGCGGTTTTTAGCAGCGGATATGACATCACTTTGCGCTAGCTTGATGATTGGACAAAGAGTAAATATACTGCGAACTGGGTTAATAACATGAGATACGATTTGTCAAGTTTTTGTGTTTTATATTACATTAACAAAACCAGCTTGTTTGCCCTAGATAAAAGCACTGTAAATCAAGTAAAACAAAAACACGCCACCAGAGGCACTGGCTACTTTTTGCATCGAAGGACTTTGCGCGCCTCTGTAAACATCCTACGACCTAGCACTAAACACTTATGGCTACTCTCTATGTATCTGAGAGCGGCTTTGCGGAATCGATCCGATCGAGCCATTGCACTCTACAAACGTTCGTTTCGGTCCCATGGAAGGATGCGTTCGTTTCACATTTAGCAGGCAGTGCGCATCATCAGTTTGTGAAGAATCACCGGGCGGTGGCGCCAGATGGCGGCATGTTCCCGTCAACAGCACGCGCTCCTTGCTCGCCGTTGCCAACCTGCGTGCTAGGAGCGACTATAGAGCGACGGGCGATGGTTGGCGGTAAGCGGTAGCGGTACGCGTTACACTAAATGTGTCTGATATCTTGCGTAGACTGTCACACCGTCGCAGTACCTCGCACTCGAGTTCGGATCCATAAGTAAGGGAACGCCACTGATCAGTGTTCCCTTCGGCGCCGTCGACGTGACGGTGAAGCATCGCCGGGTCAGCTGGGCATTCACATGGTTGTTGTAACCATGCAAACGGCGCTGCCAGCCTTGGCATGAACGAGTTACAGACAACAGGCAACCATGGAGTGCAAACTTCCGTCACGTGCTAAGATAGGCTGTCTTGATTGGTCACCCTTGGCGTCGTCATTGGGAGAGTAAAATGGGAATGGGAAGCTGCGCGAAAACCGAGTTGAGGGCAGCATTTTGTTTGCTTGTATTTTGAAATTTCTTCATTGAATAACTCTTGTTCCTACGCATCGATTCTCGTAATTCTTTTTGAGTCAGCATCTGTGTGACAAAGAATCCATCTGAAGCGTAACCGGCATCCGTTCAAGAGGTGTTTCGCAGCCCCTTTAAAGCATGGTATTCGTAGAAACACCATGCCTTTTTGGACTGAATCTTATGCATCCGTAACAAGGATCATGCTAAAGCTAAAAGGATATATCCATCTTAAAGACCATCCACAGGAACGCATCCCAGTATTCAAACCAAAGACCTACCAAATAAAAATGCAGTGGTTTAGATGGCTGGCCCCAAAGAAATGTATAAAGAGAGCATTGCCTAATTTCAAGGAAAGTCTTTGTTAAAATGACAAGTAACAAAAGCACCCAAACACTAACTGAGATACACAATCGACATGAAAGGGGACCTGTGTGGTTGATTTAGCCTACTAATACGAGCAATTTTTCATCCTTTATTACAGCTGCATCACACTCTAAATCAAACAACATGCTCACTCCTATGGCATTACACAATGAGATGCAGTAGGCACTTATGCGCCATTAACATGTAGTGCTGGTGCCAACCTTCTGCCCTTGCATAATTCTCTGGCATCCCAGAGCTCCCTGCTACATAGGAAAATAAAATTTTTTATTTTTACTTTAGCTAGACTTACGACTGTAGTAATCGGTGATCTGGAATGCAAAGCACAGCAATGAAGTCCTGCGATATTTGAGACACAAACGTTTGCTTGTTTTTTTCTTCCTCCCTTTAATTGGATATGGCGCTTACCTGCAGCCTGCGTAGAGCTGCCGGGCAACTCGGTCATGGTTGGCACAGGAAACGAAATCTCAGCAGTATGAGCAGATGTCCCAGGTCCCGGGGGAACCAATGAGTTGGCTTGCCCTAGAAACAGCAGTCCCAAGGGTGTGAAATGCTGTTACCGAAAATGCACTCTATACCATGAAATACTTTCTCCCTGCAACCCCCCCTTCCCCGCCCCCTCCCCCCCAAAAAGTCTGCCATATGAACTTTTCCAAGTACCTTGCATATGTAAGCATCAAGGTCAAGGTCAATCATTCATCTCAAGTGTTTGTCATCACTGGACTTCAAAACATAGCAGTCAGTTATTCTGCATACCAAGATGCGTAAGTACTGGAGGCTATCATACTCCAAACGTAGAATTAAGAAGTTATGTGCTTTCTAGTTAGAAGATGCTCAATGTTTTAAATTATAATGATGTTTTCAGTGCTTCAAAATGAGTGAGAAGGTTCTTACTGAATGCTCTCTAAGGTGCAAGCAAGAGTGAAATGGTGTGTTTTTTGGTGACGCTGTAAGAAATAATTTTGTCTCAAATTCCAATTTTTTTTTCACCCAACAATGAAAATAAGTTCACTGAGACAAGTTCCATACAACCTGAAGTTTTTCTTCTTTCACAGGTATAAAGCTGTGAGTGAGATCTTTGAGGACAATATGAAGGTGGCACAAACTCACTTGAAAGAAATGCTCCTAGTGTTTACATAATTTCCACTATCCGAGAGAAGGTGTTATGGCTGTTTAGTATGCGGTGTAGTCACTTAAGTCTTGAAAAGATATGCTTTTCTATTTTGATTACAGAGTCATGAGCTTGTCCTGAACATCTGCTTGCTATTTCGTTTCCTGATATTCCCACATGAGTCAGAACAGCACAGAGTTTTATTTTCCATTATATTATTTATGATCTTCTTTAGAGATTAAAATGTTCCTTTCAAATCTTGTTCTAGAAACACACCAAAACAGACTGTGTCGATAACACTGCTGTTAAAGTGACTAGGAAATTATATTTACTGACATTAAGTAAAGAAGGTGAGCGATAGATATTTCATCACACATCACCTCACCGCAAGAATTTTTGAGCTAGCTTCAGTAACACTGAACCTCCGGTGTGCCCGAAAAAATAAAGAAAACAGGTTGGTACTGCACTCCACGCGTGAAAACATCACGCGTCGCCCGCCTGTCAGTGCATTCGCTTGTGCATGTTTCGCCGCTGACATTGCAAGCCCATCATACACCCAGATCTCAAGGCGCGGCTTCTGCAAGTGACCACAACAATAGGCTACGAATTGTGCAAGTATGCTGTGCATAAAAACCGGTTGTTAAGCGCCAGCAACGGCAGCAATAACTCTTCACCAAATGCACGAACCGACTACAGACGGCGGTGCAGGGGCGTCATTCCCCTTGTTCCCTTCCCTTACAGTCCGCCCGTGCCTGGTGGCAGCGGCACCGACTTCAGAGCTACCGGTGATCGAGCTGTCATTGCAGAGCAGACTGTACCCCTACCGAAAGTGTAGCCATGACGTAGCGCTAGCAGCAAATGACAACACTGGATTACCTGTCGCTCACCATGACATCACCATACTAGCGATGTAGCGCTCTTAGAAAAATAGTTCTAAAAGCCACCACTATGTGCACATCAATTAGCCTGTGAATGCGGTTTTAACAATTAATAATAAATCGCCGGCTCTGTTTCAACGTCTCATACTCAGCGTGAATACTGAAATGCATTTGTTCTACACAATGAACGCATTTACCAGCAACTTTGAATCCATTTCATAGCCCCTTTAATGCTATCCTAAAATATTTAACCTATACCCAGACAGTGTTGTAATCCGCAGCAAAAATGGATGAAAAATGATATCAGTTTAAAAATTATACTTATATGCTCTAAGCGACATTGTGTCTAAACTTGTTATAAATGGAACCTTTCACCACTTGATGAGAATCAGATTCCTCACACTAAATATAGTAATGATGTATAACAGACTACCTGTTTATTATCCAAACTGAAGACAATTTCACAGGTAATGGCAAGCACACAGAATATTTTTTGCTGTGCCAAATGTGGTGATTTGTGGGGTGTAATGTAGACGCACAGCCCATCAAAAAATGCCCGAATGCCATTAACAACTGTCTGTATGGTGAAACAGTCTGCTACAAGCAATTGCAGTATGATCAATCACAAAAAAGAGTGGGTAAATGAAAGGAGGCGGCTGGGCATGCGTATATTTAGGTGCTTGGGCATCCCAAAATGCACTTGGTCCTCCAGTTTGAAACATTGCACAAAGCAGACTTACGGAATGGAGCAGGCGCCTCTTCCAACACTGGTGGCTGTGCACTCTCATCCACTGTGTCAATGATATCAAACCTCTTTTCGGGCACTGGTGGTGGAGCGCCATCGTCCAAAGCACTGGGCGCACGCACGTTTGCCACCGAGTACAGAGGATCCGACTCTGAACTCTCACTTGGAGTGTCCCCTCCAGCTGCCCCTGCTTCTTTGCCATTAGACACTGTGGCAACGACATGAGGGGTCGCAGAGGTCAATGGTGTGGTCATCGGTGGCGGTGGAGCGTGAGCCTTGTTCCTTCGGTGCGGACGCACGAGGGTTGCGGTAGTCGTGTGCCCATCCGGTGCAGCTGCGGCAATGCCATTGTTGTTGTTGCTGCTACTGCTGCCGCTATTGTCCCAGGCCACGGCGGGGTTTGGAAGGACAGTGGGCAGTGACTGGGGCCTACCGGGGGGAGTCGGCAATGCCCGCTCTGTCACTGGCCTGCTGCGTGAAAAGCAGAATGGTAAAAATGAGTTTACAAGTAAGCGGATCTGTGCGGTTCACCTTTTACTCCTAAACTAGTTCAAGAGGCACTGCAAAGTGCTCCTTGTTTCACACACTGAAGCTTTCATGCAGGTCCGCAACACTCTATGTACTAGTGCAGCATGTAGTATTAGATTCATGAAGGCAGGGTAAAGTTGCTCCAGCAGAAACATGGAACTGGCACCAAATTAGTGCCCCAACTGCAGATAGGCTCAGTGAATGTGTGAAACACACCTTATGACTCAAGCCAAGGGGGCTGGACCATAGACTTTTTTGCAGAAGAAAATATTATGCTAGGGGAAAAAATTGACACTGTAAGTAGCCTGTTGCCTACGGCACTAAACATATGCTGCTAAGGTGCAATCCATAAAGCTATTTTCAAAGCAGAGTGGCTCATCGAAAACATGACCTCTGTACTGCTAAAGAATCGCAGCCTCGCAAGCAAAACAAGGTGCATCTTATTTGAATAAGGCAGCCCAAAAATGCAATCATCACGCAACTCGATTGAAAATCATAACTATAGTGGTAAAAAAAAGGGCATTACTATCATCACCCTGTTAAAGCAAATTATGTTCCTTGATGAAAACTTTTCAAAATACAAATTTTTCTAAGTGCGTAAGTGAGTTGAATTACCTGGGATGAAGAGAGACTTTTTCAAGCGGTGAGTCTGTACGCAAGTCACCATTCTGGTGGTCTTCGGTGCTCTGCAAATGATATTACTGTGAATTGACCTTACAATCCTGTAGTGCAATTTTAGAAAACTTTTTAACATCCTGCTGCTGGCCCTTATGAGCTAAGAAAACTGACCAATAAGAGATAGAAAAAAGCTGAAAATTATCATACTATAGATGCTAATAAGAATAATGAAGTAGCAAAAGAACAAACAGTATACCTGAACTTTATAAGCGACGGGGGAGCTTTTACTCAATACTTGATTGTTTTCTCCCAAGAAGTTGAGTGACCTGTAGACATAACAAGACCAAATTATAATTAGGCTGCAAAGCAAGGATGTATAAAGAACAGATAAGTGTTACAAAACCACCACAACCACGACCAGAATCAAATAAAGTGTGCACATAAAATTTGAAACGTCACAGTAAATGACGAAAACAAAAAAATATACACTGACACTTTAAAGGATATGAATTATTTGTTTTCATAAAGGATAAAAACAGTAAAGGATAGGTGTTATTTTTCGGATAGGCACAGGAAAGGCTGGCTATTTTTTTTTTCCATTCAAAGTTGTAAGACAGAACTGCACTGTTTATAAACCTCATTACTTAACAAAACTTTACATTTTAGCAAAACATCACAGCATAGGGGTGTCATTTTTGTAAGCGACAGAGCCAAGGAATTGTGGAAGCTACCATAGCCAAAATGCATGAGCAATAAACAACTCATCAAATGCATTACAGCCTCAGAAAAACTGCCTACAAAAGTGGAAGTCCTTCGGCTGATCTACGTCCTTCAAAGTGTCTTGTAGTGAAGTTACTGCAGGCTTTAACGTAGTTGGAGGTGGGGAAGATAAGAAAAAGAACAAAAAATGCAAACTTTCCAACTTTTCCAAAACAATGTTGTCACGCGCTGCAAGACTCGTCGCTCACGCAAAGAGGTGGGAGACTGCATTCCTCGTTAGCCCACAAGCACCGATCGTCAAAACACGTCGGCTGGCGAGTGCACAACCGGAGGAGTACGCTTGTTTTCAAGCGCTATCGCGCGACAGAGCGGAAATCCCAATCATAACACTCATTTCCACTCTGCGTTCAGTTCCCCGGCGGTCCCCCACACAGGCGTGCGGTCTTCCGCCCACATTATTCTGGCCTGTACACACAATCACTATATTTAGCGAGATGACGCACCGTACACTCTCCACACTGGGAAGCGCATATCGTACAGGTCAGGTGGCAATCAAAGCAGCCCAGCGGCAAGTGCACGGAGGTTTCACTTACTTGTCCGCCCCTTGCTTGCAAAGACACAGAGCGAGAGCGACGATCAAAACCACTGACGTCGGGATGGCGACAAGAGCCCATGCCACCGGAGCTAGCTCGGCCGTGAGCATTTTTCACATCAGACCTTTAAAACCTACACGAGTCGATGAAGTACACAATGCAGTCACTTTCCGAGGCAAGTTGGACGTACTTGATGTGAGGATTTAAAGGGCAGGAGGGCTTGTGAGGAAACGAATTAAGTCGCATAATTGATTTGGTGCGCTTTCAGGGCTTCAAGGGGGAAAAAAAAGGAAGAGACGAAAAGCAACAACCTGCGATTGATATGAACAAATGCATGCTGTTCGCTAGTTTGATGGGGCAAAGTACTCACTCATAGCGAATGAATGCAGAACTTTGTGAGAAGTAAACATAGGCGACCAACTGCTTTCGCAAAGTCTCATCGGCAGCGAAAATGTGGGGCAAAGGGGACGAAGGCAGCGACGGCAGTGGCCTCAAGTGACGGATTTCTGCGCTCGACTGGAGGAGAGATGCACTGATCCTTCTACATTATTGAAACCACATTAGAATTAATTAAACGCTACTAAAAGCGCAGAACTGCACACAAGTTATTGAATTTATTCTCAATATCTTGCTTGAAGATCAGCTGTTCAGGTAAAAGAAGCACGAATTGATACAGTGGCTTCGGCACTGCTTCAAGGTTATTTGTCCATGCTCTCTAGTCGTGTAAATTTTGTCACACATACCTGAGAACTAATATTTCTTATTTTTATAAAAAGTTAAAGATCTTTATTTACTTTTAATTTTTCAACAAATATGGTCGAATATGCAAGAGAGTTGCATATTTCAGGCAACAAGTGGGCCATGGGAAAACGGCGAAACTTCCAATATTGAATGAATGAATAATACGTATTATATAAATATAGAAAGTTGTGCTCATGGTCGCTAGTGGCTAAGCGTGGTCAGTGCGCGGCACTGTACGGAATACAGCCGCGCAACCCGACCTTGCACTTCGCGTCAAGTGCGGGACCAACGTTGTGCGGGACTACAAATCGGGCACCGTGGTTGTTGTCATTCGCAGGGTTTGCCGATGTGGCAGAAGTTGCCCGCCGGCGCAGCAAATCCTGACAGGTGATAAGCTTGTTTTCCTTTTCTCATTTGCTTCTCCGAGTACCGCAACATGGAACGACTGTACCACGCCTCGAACAGCATCGTGGAAGATATCCACCAGTGCTTCAAGAAGTATGAAGTCTCTGTCGGCGAGGAAGCGCAACGAATCGAAGGTATAATTCAGGAAAGAATCAACGAGCTCTCTTCAAACTGCGAGCGACTTGCCATCTTGGCCAGCAAGGAGCCAGTGTCGCGTCGACAGAACGCCAAGATGAGGGTGGACGAACTGAGGTACGAGCAAAAGCACCTTCAGGCGGCTCTGGCCAACCTACAGCGCCGCCGCTTCGAACGCGAAGAAGCCCTACAAAGCCGAGAGGAGCTGCTTTCAAAGAAATTTGCCACGAACGACAGCCGCGACACGGCAATCTACATTGACGAGTCGTTACAGTTCCATTCCAGGGCGCAGTCCGCCAACCGCAACGTGGATGATTTGATTGGTAGCGGCAGCAGCATACTCACCAGCCTCAGGGAGCAAAGGACTACGCTCAAGGGTGCGCACCGCAAAATTCTGGATGTGGCAAACACACTGGGCATGTCCAACACTGTGATGAGGATGATCGAGAGGAGAACGTACCAGGACAAATTTATCCTCTTTGGTGGAATGTTTGTGACATGTGTTGTGATGTTCCTTGTCGTGAAGTATTTAGCGTGAGACTATGTGACTGAGACGGTGGTGCTACCGCGGGTGACCAAATTAACTGGAAGCCGAAGAATAAAGCCTTTGTTTCATATCAAATCTTTATTGCAAAATGACTGTGCCAAAGTACTCTGCAACTCCTTAAATTTATGCATATGACTGCATCAGTTGTTCAGCTTCTTTTTGAGGTTCTCAGTGACTGCTTCAAGGAAGTCCATGGTGTTCAGGTAGTCGCCCTCTTTGACACTGGAAAAGAAAAAAAACAACGACCAGTGATCAGTTAGTGTACCGACTGCATCATGCTATTTGACTTAGTTCCGTGAGCAAACATATTTATTCCTTCTGCAGAGCAAAGTTTTGTTTACACTTCACTATGCAATTTAGCACACTCATTGCATTGCACTGTCAGAGCTCTAGTGAAGAACTGAGTAGCTGTACATAACCTAGTTTATTCATCTCTCATTTGGAGTAAACATATGCACTCAATCAAGTCAGGTACTGTTCTCACTTTTTTAATCCATGGATGCAGCCAGCGAGGTCTTTGGTCATCTTGCCTGACTCTACTGTCTCAATGCAAGCTTTCTCCAGGGCTTCACAGAACCTAAAATTGGTAGAAAAGTTTGGGATCAACTCAATACCATGCAAAATGTGCTGTGTATACATATATAATACCACAGTTGAGGCAGTCGTAAAGCTCTGATGTAATGCAAATGCTCCTTGTTAAAGTAGTATTGACACTCAATTTTGCTTTCATTTTTCTTCTTTGCAATGATGCATAAGATGTAACTAATATGGACCACCACGTGTTACTCGCCTACGATGGCTTGTCCCAAGACCCTCTTTCCAAGCATTTCACCTCAGAAAAGCCATGCACCAGGCCGGGGAAATCTTGTACCCGTTATAAAACCGGAGAGTATCTGGCAGCACTTGGGATTGAACCCAGCACCTCCATAATGTGAAGTGGATGCTCTACGACAAGGCCACTGCTTATAATTGATTTACAGCCGAATTTTTCTCGTGTTGCTTCGGTTTCAACTGCACTGCTACTTTAAAATGTTGGTATAGGTCACATGAGACATGAAAATGCCTCATAATCACTGCTTCCTCATTCATTGTCATTCCAGCTCTTGAAGCAAGCTAGCTTTAGCGGTGCAATGAATTAAAACGATGAAGAAGTGATTATATGGCAGTTTTTTCATGTCTCGCATGGGTTGTGCTGACCTCTGACACCACAGCTATCATTTTGCTGTTCAAACGAAAACAGTATGAGAAATTCACTCAAATTCACTCAAATTCAATAAAATTATTTAGTGGTTGTAGGCAAATACCACGTTGTGATCCATGTATACTAATGTCTTGCGCATTGTTACAAAGAAGAGAACATGCAACCAAAAATTGGGTGTCTATGGTCTTTTAACAAGGATTCTTCGTGGCACATCAGAGTTGTAGGGTTGTTGCTGCAAAACTCCTAAAGCGAGGAGGCTGCAAGACATTGTTACAAGCACCTCTTTAGACAGTGGGCCTTACGAAACTAGCCAAGTAATGCTTTACACTTCAATTACAAGTGTTTTCACAAAACCCAAGCTTAGGTTAGATTGAGTTTTAATGCTAAATGTTTTGACTGTACCACAGAAGCATTAAGAAGGTTGGCTGCATCAGTCATTCCTCTCTTTCTTGTGGCATGTTGTTAGCTTCCTTTCATAGAAGGGAGCAGGCAGAGAAAAAGGCCTGGAAAAATAAAAATTCCAACGTTCCAAATCTGGACCACACTGCATGATGCCTAGTGTAACATTAGCACATGTTTTACATTTATAGCGTTTATTTAAACAGCAACATTGGGGGCTCTTAATCTTTTGAAATTTCTTAATCAATGACACTTCTTTAATCCCTGAACGCCTCTCTGCTTGTTACAACAAGCCTGTTATTCAAAACACCGAGTAAAACAGTTTTCAAACAAAACTTTGCTACATAGTCAGAGGCAGTGCTTCACGGGATGCAGTGACCCCGCTGGCAAGTTGTATGTTACGCTGCTAGCTACCCTTCGGGTTCTTCCTGTGGCAGCCGTGGCAATTCGATCTGGTACTTGGACAACTGGTTACACTGATGCAGAATGCAGGAACAGGCGCCTAAGAGCTGTGCTCTAAACACTCGTACGAATGTTGAATGGCTGCGAAACTGACTGCTGATGACAAAATGCAAGTCTGAAATGCTTGTTCAGCAAACAGGTAGAAGGTACCAATGTGCGAGTAACATCTGTAATGTTACAAACACAGTGTTCTTCACAGAAATCGCCTAAGCTGAGGTCACAAAAATGGCACACTAATTAATTTCCACATAAATGAGGTGTTCAAACACCGCCAAAGTTTGCGAAAATTATCAGGAGAGAGAGAGAGAGGAAAAACCTACAGTAAAAGATTAAGTAAAGTACTTGGAACTTGGAAAAACACCAGATATGATCTTTTACTGAATCACAGGATTAAGTCTTGATCCAAAAGTTTTGTCATAACTTGTGCTTACTTGTGTAGGTCAGGGTTTTTGTCTAGCTTGGCCCTGTGATCCAAACCACGGGTCCATGCAAAGATACTTGCGATGGGATTTGTGCTAGTCTTATTGCCCTGCAAGCAAAAAATAAGAAAATCAAAATTTTGCACACCTGCATGGAATCATGCCATCCCTTTATGAAGATCATCACTATTTCAGTGTAGAAAGTACAAATAACAGCTGTTAATTGTACAGTGTTAAAGCAGCCTAAGCACGTTCGAAAATTTTAAATGAGCCAGCTCAATCAGCGAGTCAAGCACAAAGTCATGAGCATACACACCAAATGTGCATCATGGAAATCCTACATATACAATAGCTGACAAAGGCAATATTGCAACACCATGCCCAGCTAATTCTACGGTGCCAAATGCAAATGGCAACACTACGAAATGCACTTGCACTGAGCAGACCCTAGTTTTAACACTTGAGGTTGGAGCTACACAATCTGCTGTGCCTAGCCAACGTGTCTACATCAGCACACTGTCAAACATGCCCCCATTGCTAGCAAAGAAAAGTTGCCTAGAGAACGAAACCAGTGATTCCTTGCCCAACCTGCAAATTATCCTCACAGAGTGTTCATCAAAGTGAGCACACTGAGCGTGCAGGCGCTTTATATGACACTCAGTGAGAGCCACATTTTACCCAGAATATGTCTTCCACTACCAAATGGGCTCCTCCAACCAGTTCCCAAAGCACTTGTGCACTCATTTATGCTTTCATTAGGACATGCCCTTCCACGATTAGTTTAAATGGCATTATAAAAAGTGTTGCATGTGCTCACGAAAATGAAAGTTCAGTAAGTATGCAACCCCCTAGGCAAGTTGAAAATAATGCATGAGTGTGTATAGGTGTAATATAGAAACTAGGTAAAATCGGTACTTTGAGAAAAAGGGTGAATACACTTACGTGGAAGAGGGCATGAAACAAAAGAGAAAAAGAGGGCAGCGCGATTATCTGACAATACTTAATGTGCCTTGCGGTGAATAATAGCTTACGTCAGCGTCCGGCAAAGGCCTACCACCAGTTCGGGTCTCCTGAAACTGCACATTATTTGGCTATGTGAAACCAACATGCATATCAATGATGTTGCTTAGTGACTGCTGTTAAAGCAGCGCAAGATCACATAATGCATGCTGCAAACCACGTGTATCTCCTTTTTTTTCACGCAACTTTGATCTGAATATCACGAAAACTAAGCGAACCTTTTGGTGTTCTCTGTAATGCCTGGTGACAGTTCCGTGTGCCGCCTCAGCCTCGACAGTCTTCCCATCAGGACAGACCAAAACACTCGTCATCAGACCAAGTGAACCGTAGCCTGTCAAAAATTCAAGCAAAACAAAATGCACATCAGCTGATGCAAAAATGGGGAGTTTCAACAAGCACAGCACATGACAAGCCATGCACTTAATTAGAAGTAAGAGGAACTATGCAAACTTGAAAAAAGCATAGCCACTGGCAAGCACATAACAATAATAGAAAAACTGTCTGATATCAAAAGAGTTCCTATCTTTATGTCAGGTGGTTTGAAACATATACGAGGTAAAGATGGAAGGATGAAAGAGCTCCTGTCAAACTAAAGCACCTGCACATAAACATATGGGAGGAGATTGCAAGGTCGCCAAACTCAAACTTATTCCAAGGGGCTTTGTAGGTGCCATCTGCCTCTTGTTTCTTCAGCCACTAAATTGTCTGTGGCCACCCACTGCACCTGTTTGCCAAAGAAGGCACCTATGCCCTGGCATGTATGCCTGAGCACCTACTGGTGCACGCTGCAAAAAAGAGAATGCAGTGCCGTGTTGTTTACTCTGGGCTGTGGCCATTAATTGATTTCCTTCCAGTTTGAATTCCATGAGGGATGACCAAGCAGGTGCAGTGGTGCAAGGTTGACCCAGAAAACATTGGTGGATCAAGAATCAAACACTACGAACCTTCAATTATTTCTACAGCCTCAACCCTACCTGCACAAATTATGTAAATACTGTATAATGATATCCTTTCTCGTATTTTAGAAGTTTGTAGCTCCTAACTTTGCTACCGATTGTACTATGCAGCAGAGTCTGAAAGCCACCGGTCATTGGGTTTGGAGCTGCAGTCATAAGCATTACAAAGCAGGGCATAAGTATAGAAATAACCTGTTGCAATGTATTTCATGCTTTTGCCTACTCCTGGTGATGAAATATGTAGGACTGTTTTTGTCCTGCAGCTTCTAAATTGGTTATAGCTATTTGTCTTGCATTCATTTTGGGACTTTGCCTTATTCACAAAAGAAAAACACTGCAAATGACCTTGAGCAATGATATCGGACTGCACATCGCCGTCGTAGTTCTTGCAGGCCCAGACAAAACCACCAGAGGACTTGAGCACTTGAGCAACCATATCGTCGATGAGCCTGTGCTCGTACCACATTTTCCTTGCTTCAAACTTTTCCTTGTAGTCCCTGCAAAATAGAATGAGCAAGATATTTTTTGACAGATCATAGCTACTTACTTTGTTAATTTTAGAAGCAATGGCAAGTTATAATAATCAGAGGAGAGAAAACACAGTCAGTCACAGT